>NC_143391.1:30835779-31435779 GCF_980474605.1 Leiobunum rupestre | reverse complement strand
TGATAATGCGATTGCTGCTTGTGCTTGACGATCACGTTTATCCCAGTCGGTAGGTACATTTTGTGCCGGTATTGGTTGATCAACTACTTGCCATATGACGTCTCTGGTTAATATCATCTTCAATTTCAATTTCCATAGCTGATAGTTAGCATCGTTCAGCTTCGTGATGGTAAACTTCGTATCAGCATTCGTAGCCATGACGTCTCTGATGTAGGGGCCTGAGGCGCTACAGGAACAAGTTTACAAGAAATTATTTATTCTTGAACACTACCGAGAGAACTGGTGCTTGAGCTGTCTGGACCCATAACCTATTGGATATAGGATTATCGTAAAGTAGTTTGAAAACGAAGAGCCAACATATTTATTGGTGGTTAAAAATATAATGTAACAAAGTATAGAATATAACGTGAGTATATATACTCAATATATAAAAAAAACAATTTAGGCATGATTAGTTTTATATACAGCTAGAGGGGCGGCGTCGCTTATCTCCAACAGGGGGAGAACATGATTTTTCTCCAGGAACCAAACCAGATGGCCCTGACCAGTTTTTCATAAAGTTTTCCCAGGTTCGGGTGGAGATAAATATCTCGGTATGAATGAGCAGAAGTGGGGGACTTGCCGGGCTTTAAGATCGGATGGAGGATGGCTTGCTTCCACCTCGACGGCATCATGCCCGCCTCCCACAGGCTGTTGTAGAAACTCAGAAGTGCTTGATAATAAGGTTGGAAATTTCCACGCCTGGAGCCGTATTGTGTAACCCGGAGATGACCCTATATAGTTCCTCTTCCGAGAATGGGGCATTGTACCTGGTTTTAGGTCGCACGAGTAATGGTTCAGGGATATGCACCTGTCCGGGCCCAAGCACCGGCGGGTTATGTATGTCAGCGCCAGCTGAAGTTGCCAAGCACTCCGCAACCTTTTTCTGGTCGGTGAGTATTTCAGCACCATTATGGAGCGTGAGGAGCTTCCTGGGGCGGATCCCTGTTTTGAACCACCTAACCTGGTTCCAAACTTGAGGCCTGGGCGTGTGTGCATGTAGCCTGCCGCAATAGTCCCTCCAGCTAGCACGCTTGGTGTCACTAATCAGTCGTTTGTAGACAGCCTTCTCCCTTTTGTAAGCAACCTGGTTCAACAGGAGGGCCAACCGCTGGGCCTTGTTCGAACAGCGTTCATCCCACCATGGAGGCTGACGACGAGCCGAGCCTCCTCCGAAGAGTATACCGAAAACGGAGCGTCCCACAGTGTGTCATCCAAAAGGATTCTAAAACGTTTCCAGTCCGCCTCTTGATAGTGCCAATGCATACAACTTGCCGTAGAATGTGTAGTTTGTGCTGGGTCGCCTATAAAAAATAGGGAGATGATCACTTGTTCCTCAGCTTAAGACAGTCCAGGGAAGGGAGAGAGCCAATGTGGAGCTCACGAAAGTCTGATCGAGGGCAGCCTCTGGGCCCCGATTTGGGCGGCGGTTGGCGTCTCCAGTGTCGAGGAGGACCAGACGGTCCTGGGCTTCTAGCCAAGTCTGGATGAGGCGGCCTTGCTGATCCGTATGACTTCTACCCCAGAGTGTGTTGTGGGCGTTGAAATCTCCTAGGACGAGTGGGGGGGTTAGGTTTAAAGTAGCTGGAAATGGTTTTTCACTGACTTTGGCGTTCAGTTTGTGTTTTTACATTGCTAATTGATTATACGCAGCCGTAGTAACTTTCGATAACCTGTATTTTCACAAAGTAAACCTCTTTAAACAAATTATACACTGTTATTATATCAGATATAAAGTTTGGGTGCTACTCAACTAGGGATCGCAGTGGTGCCCCTTTTGGGCGCTACTCAAAGAGGTTCCCCCTGGGTTTACAGGCCCTTAAGCCGCGCCTAGGCGCCATACTGGCCTGCGCCTATCCCTGAGCTCACTTCGCCTTTAGCTTTCATTTCGACCCCGTCAAATTTTGTGGCCCCTATAATCTTTCGTAATTTTATTTATCTTTCATATTAGGACTAATTTTTGACTCGCATATTAACATTAAGTGTTTGCTTTTCCTAAATTTGTTTTGGTGTACCAATGTAAATTTCAAGAAAATGTGGACCCATTTCATTAAATCTGTGCCCTTTGGGAAATTCTATGTAAACTATAGCCTACTTTAGCATATACAAAGTCCATATTGAAATCGACTCAATCAGGGCTGCGTTACTTTTAGGAACCTTGGTCCCTGACTAGGCAATATAGTTTGCATTATTTCAACTAGTGCTAAATAAACCGTAACTTGAAGGTCCTGGCTCTTGAAATATTACTTCTGGGCGATTTCCTTGGAGGTTGATTTATTGAAGCGTCTATATCAAATCCAACAAATTTTCCAAAAATTTACTTAAAGTTCCAAACGTTTTGATAGAATAAACACAAATCTAACCACAAATTTCATATGCCATAATCACCATCTTTGGTATAATCTGTGATACAGTCCCGTTTATGAGACAATTTGGGGCTGCGTTGCTTATAACCACACTATGTTTTACAAAGATAAAGAAGTAAAACAAAATCACAACGATTATAAGGATAATTTTCCTATCAGCAATATCAGCATTGGACATATATTTTGTAATTAAATTAAACAATTTTTAAATCGTTCTGTGTCACTAAATATGAACTCCGTATAAATAGCCCTCTACTTTGATAACCCTCGAAATCAAGTTATAAACAAACCATAGAAATCTCATAGGTAACTAGAATGCTGCCGCCTACGGCCGAGCTTGTCGCCAGTTCGTTTTGAACCTTCAGCCAATGAGAGGCCGTAGAGTGGTTAAATTCCGCTACTATCGCGGGAGCTAGGTGACGTCATTCTCTCTGGTGACATTAAATCTCGCATTAAATTCTTGGCAGAACCGCTCTTTGAGCTCTGATTGGCTGTGATCAGGCTATCGTCTGCCACGGCGTTTGGTCCATTTGCCAGTTACACGGCAGCATTCTAGTTACCTATGAGATTTCTATGAAACAAACATTTCAAACCGCCTGCCGTTTCCAACCCGAGGCTTATACCATTATATTACTTGTACAAGGAAACATTCGCGCCCAATGAATATTATTTTTGCACGTCGGAACAATTTGATCACCCGCCATATTTAAAAACATCGACAGTAAAATTAAAAATAAAAGAGATATCGGCAAATCAATTGCTGGTTCTATAGTGACGTAATGTATAAAGTAATTTATTATTATTAAGAACTCAAGCTAGATGTGACACGTTACCGGCGATAGTCGCTTTTTGAGTCCTGATTGGTTGATATTTGTCGATCGGCTGTTTGGCTTTTTCTCAGTTACGCGGCAGCATTCTAGGCACCTATGAGATTTCTATGGTGGTAACCGCAGTTAGCTATCCAACATTTCATATTTGAGGATAGTTTCAATGCTAGGCTGTTAGCCACTAACGTCGTAAGTCAGAGTTGTGTGACCCAATCACCATAAAAGAGGTTCATTAAAATGGTTCATTTGGTTGTAAGAGTTCAATCGTTCGTAAGGAGGATGTGTCGATTGTGGGAATGGTGACTCCGTCACTCCTAGTCAAAATTGCCATTTGCAAGTTGCCATTGGCTATAGACACTCTATTAATGTGGAATAGTCAGAGATATGATAGTTAAGTTATGAAAAAACAACATATAAGATGCATCAAAAGTGGAATAAGTAAATTTTTAATTATGAGAAAATGTAAATAGTTTATTTCTCTTTAAAAAGAATCTACTACCGATTGTGACGTTTAACAAAATTGCGCCTTAGTTATCACGTGACGTGACATTTATCATAAAGCTTTCCAAGATGGCAGAGGAAACTCTGGAGAGGAGAAGCTCCGAAAAAAATGCTGATCCTTCAATAGATAGAGTGGCCGAAAATGGTTTTGATGAAGAACCTGACTTCAGTGATCCAGAAGACTTCGTAGATGATATAACCGACGAAGGTAATTATTTAAACTATGCAAAATATGGAGTTCAGTTAGCGTGCACGTGTCCGTCTGTAAGCCTAAAAATGGCGGCCAGCTAGCCAACCGTATGCTTTAACGATTTGCGCCTTGACGTACACGGAATCTCGTTAGGTCTTTATTAATTTTTGATTTCCTATTTGTTTGACAAAGTATTTTTTAATCACGGGCTTTTCCAGAACTCTTGAAAGACATATTGCCCTCTAAACCTAGAGAAACTGATGGAGTTGAATCTGTTATTGTGGTGGATGGAATTCCAGTTGTTGGACCTGAAAGACTTGAAAAACTTAAAAATATTCTCAAAAAACTGTTTGGACAATTTGGAACCATTGTTACTGAACATTTTCCATTAGACGAAACTGGCAAAACCAAAGGGTATGAAAAAAAATTTCCCCCAACCCAATTAAAAATTTTAATAGTGACTTCCAACTCTACTTTTTCATATGTTTAAGCTATGTATTTATGGAATTTTCAACCGCTGAACATGCAAAGGAAGCCATGAAAATGACCAATGGCTATCGTCTGGACAAGCAACATGTCTTCTCTGTAAATTTGTTTACAGATTTTGATAAATACGAAGTGATTGATGAAGAATGGGAAGCTCCTGTTCCACAACCATATGTTGATCATGTAAAGAGATTACTAACCTTAAAAACTATTAAATACTAAAGCCGTCCACGATTTAGGGAAATTTAAGAGGATGGCTTTTAGAGCAAGACTGTTACGATCAGTATTCTGTAATTTACGAAGGTGGACTCAAAACTGCTGTGTACCTCAATAGTCAACCTGAACCAAGTCTTCTGAAAGAGAGAGAAGTAAAAACAAATCACTCAAAACCCATATCTATATCGAACTAAAGAATTTTGCTTTAAAACAAAGCGATGGACTGAAACTGTCGTCTCTTGGTCACCTTTGGGAACTTATTTGGCAACATTTCATGCCAGAGGAATAGCTCTGTGGGGTGGTGATGACTTTAAACAAATCATGAAATTTAGTCACAATGGAGTTCAGTTCATTGATTTTTCTCCTTGTGAAAAGTAAGAAAAGCAGATTAGCTCATGTTTAATATTTTACAAGATGATTTTTATATTTTTACCTTTAGGTATATGGTAACCTTCAGTCCTTTTCTTGAGACACAGCTTGACAACCCTGCGATAATAATTTGGGATATTAGAACTGGAACCCAAAAACGATCTTTCAGCTCTGAACATCATCATTCTGTCTGGCCAGTTTTTAAGTATGCTAATTTCAATATTTTAACCTTAAAATGCCTGTTTTACTAATGTCGTTACTTATTCATAGGTGGAGCAGTGATGACAAATATTTTGCTAGAATGTCGAATGACGCAATATCAATTTACGAAACGCCTGTAAGTCCTAAACTTATTTACTCAGTGCTGTAGTGTTATTGACAATAGTTTATTATTTTTCCACATGTGTCAGAGTTTTGGCCTTTTAGACAAAAAGAGTGTAAAAGCCCCAGGAATTAGGCACTTTTCTTGGTCACCCACCAATAATATTGTTGGTTTTTGGGTGGCTGAAGACAAGGACACGCCAGCGCGTGTAACTCTCATGGAAATTCCAAGCCGGAAGGAGTTAAGGACTAAGAATTTGTTCAATGTAGCCGACTGTAAAATGCACTGGCAGAAATCTGGTGACTATTTGTGTATGAAAGTGGATCGGTATACCAAAGCTAAGAAAGAAAAGGACAATGAATGGAAGTATAGTGTAAGTTTATCAGAAGGATATGAAGTATTCAGTACAACCTGTTTAGAAAAACATGTTCAGCGTAATCGCTAGTAAGAGATCTTTGTAAGGTGGAAGGTTTATTTTTATCTCAGTACAACCAAGCAATGGGATTTGACTAGGCATGTGCGAGCCTTGATTTTTAGGTTTTGAGCTGAGCTTCGAGTATGAAAAATTTCACTTTTCAAGTATCGAACCGAGCTTTAAAATTTTATCCGGCTTTCGAGCTTTTACGCTTAGCTTCAAAAGTTGTTTCGAGCACTCAAATAAATAGTCTTAGCTTAAAAGGGGGTTTTAAGTACTCGAATAATTAGGCTCTGAATAATTGGGTTTATTAAATAAAACATTTTTCAAAATTAAAAAATATTTACTGCCCAAGCTTTTACGTTTATTTGAATCCATATTAGTGAAGTCTAAATTAATAACTAGCCATACAAGGGATTACAATAAGTAAATAGTGAACGGATGAACCGCCAAACAACTGACAATACACAGCTAGGGCACCCTACGTTATGTAATTTATGGTTTTGGTTTTGGTTTTCTACATTTAAAATCAGTGAGGTCTTAAGGCAGGACCAAGGGGAATTTTTTAGTAGCTTTTCCTGCCATTTTAAAAAGCTTGCGAGTAGTGCCTTGGTAAGAATAATAGAAATTAGTACTCGAAATTAAGTCTAGACCTCGATTTGAGGCTCGAACAATTTTCGAGCTTTTACTGCGTTTGACCTGGTCCTAATTGCTGCCCATTTTTATATCTCAATTCTTACCCTCCTTACATACATAATCTTAAATCAAGTTTTTTAATTTTTGATATCTTTATTAAATTCTTTGTAGGGTTTATATTATAATTTTGAAATATTCCACATGAGGGAAAAGCAGATTCCAGTAGATAGCATTGAGTTTAAAGGTATCACAATTTGTTTATATAATAATATTCCAAAGTTTCTATGCAGGAAAAGGGGTTAAACTGTTAATTCTTTACAGAAAACATTTCTGCCTTCGCCTGGGAGCCAGTTGGAAGCAAATTTGCCATAATTCATGGTGACAACCCGCACATCAACGTTAGTTTCTACGGAATCATGCCTGGAGGGCATGTGAATCATTTAAGTACGAAACATCAAAATTTGTGTTCCAAAATAATTCTTTAGTAACACTGTGATTCATTTGCAGAAAAATTTGAGAGGAAATCCTGCAATCATTTATTTTGGTCTCCAAGAGGACAGTTTATAGTTTTAGCTGGCCTTAGAGGGTAAATTATATCGTATAACTTTTAGAAGCCTTAAATTTAATTTTTCTTTTAAAATTTTAGTATGAGTGGTAACTTGGAATTTATCGACACGAATGATTTCACGGTGATGGCTCAATCTGAACATCATATGGCCACTGATTTGGAGTGGGATCCAACTGGTCGCTATGTAGTTACTGCCGTTAGTATGTGGGGTGGCAAAGTAGACTATTCCTATTGGATGTGGTCATTCCAAGGAAAAATACTGAGAAGATCGACTAACGTTGAAAAGTTCTGTCAGCTGTTGTGGAGACCCAGACCACCAGCCCTTTTATCTGAAGAGAAAATTAAGGAAGTCAAAAAGACCCTCAAGAAATATAGCTCTCAGTTTGATATTAAGGACAGAATGTCCCAATCTAAGGCTTCTAAGGTAAATATTGTTATTATTAATGTACCTCATCACTACATAGTCATATGTTTTATTGCTTTATTTAGGAATTAATCGATAAACGTAGAAAGCTATTAGACGAATTTAAATCGTATAGGAAAAAGAAAGAGGACGAGTATGATTTGCAGAAGAAATTACGTTTAGAGCTCCGTAACAGTAAGAAAACTAATTTTAAAATGATTTTCTGAAATGACGAAGTATGTTCCACCATTCACATCTTTTTTTTGTAGATATTGATACGGATGAGTTAGACAGCCATGTTGAGAATCTAGAGGAAGAAACTGTTGAATTCTTTGTAAAAGAGGAAATCACTGTGTTGGACGAAGAGTAAACCTCAAAGGGTTTCGAACGTTTTAATTTTTGAAGAGGAAACATTGCCACCTGCCATTCTTGGGAAGCTATTGCTAGAGATAAACAAGTTGAAGAACTGAACTATTCATCCCCCTGTGTTGTGTATTTTCAGTCGAATCAAGCACTGAAAACACTAAATTTAAAAATTTGCATTTTTTGTTTTTTAGGACTGATAAATTAATTCAAATTAAGATATAAAAAAAATTAGTAATAGTCTGCGGGATAAGAGTAAACCCAACATGGGAAATTGTATTGAATTAATGGGAGGACTTTATCACATTACATTTAGAATATCAAAACCATGGTTTAATAAAATATTTGATATTATTTTATTTATTTCCAACATTAGGTGATAAGCAGATGATCACATGAATAAACTTATGTGTGTTTATTTGTGCTATTTCGTGAAGATAAATCATGAGTTAATACAACATTTTCACTAATAAGGTAGCACTTACACAATTTTGATTCTTAAAGCATCTTTAGTTTAAATAGCAATGTTAAGTTGATTAACTTGCATTTTAAATTAAGGCTAAGGAAAGTAATCATTGAAAAATAATATTAGTCTAAAAAAATCATGAATATGTATGCAAGTAGTAAGTACTTTTGCCGCTAGCGCGTTAGTCTGTGCATGGACCATTTAATTAATAAACAGGGCCCACAAACAGCCTTTTTTTTGGGCTGGAAGGGGGTCATACGGACCCATCACCTAACTCTTGAACAGCACACTCTCCTCCCCACATAATTTGTCCAGCTGCAAGAAATTTTCATGACTTTTATAGCGATATAAGCAGGCCCGTAGCCAGGAATTTTCAGTTGAGGGGGCCCAGCAAATTCCTAAGGGGGCACGTTCACTGCCTTACAGAGAGTTTGTGGCGTCCGGTTCAAAATGTATATATATCGCCCTAATATATGTCATAACTAAAGTAAATTAGGAACAAATATTCCTAAATATTGAAATAGAAATGATTTAAACATGATAAATTTAGTGGATTTAGAAGCATTTACTTCTCCCAATCTTTTCCGATATTAATCGGGGCACAACCAAGGGCGTATCCAGGATTTTATTTCAGGGGGGTTTTGCCCCCCCCCCCCGAAATGCTGATGAGTGGGGGTTGCCTAATAAAAATCAGTGAAACTTCCGTCAGCACCCCCCTCCTTAAATACGCCCTTGGGCACAACGATATTGACCGATTTTAAAATTACGTTTTTGCGCGTGACAGTACCTTTACATTGTGAGGTATAGCAGGCTTATTTACCCGCTTTTATACCCTAACATGGCGGCGTATTTTCACGCGCAAAATTAATTTTAAGATCCCTGAATTGTAAGGGGGCACAGAATCATTTTGAGGGGGCCAGGCCCCCTCAGGCCCCCTCGCTGGCTACGGGCCTGGATATAAGTTTTTTTATTACGTTACATCTGGCCTGTGTAGGTGCTTCAGTAAAACATATCCAAGGAAATTGCTAAGAAGTACTATTTCCGGGAGCCAGGACTCACAAGTCTCTGTTTATCATGGAATTTTTGCACCTGTAAATATAAAGTCGTGTTTTTGCTAAGCCTTAATATTTATAAAAAAAAAAAAGCTACCTGGTTAAAAGGAAACACTTCTTGCATACGGTACAAATGAATAGTTTCCATTATTTCAACAAAAACTAACTAACTTGCAGCATTTTTATAAGAAGAAGAAATACAAGGGCCGGGTTAGTTTGTCCATGGTTTATTATAATATTCTGGTTTTATCTAACGTACACTTTCATCCCATGAAATAGTTCGTTCCATAAAATGTTTCAGTCCGGGGAAAGAATAGATTCTGGGTCCATGTGATTTCGTTTCACACGGAACATAATAATAAGTGGACCCAAAAATTAAACATTCTTATTTTCCATGTGCTATTGAAAAGGTTACTATGGAAACAAAATCGCGTGACACGAGTTAAACTATAGAATTGTAAAAACCCGAAACCTGCGAAGAATTCTACAGCTAGTTTTAAAAATCAGCTACACTCATATCCGTTTCCCTTGACATAAAAGGTGGTTTTTTTCGCCTGTTCTGGGTTTTTTGAGCAGGTTATAAAGTGTAGCCATATGACGTCATTTTACTTCAATTCTGTCTTGACGAAAAAAACGATTTGGAGTAAGAAGGGAGTAGTTAAAGGTTAAAGGTTATTTACAAAAAGCTTGCCCGTCAGTGTGAGAAATAAGGCCAATCGCAAGTTTAAAAATTAGCTGGTCCAGTTTAAATATTAAATGCTTGGGGTGTTAGTGGCCCTGGTGAACACATAATTAATTCAAAGTTTTTTCCCTTCAAGATTTATTGAAGCTCGGTTTACAGATGTTTTCCCCATTGTCAACCCCCTCGGTGGTGAACGTTTCATTGCGGACCTCTCCCGGTTGTTTTATCTCTATTTCCTCCATACTCTTTGGTAAGGCGCTATCTATTCGATACCGAAAACTATCGTTACGCCCCCTTTGGTTCGCCATTGAAAGCTAGATAGGTAGTGGCTAAAGCAGACGGTATTAGTTAGTATTGTAAGTCGGAAAAGTTTCCGCGGAAAATTTCCCGCTCGGAAAATTTTCCGGAAAATGACCGAGGCCTTTTTTCCGGAAAATTTTCCGTATTTTTCCGAAAAAAATAAAAAAAGTTTTCATTCCATGATTATTCTAATATATTGTTTGCAAATTGAAATAAAGCGGTATTTTCGCCTCATTTTTTTGAATCTGAAAGTAAAACTAAACCTCTAGACTAGTTTAAACTGATTAACAATGTAACGTTATTAATGTTTTGTAGTATGTTTACTGATATTAGACATTTTATATTGATAAAAAGTTAAAAACATTAAAAACCCTTGAAAGGTAATTTATGTTTAAAATTTTTATTTTTCCGATTTGCAGAAAATTTTCCGGAAACTTTTCTGGAAAATTTTCAGCATTTTATTTTTCCGGAAAATTAACAACACTAGTATTAGTTTTTTTTTACTTTATAAGTAATGATTTAATTTTTGCATCGTTGGCTTATATTTTGATAAGTTAATTTATGCGTAGGAGACTCTAGATCATAGGCGCTATCTCGGAGAAGCTAGCGCCGTTACGCCACTGACTCGTTTCTGTCGCGAATAGTTGGTTAACAATACTTATCATGGTAACTATGGAGCAAATATTTTTGGAGTTCCGACAGGAAGTCGGTAATTGCTATTAACTACGCGCAAGGCAGCGATTTCGAATCTAGGGTACGAGTTCTATATTATCTTTGGTTCACCCTAAACGGACCCCAAAGTTTCAACGCACTGGCTCCATCGACTAATTAATTAGTCCATGGCTCCACCTTTTGTGACGCATAATTCCTAACCAGATGGTTCGTAATCTCTTCTCAGTTCTTACGAGCTCTCTTAAGAAGAGTTAGAATAGTATACTTGTTATTCACAATATAATTCAGTTTAAAATTAATTATTTCTATGTATCATTGTATATATAAAATGATTAAAAAATATGTTAAGTAGCTAAGGCTTAGTCATTTAACCGACTTACTACATTATCCGCTATCTTCCTAAGAATTATTTTACACATCAGACAAGTGGCGTAGCCAGAATTCCTTCAAGGTAGGGATTCAATCTAAATTAATGGCTTTAAAAGTCACTCGATGACTTAAGCCTAAGGTGGTGCCAAGGGTATAGATACGTGTTGTCGTCTGATACGATTTTGAAAACTTGTAACGTCACAGCTGTAGTGTTAATAGTGGCCGCCATGACAGTTACCGTTTTTTATCAATAGGCAAATTACAATGGTGACGTCGCAGGGTTTCAGACGACAACACTCTATTGACGTTCGCTAATTTTATCATCCAAGGGTATTAGCTAGGAGGATGAAAGTGAACCTGGAGTGGTATTTACCATACCTATAGCACGGGGCCGTTGTTCGTATGTGTGGAACCGAAATCCGCTGGAGGTGCTCCGTGTCCGCCTTGGTTCATACGATTGTAACGACTTCTAGCCGCAGCTCTAATTAGTAAACATTAAAAAACAGCTTTTTTATATCGCGAAATAGGCTTAGCTTGATGAGGTGGGCTTAACCAATCTTTCAACATTTAACGTATATCGTTAATAATGGATAAGTAATGGTAATTAATTGACTATCAGCTTTCCTATTTCCAATTTTCCCTTTTTTAGTATTTGGATTTTTCTTATTTCCCAAATGTTTTGTAATGCAAGTTGAAGTTATAGGTTACTAGGCCTTGGTGACATGGCCAAAATATTTTAACATACAAAATAAATCAAATTATTCTTATTAGATGCACAACTATAACTGTGCTCATTCAAAATTGCTGATATTATATTCATTTTATCTTTCAAAATCTTTCTAATTATCTATAACTATAGAAATACACGACTTTCATCTTCAAAACCCTGCCTAGGACCTGCTTAGCTTCTTTTAAGGTCACAGTTCAGATTTTGCCGTTCAGAGATGGCAGCACATTACGATGAACCGGGCCAAAGCCGAGAGGCATGTGCAGTACATAGTGCGCGCAAATTACCACTCCAGGTTCACTTTCATCCTCCTAGGTATTAGCCTAGCTGATTATTATTATTATTATTATTATTATTATTATTAAAATACCTGAGAGGGGTCGAGAAGGCGGTGAAATTTTAGTATAGCCAAAGCCACACACAAGGGCGGGTTTGGACATGGAAACCCTCTACGCCCCTGCATCAGACTTTTTACTGATTTCAAATGAGAAAAGTTCTATTAGTGTTTTGCTAGGGGTTTTTTTTATTACAATTCGGAAGCACTGCATAGCCGTCTGTAATACAGGCCATATTATGAACATTATTTTTTTTTTTAATCTGGTTCTTAGCTTCCGCATTTGATAACCGCCAGATATCGGTAATATGGAGAAGAAACCAGCCGTGTGACGTCTGCTTGCTAGTCAACTGCTGCATTTAAACGGTGCGGTCGGTGGCGCGTGTGATTTTTCAAACGTTTTAATACATCAAGCTAAGGCTTATTTGTTTACTTTCTATGATAACGTTACACGTGTAATGCAATTGACGGCTTTTAAAATTCTTTTTGCGCGTGAAAATACCTCTACATGTTATGGTCAAAAAAGCACGCAAAGAAGGCTGTGTGCCCAAGACATGTACCTGTAGTGTCTCGCGCTAAAACGTCATTTCAAAATCCGTCCATTGACATGAAAGAATTTTCTGCTATTATTTAGTTACAACATGGTTCGTTTGATCAAAAATTGCTTGTCGACTAAAAAGCAAACTGACGCTGCTTTAACTAAAGTTAGTTTTCACAATTTCGTCAAAATAAAAAACCTTGACGGAAATGGGAACGGACAATTTTAGAGAAGATTCCTAATGACAATGAAAATAAACCAGTTACCTTGAACTTAGACGAAAATCAGCATATTTGTTGTAAGCATTTCCTAGTTAAAATTTTGTACAAACATGCGCTGCGATATATTGTGATATTACTTACTCTATTCACTTGTTTAATATTTTTAAAATCCAATATATTAACAGATATTTTCACAATAAAAAATGCTTAAAGTGATAAATTACTTTGATATATTTTCATAATTACATTGATATTTTAAGGCTTAGGGTGAAACAAAATTTTAACTTTGAAAATTCCCGCTTCTTATTTTCCCCATATTACCGCCATCTGTTGGATTTAAAAAAAAGTAATGCTGCCCTCTCTGGTGGGAGGATCCGAGGAAGCAACGCAAGTTTTAAATGCGTTAGGGTTTAAATAATTAGTCTTCCCTTCGTCAAGTTTACTCACTTCTAAAAGTAGTTAATAATTAAAGTTTCAATGAATAAATGTTGGATTAGTATCGTATGTTCTTTCAATAAAGTTACCGTAATTCATTTTTCACAAAGATTTTCTAAGCCTTTGTAAGTCATTCTTACCTTTTACTTTATACTGAAGTACTAGTCAATGTAAACATGGACTCTTACTTCAGTATAAGGTCCCGACTCATTTAATTAATAAAGAAACAATAACCATCGGATTTCAATTAGTATTACTGTTTTATTATTGTCGTTTTAACCTACTTTACACTAACTATTTGAATGTTCGTGAACCTTGAGTATACAAGATTCCATTATTAGTTCCCTTGGGAACTGTTTTGATTCAAAACCCTTGAACTTTCTATTCAAGATGGATATGAAAATCAAATAATATTTTGTCACTTTATTAACGGAATAATAGGAATATTTTAACTTCCCAACCCTTTTGCTAATTTGATATCATTATATTATGAGGTTTAATCCCTCTAATGATAACCCATTTGGTTTTCTATTCATTTTGTGTCTCAATGTCAACCATTTAACTACATACCCCACTGAGAACGGCATGACACAATCATTGGATGGAAGTAGTATAATAAACCACACAATTTTAGATGTTGAGAGCCATTATCTCATTTATCTTTATGTATGGGATAAAAATAACCGAAGGATAATCTTTGGTTTGAAAATTGAATGCCCCAATGAAGAAAGAAGCAAATTATTTTTTACGAGCTATGAATTTGGGGAGAGAGACAGAATGTGTAGTTTCACACGTTTACTAAGTATGCATTTGAAATCTGAAAACTAAAACCATTGTAACAGTTGCTGTTGAGGATTTAGACGTAAGATGCAACATAATAACATACTCAATTCAAGAAAAAATTATAGTACAATTTTATCAAAAATGTTTATAACGATGTATTAAAATTGTATACTATATTATCCTTTTCTTTTTTATTTGTTTCCTTTTTTATTTAAAATTATCAGTGATGAATATTTAAATTTGGTAAAGGAGCTAAAACTGTATTTTTAGGTGGTGTACAGTAAGAGTATTGGTTTTAAACAATTTTAATTAAATTTATATCACATTTCATTTATTTAAATTAAATTATTGTTGCTTTGTAGCACTCGAATGGATTGAAGGGGTTATTTTGACCTCTCCATTGCCTTTCAAACTGGCATGGTTCGAATTGGGGATGAGAGGGTCCGCCATCCATCTGACATTGCTTCCTCCTGGTCGTCCTCACCAACCACAAGCCATCGAATTTATTCCCCATCAGACTTTGCCTTTGTATCAGAACCACTTCTTTCCAACTGTCCACCATTTGAACAAACAAATCGAAAATGTGATAAATTAAATGAAAAATCTTCGCTAAAATCAGCCAACAACTCTCCTCTGAGGGATTGTCCGAACTACAGCTCATGTTTGGAAAAGGACATAATTTCACATCGCTCTAGGAGTGAGTCGTGTTCAATTTCTTTATACGTAAAAGTTCGAGACTCGATTGTACCAATGTTTTTAAACATTTATTTGGGAGAGTTATCTCAGTGATAAATTTTACCAATTATAAATTATGGGTTGTTTTCTGGTCCCATGATGCCATGCCACAACTGCATACTATTTTACTAACTTCAGACACCTGCTTTTTTTTATGTCGAATTAACCAGATTTAACCCATGTGCGAGTGACCTTTAAATGACCCCTATTATCTCGTTGTGTTTACTGTTTATATGTTTTCTTTATAAAAGGTGCCAAGTCCTCAACGTATTGACAAAAACCTGTTATGATTCTTAATTAACGAAGAGTTTAAGCCATACTCGTCCGAACATTAACGATGTTAAGCTTGTAACGCATACAAAAAACAACATTCAGTCGCGTGGAGATTCAAAAACTAATCTTATCTTAAAATTTTTCCTTGACTGGTAGAAAGTGTTTCTTTAATCTTTGTAGGGGGCCTTGAACTCTACCGAGTGTCCCCAATAGGCAACCCGTCTTCACTTAACATTTCGTCACACGCGTAAACATTAAAAAGGTGGATTTAGGATTTTCAAAAATTAGTGGTTTTGGTTACGCCGCGGTGAGAAATAAGCGGAAATAAGGCACTATCACCATTGAGTTGGGAATATTAATCTAGAGATCCAATCAAATCTGCTCCCCGCGAAACAAGTTTTTGAAAAATACGAATGTGCCGTCTGCTCTAAAATGACGAGCAAACGTTATCATATGACCCGTGGCGCCATCCATTATTTTAAAGAAAAAAAATCTTTTTGCTTGAAAACGCGTCTTATTTGAACGAACCATTGAGAGATAGACGGCGCCACGGGTAGAATGATAACGTTTTCTCGTCATTTGAGACGCCGATGGGAGCAGATGACAGTATTCTTATTTTTAAAAACTTGTTTCGCGAAATACTGAAATCCGACGTTTTGATTGGACCTCTAGATTAATATTCCCAACTCAATGACTATCACAGGCCAATCGCCATTTTAAAAATTAGCTGCGCCAGTTTAAAAATTAAATGCTTGGGGTGTTAGTGGCCCTGGTGACCACTTAATTAATTCAAAGTTTTTTCCCTTCAAGATTTTAGTTCATAAAAAAAATGCAATATTAATCCCTAAAATTGTTTGGTCTTTGCTTGTATGCTGTGTCACTGTGTGCTTGGCCTTGTGTCAATTGTGTGTATGGGTGGGTGACTGGGTGTCGTGAGTCTGTCTACTCTACACTCTACACACAGTATAGAAGAAGCGAATTTAGCAGTTAGCAAAAAGAAATATAAACAAGTCTTTCTCTCGCTCAGTAGGCTTGTTCGGGTCTGGTCTATAGGGAAACGGCAGCTTGCTGCCTTTGACTGTATTAGCGTCTATATGGGAAGATAACATGGAGTGCCAACTCCCTACGGGTCGTGAAAGCCTGATTTTGAAGGTTAAAAATGGTAAGTGGCCAGTGGCCAATTTTTTTAATTAAACTACCTAGGCTCTACTGGCCACTGGTCCTTATTTCTCAGCCTGACCCCGCCTGAAAGACGAAACAACGAACCCTTTTGGCGGACATTTTGAAAAAATATTGATTTAAATAATTGAAAGAATAGGACATAGTGAAGGCGCAACCTCAATAAATGCATTTTTATATATTTGTTATAAGACCTTCGTTTTCCCTATTGGTATTAGAATGCATCCTTGAAGCAAAAATCACGTAAATAATGCATGTTACGTTATTTTGGCTTACAGGTGATAATCAGTTTTTTTGTTTTTTTTTTTTTTTTTAAATAAGCTTATGGTGTCAGCCAAAGGCATTAGACACCAAAAAAAAATGTAGTTAAAAGTTAAAATAAACGGGGATACGTATTTTTTATTTAAGTCAATGACAAAAAATCGCAGCTGCGAAGAAAACTAGTCGTGTATTTTTTCTCGAAGGATATGGCTTACGACTGCGGAAATAACTACTAATTTAGCAAAATTATTCTGGCGACTCTAAAAATAATTTCTATATTTTCAAAAGGCAGAAGCGTTGGCAATTTTTTCTATCGCCTTTACTGTTTCGGCTAATTGGGCTATTTAATGCCGAGATCCCCATAGTCTTAGGGCTTAATGTATTCCGGACCGTATCTCCGCCATGATTCTACAGAAAAATCGCTTTGATCCTAATCCGGTAAAATCCTGCCCAAAATATGGGAGTAGACATAATCCAGGATTTTTTTGCAAGAATTTACTAAGTTGGAACTACATGAAGACAATAATATTAGCCCATGGATGGTAGATTTTAGAGGATCGGTAAAAAGCCGGGTTTTTAGCCCCCGTAAACCAATCACACCAAGGGAGTCGTCCAACGTTATTTGAAAAAAAAAACAAGTATCGCTAAGAGTGGACGATACTGTTCGAAAAAAGAAAAAAGATAAACACGAAGTACATTTTTACGCCCAAAGGTATTGGTTTCAGGTTTTATAGATTAAATATGATATAATAAATATCAGTTGATAGTTTTTATTGAATTAAAAAACCAAAATTAAAAATTACTAAAATATAAAGCGGAAAAAATTACGTAACAATATCAACCGCATTAGATTGCCAATTTGAAATTTTAAGATCACGTGGTACAAACGACCTTGCAAGACTCCCTCGGTGTCTCTCGAGCTGATTGATACGCGGAGAGAAATAAAATGCACTGTGGAAGGGTATCGAAAGCCTGTCCTCTTAATTTACTGTTCATGATTAGCCTTTTCAGTTTAGCCTGGAACACGAGAAGCTCCTAAACTGCGAGATTTTCGACTGCTAAGCCTAGGCGCTTCAATTATTATTTCAACGAGCACCAAATGAACAGTTACTTGCAAGTCCTGCTTTTCGGATATATTACTTCTTGGCGTTTTCTTTGAAGATGTTTTATTGAAGGGCCTATTGAGACGATAGCCGAGCAGATTATCGGATGAAAATATTTTAAAGTTTATCTTCAGACACATCAATGTCGTATAAAACTATTTCAATATTACAACCCTTATAAAACATCTTAAATAAGTAATTTTAGAACTAAAGATTTCCTTCAATTTTGAGACTTGTATCCTACAATTTCTATGTATTTAGAAAAGCCCTGCATTGGGTAAATTTTTATTTGGAGATTGTGCATTACCGGGTTTTATCAAAATAAGTTAATTTTATTTGTACCTAGACATTAACGGGGGAAAAATCCTCTTCTGTCGAAGCTGCTCAAATATTTTCCCTTTACTAAATACAGCTATTTTATTCGTTTCTTTTAGGTTCCTTAATGAACTTCATAATACCCAATGTTCTTATCATTGTGTTTTAAAGAGAATAGTAAAGTACGCAGTCGAATCAAGGTTATGTCAACAGAGTATATATTGTTAAGCTTTAAAAAAATTCATTCTGTATTTCTGCCAGAGTTTGAGCAGCTTGTAAAGTAGTAGTAATATAATAACACTGTTCACATATGCGGTATTTTCCATCATACGCGGAATTTACTAACGAGAAATGAGAGAACTAGTAGACCCAGAAAACATCCTTAATTAAGTCATCTGGCAACTCCGTTGTCTACCGAATAGAAAAGTCTGCGGCGCAATTTAGCGCGGAATTGTCATTCGTCGATTTATTAGAACGCTATAGCTCATCATTACCCAATTAAAGTTATTTGAAAGAAATATCACGTTAAAAACAAAATTACTGAAATATAGGTACCGTCTACGCGTTTGACGTTCACGTTTTACCTCGCTGCTTAATATCTTTACTGATATGAAAGAAATATCGCGTTAGTAACAAAATGACTGAAAATTATAGCCAGAGCCTATGCGTTTGTTGTTAACGTTTTATCTCGAAGCTTAACAAGGTTAAAAACTAAATGACTAGAAATTATAGCCACTGTATATCCGTTTGACGTTCACGGTTTATGGTCGATCTTAATCTACTGATTTGAAAAAATATCACGTTAAAAAACCAATGATTAGAAATCATACGAATCGTCTACCCATTTTATCATCGAGGTTAATTTACTGAATTGAAAGAAATATAACGTTAAAAACAAAATGACTGCAAATTATAGGCATCGCCTACCCGTTTGACATTCACGTCTTATCGTGGAGATTAATCTCTCTAAAAACTTGAATATTGGTCTTATCCCAACCTTACTACATATGTATTCGCACGGGAGGGGGGGGGGGGGCTGCAATTTAAAGAAAATGAATACTAATTAAAATTATGCTGATTGAACAAAAAATATTCGCGTACGTGGTAGTTTTGCACTTAAAAGCCAATTTACTTCTTAAGGTTTTGCGGTTTAACGTTCGGGAGCAAAAATTTAAATAATTAGTTTCCTCTTAAAACTTGGCTCGTGTGAAAATTATACCTTAACTTAATGAATTGCTGATTTAAATTGGTTGGTATTTCTCGAGAGAATGCGAGGCAACCGTATGAAAAATATTTAATCGCTGTCAAAGGCTGGCACACTGTTTTACCGGTTGGCAGTAGCGTAAATAAGGCCCCTACAGACCCCGCAATGCAGGAGGACCACAGAGCTTCAGGGGGCCCTAAAATTCCTATAAAATAATATACTAGAAAGCGACTAAAACGCCGAAAAGAGGGGGGGCTAGGGTGTCTTAGCTATGCCACTGCCGGTTGGGACATTTTCGTTTTTAGTCCAGTCAGTCAAAACTACGTAATACGTTTGCCTATATCAGCAAATTTCATATAAATTTCTGATCTACAGAATAGATAATCTAAGCATTTAGGTTTCAATCTTCAAATTACAATGTTATGAGAAAATTATCGTTAATAACGTGTTCTCTTTTTTATTCGAATTCAATTATTTTCTTTACGGCTAAGGTTATATTTATAAAGAATATAAAAAATAAGGCAATACAAGTCTGTTAGAGGCGTGAATGGAGGAGGGGGTGGGAGTAGCTCCGTTCGTCCAATCAGGAGCGGCGCCCTGGAGACAATGTCCGTAAGCCGGTTAAACGAAATGAAATCAAATTCGAACGCAACCAAACTTTCGACTCCAATTGAGAAATTTCGCTGGAAATCATTTTCTTTCGGCCAAACAAGGTTGCCTTTGCGCGAATATAAATATAGTAATCCGCGAGTTGTCCCAGAAGCTCTCCAACCGTCATCCGAGACGGCTCTTCTTCCAGACTCTCCGATCTCTCTTCCAAAGGATGAAATCGCGTTGCGTTCTCTCCTGTTTAACAATTTGTTTTATTTCCCATACCGGTTTGTTCTCCCCGCGAAAGTGAATTTTTGTTATTCCGAATTCGGCCCACTTTGCGGAATTTATATATATTATCTAGTGGCCTCGAGCGGCTTATATTCCAGCGTTTCCCTCGAGTGTAATGAAATATAATATAAAATAAAATAATAGAACCCAACCCCCGTCGAAAGAAAAGGAATTGGAACAAAGATTTTGTTTAGATATTTAGTTGGAGGGTTTCGCGCGCTTTGTGAAACAGAAGCGAAATGTCTTACACACCAAACGGAGAATTTCATAGCAATGGTTCCAGAAACAATGGTGTCGATGGGAATCGGCCGACGGTGCCTTCCGTGTCCGCGTGTGTCGAACTCAAATCTGTCGACAATTTCGATGACAACCGCAAAAACTTCTCGGACAAAATTAGAAAAGGCCGAAAGGGTAATAACTTTTTGTTTTTTTTTTAAATTAACTTTATTTTTTTTTTTACTTTAATATTAGTCTAGTATAAATCTTGACTTTTTCATTGTCAAATCACTAAAATAGTTGCATCTTTTTTAATTTAAAATAATTTATAATTTATTGGTAGTTTTTGACAATATAATTAAATTTAAATATTACTTTTAATTCGGTTGACTTAATTATTACCTTAAATTCCTCTTACTTATGGTCATTACCACAGATTTTCCTAAATTAATCGAAGAATATTAGATGATTTAAATTGATAATTATTTATAAATAATCTGATTTAAAACAAATGGGTCAAGTGTGATCGTAGCCCCGTTTGCATTGGGCTTTCGGTACAATTTTTATTTCTAGAAATAATTACATTATTCGGTGTAAAAAAAATTATAAATGCGTGGCGCCTTTTAATAATGACCGCCATCTTATCTATTTTGGTGGGAAGGTTTATTTCGCAAAAAAGTCTTTTTTTCGTGGCCTCTGGAGCGGTAAGCCAATTATAGGACTAAAAAAATACGAGTATGTGTGTGTGTATTATAATAACAATTTATGACTATTTCGGGTAATTTTTTGAGTACAAATACCCACCGTAGTCGCGTATTTTGAAAGACCAATAATGAACGGGTTTCAAAATGGTTTCGTGATAAGGCGCAACAGATAGTTTATTAAACTGTACTTCTGGGTTCTTAAGAAAAGCACCGCATCTGGTTTTCGCTAACGTCACGCCGCTGCATTACTCCAATTTTTGTAATAGTTTTTTGATTTTAATTTTATACGTTAGAAAAAAAATCTTTAGATAAGCGAATGGTGTAAAATTCCCTTCATTGAAGAAAAGTAAATGATCTTTAATCTGACCAAAGATTTACCTTGAAAATAAGAGGCACGTAGTGAGATACCTGACAGTCCCGATAAAGGCGGAGACATTCCGGTTTTCTTGGTTTAAAAAAAAATAATTTTAGGTAGCTTTGTCCCTTAAAGTGGTATAATTACGAAGGGTGTAACCGATTTTAGGGAATGTTGATAAAAATGAAAATTCAGGATCTCGCCACTTTTGTTCGAGAAATGATAAAATTTTTATCGTCTTTGTAAAACACTAAAATTTGGTACCTTCCCTCTAAGTCTGCAAGGTCGATATCATTTTTTTTATTTACGTAGGAGACAAATTATGGGAATATTGTTTCGTTAGTACCTTATTATAATGAATGCTAGATACCGGGTTTTCCTTACCCTTAAACGTGTAATTGTTTTTCCTCCCTCTAGAGTCAGAAGTAACGTAGTTACCCAAAAGTGTGTCGTTGAAAACGTTTTTGAACTGAACTTTTTCGCGAAGTAAAAGTTGGGAGGTAATGAAATTCAAAATCAGATAATAGTTTGGCCTGGTTTGAAATTAGCAGGCAGAGGAGAATTCTAGAGGTTTAATAGTTTTTAACCACTGGATGAAAACCAGCAATTAATTTCTACTGCCGCAGTGCTCAAGCGGAACGGCGGGGTACAAATACATAGTTCTATGTCGGGTGAATGCAAATGCGGTGCTCTGGAAGCAGATTCAGAGCACTATGTTCGTAACTGTCCCAAAACGAACCACTTGATAAGAAGACCAAGCGGATGGTCTTCTAAATCTGGATAACGAAACGATCAACGAGTTGGAACGTGTAATGCGTTACGTCGTTGTAAACTTTGACGAACTCACGAGTGAGTCGTGAGTAGGTGTTGTACGTATACGAGTGTCATTTGCGCACTCTGTTTCGATAGTATTATTCAGTAAATCTTTAGCCTTGGATTATATAGGTATTACCATATTTATGTCACTATTGTTAGCGTGTTGGAATGACGTAAATTGGCGTGGCTGGGGGCATTTAAGATTTAAACTAATGATTTAATGCGAGATTCTTAATCCTCGGATTTATTTTATCTAGCTGAAAAAAATTAATCCTTTACAGATGTTTCGACATTTTAGACTTATGAAAATTAACCAATTTGTTTTGCGGTGCAACTTTTCTCGGAGATAAGTCTTATCGCGATTGAGCCCACCAGGTTGCTATTATTCCAGGCGGGTTGAATTTCAATCGGTTTTTGACAATTGTATCCAAGTAGCGACGAGTATTATCACGAATTTGTTCGGCTTAACGGAGAATATGTGGCCGCAACTATAGCCACTTGACTGTGTTCACGATTAATTCCCGGAAGATATTATCCGCTTGCATAGAGAGATAGCCCGCAATAGAGACTTGGCAGCATGAAGTCACGACGTACCTTTGGCTATGGCCGCCATGCTGGGAAAAAGTGGAAAGATTACACGCGATGGGGCGAGGTTTTTCTTCCGGGAATCGCGAGGGGAGCAGGGTACATGCTGCCTGCGTATTCTATGTAAACGTGAAAACTATTTTGGTTTTATTAGGCCCAGTGGTGTATTGGGTGCTTGCTCGTAGCGGCGTAGGCGTACATCATGAAACGGCCGCCATGGCTATAATTTCACGTCACAGATCCCGTGGCAAAACGCCACACGATCCTGCGAAATAGTAACGTGACCACCATGGGCGTCTTAATGGGTACGTTCAGCAGAGCTCATCGGACTCACCGATTACTAATCGGTGACATCGGTTTCCTACTGTACGCTTTTTCGCGTTTCCGGTTTTGACGTCACGATAGTCATCGATTACTCACCGAAGTCATCGGCTGGAAGAGTCGGTTTTTCCGATGACTGACGTCATTTCTGACTTAAAACTACTATAAAAGCTACGGCATTTTAAAAAACACCGATGACTGAATAAAAGCGTTCAGCAACTTACGACGTCATTATGACGAAAAAGCTCATCGGTGGAAAATATCAAATCCATCGGGTTTTTTTCCGTTGACTGCTGCTGAACGGAGTCATAGTCATGGCTGACCTAGACGTTTTACCATGGAAACGAACCAAAGTCAAATTCACGAGCGAGCTACGAACTGGAGCCGATGCCTGTTTCTCTCAGAATGTTTTGATATTTAAGACTCTGTCTAGGAGGACGCGTACACATATGCGAGGCGTCACATATGGTTTTACCAGAGTTGTTCTCTACGACCCTGGTTTTAAATTAACTACGATGTTTTTCCGAAAAATGTGGCAATTATGTACTTGTATCGTTCCTATCGCTAGGGAAGTACCTGTGGTCTACACCTGTTTCGCGAAAAATACGCAACGACTTGGAAATTCGGTATTTTACATTTTGTTATCCAGCCATAGTGCTAGATATTTTTATATGACATTTAAATCCACAAATTGTTTTGCTACGGATAGATGGAATTTTCCCGAAGTTGAGCGGAAAATAAGATTCGAATGAAAGTTAATTCTTCAATGAGGTTATAAGTAACGTAAAATTGAAATAATTCGCTTCGTCTTTAGAAGTAATATTTTCCGAATTTGTGTTGTGTGGACTTGATCAACATCAACCTACATTTTCCAAGAATTACCGGATTTGCGGATATGGAAAACGTAACGCGCAATTACTACTAACAAGGAGACATCCCGAGGTGTTTCTCCCCGATTTTGTTCAAATTCAGGAGTTAAGTAGACCTTCATGTACCTTGAAAGTTCCTAATTCGTTTTGCCAAGGTAACCAAAAATGTTTTTCACGACTCAAATTTAAACATTTTCTACGTAAAATAGCGTGATAAAATCACGGATGGTACATTTAAAAAAATTAAAACTTTGGATTGGGTTAAATCAATTAAATACAATGCGTGATTGAGTTGTGAAAAACATTTTTGGTTGCCCTGGCAAAACGAATGGCCATTGAAACTTTTCCCTTTAGGAGTTTTCAATGTAGATGAAAATCTACTCAACCCCCTAGTTGAAAAAAAATCGGGGATTAATAGCTCGGGTTGTCTCTTTGTAAGTTATACTAATTGGTCAGTGGTTATGATGGTGATCGAAGGTGATAGTAAGAACAATATGCACGAACAAGGTGAGAAGTGCTATACTTATCTTAAATTACGTTACTTTTATTGAAATTATCTATTTAATTGAAAATAAACGAAATTATTTGATACGCGTTAGGAAAGAGCGTAATCTATAAGTGAAAATTAGTTTTACAAGCTGAAATGCCGGAACTCTCATAATTCGCAAAGGCCATGGTGTCTCCTATTTGAGATAAGCGGGAGAGATGGATGAACGTCGAGTCCCTGGAATCCCGTATTTGCGAGAGAGGCTCGAACCTTGATTCGCCAATGGTTAATTAGCGAACTATCTATTCCATCTCGAGAAATCACGGGGAGATATTTACTTGTCCTTAAGAACTGTTTCGCCGTTATCGTAATGAGCGGGGTCCATTATGAATAAAACACGAAAGCCCTCTGACGCGTTTATTTTGGACAAAACTAGTGAGCCCCGCCGTGTCGAAGCGTTTCGTTATAGATACGGAGGTCTGAACCGCCTAATTAGCCACCATTTCAAGCGCCAATTCGTCTCTGGCTATTAACGCTTCAAGGTCGAGACAAAAAGCTACGGTAAACGCGGTTAGGCCCGTCAGTGGGCCGATTATAACTTGGTAATTCGTTAAAGCCCGGGAAAACGGTAAAGTCTTTCACCGTCACCTACTTCGCGGTTTTGGTAGTGACGTCCTTTGCCGTAAATTGGTGCTCAATCGCGCTTTTTGAAGTCGGTTTTCATTCGCGTTTAACTCTCGAGGACTCTCATCTGTGTCGGCCAATTTGCTTATCTTTTTCGCTTGTAATAAGGATGATATGATCGCGGTGCTTGTAAATCAGAGCTATTAGAGCTTCCTTCATTTGTCCGCCCTACGGTTCATTCCGCTACTCAAGGAGACGGAAAACTGTTTTTCATCCTAATCGCGAACGTCGCGCGAATGCTTAGTGACTGACCTCGCTTGATCCACGATCGAGGTTACGCGAATGTTCCTTGGCAAAGGTCAATTGAGACAGTATGTAACTTGAGACTAATGGTCGTAAGCGGATAATTCACTTCGTTTCCTTTTTAAACTTAAACCGTGTTTTATGGCCGTTTAAGAACTTCAAGATCATTTTGTTCAATAAGGAGTCCGTAAGATAAATAATACATCAAAATTTAAATATTAAAAAAATTAGATACGTTTCGTTTCCCCTTCCTTATAATAGGCAAGGGTTTACCAAGTCAATATCACCACGCTTAGATTTCATTTCCTCAGATATTTCCATGTCTCTAGTTTTATCCGAACTTTAAATTTTCTTAAATACGCTGTACCGAGAACCCATATAATAGAGGAGAACGTCTTGCGCTTGTTCTTTACATCCAAAATTCCACTTTTCTGCTGTTCGGGTGGTGAAAATTAGACTTAATTACTCTACACCGTAACCTATTAGCCAAGGTCAGCGATCATTTAAATTACACTTTCTACTTTTCCTCAAAAGCAAAAATATAAATGATTTAATTGGATTAGGTTGACTCGAGGGGCTGATCACAATCCGTAATCGGTGTACACGCCTGTAGTGATTACGGATTTAGCACTACCAAAGGCTGTAATCGGTGTGAGGAAGTGGTTATCCCCTCGGGTTGACAGTAAAACCACAGTTGTCTACTTAAGTCTAGCTTACAGTCGCTCTATTGGTGTGCCAGACGAATAGTTTAGGTACACACGGAAATTATTAGTGTCAAATTGTTTGCTTTTGGACATCTTTTTACCCCGGCTACGAAACATCAATACGAAATATTATCAAGGTCAGAATTAGAATAAAATGATTTTTAAAGGGTGACTCTACCTCGAAATCCCAAAATAGGCGAAATGTCTCCACCTATAACAATACAAATATTTTGGTGTATGCGGTAAACCTCCTTTTTTGGAAGGTGGTTATTTCATTATAATTATAACAAAAATCGAAGAACTTAAACCCGACGAAATTCATTAACAATTTTGTTGATCAGTTTTCTGGGATAACGTGAAAGATCCTGTATACCTAAACAACCCTAAAATCGAGATTTAGTGCCTAAAGTACCCTATTTTCAATTATTCTAAAAAAAAACATTTTATTTCTGTTTAATGAGTAAGTTTGCCAAATGGTCAAAGCTGAAACAAATTTATACGCAATTATAATTGCAACTTAGTACACTAAATCAGGTTTTTAGGTTAATTTAAAACGAAATCATCAAATAAAGATTCTATTTAATAATATCGTGAAAAATCCCATTTTTCCCTAGTTATTTTCGAGGTAAAGATTTTACCTTGAATTTTGCTAGTTTGAAATATACTTTACATTTACAGTACCGGCTGTACCATCGTATGTACATAGGTATGTTCTGATTGAGTGTCTCCAGTAGATGTTGGAATTTCCTATTCACATCCATACGCGACATTGAACTTTGCAATGTAATTAAAACTAATTGATAGTGTAGCGTTCTTTTAAAAGATTGTTTCCTTAAGCTTAGTTTCCCTTTGCTCGCATTAATCACGTATTTTTCTTTACGCGTTTAAAAGGTTTTTGTACATGCCAAAGTCTGTTTGTTACCTGTTTGCTATCACATTTAAAGATATCGTGTTCCCAATCTGCAAGAAAACTTTACATTTCTGTCGCATTAAAGTTTGATATTTTACTTTTATTTTACGCGGATTTCCTGTAATTTCAAAAAAATGTTATGGAGCAATATTCTTCGGTTTTGTTTCTTAGAGAGGCTTAAGCTAAACGAGAACTCCATGGTGACCTCAGCTCTGACAACGCTGTCAAGTTATCTCGTCAAAGCGCCGTATATAACTCATCACCTAGTTTTATGTTCCGGGTAAGCGACCTTCCAGGGATGCGAGAAAATGTAATACACGGCAAATTTGGTAATTTAAATTTATCCCCGTGACCGTTCTGCCCTCTATCGAGTCGTTTGTAAACCAATTTATCAACAATGACGCAATATACTGATCCTCACTGCGTAGTTTGGTAAACTTAAGTGTATCAATTCCTATCAAAGCAGTAAAAAATGTAATTACACTAGCGCCATCTCTTGATTCGTTGTTGAACCACAATTTAGCAGACGGCAGAATCCATGGCCTTTTATATTTAATATTTAATTAATCTAGGGATGGTGCCACGTTTTTGACTGTCACCTATTAGTCGTACCCAAGATCATATTATTTCAGTTGTATTTCTTCTTAATAGATAAAGATGGCGTAAGTAGCGTTAAAATCAACTATACTGGGATGACTTCCTAACTTCCTTATCAGTGCTAAATGTCACCATAAATACAGTTTAATTAAAAACCCTCCAGATTGTCCATGACGATAGTAAAAATAATATCCCCAAGAACAATCTTTTCTATCGCCTCATTATTTAATTTGCACTCGAAAAGTGTTCGATAAATAATTTATTAGTTCCAGCTTCAATATCTCCGCTTAATTTACGCTTTCCATTCGAATTATCGCTTAAATATTCAAATTAACGTCGGCTCAGCTCGCGTTACCCCCTAGTCATTTAAATTTATTTCCAGAGTTGCGCATTAATTATTTAATGAGATAGCTTTCTTCAGCTTTTTTTTCCCGTTCTTGTTCGTTTAACGTAAAACCCTTTCGCGCCACGAAATGATCCAGTGACTAGGCAAAAATTCGCAAACCAGTTTCTAAGGAGTTTTTCTTGTTAAATACAGAAGTAAAACATTTTATAAGGAAAAGAAATTTGTATAATTCCATTTCGGTGTTTTTTTTTTTATGAATTCCCTGAGCCAAACGTTAAATAACAGAAAATGGCAATATACATTAACTAATTGCTAGTTAATGTTGTATAAGTAGAAGCTTATAATACATTCTTTCGACTTAAGTATCCGTTAAACTATATAAATGAATGATGTTCCTTCGCAGGTTCGAAGTGCCAATTTCCCACGAAACCAAAAGTCGAGAATTATTCCACCTCACAAAATGTTAAAATTACACTGCCTTGTGTGTACCTATATTTACCTATTTCTAAAATATATTTTCCTAATGTAATAATTTCAGAAGTTCACATATTTTGAAAAATGAAACGGGAAATGTTAACATTAGCCACTATAGAGCAAAAATCCTATTTAGATATCCACTAGATGGCGCCACGATACGGGTTTACCGCCTCCCGAAAAACTTCCATATCTCCCCGTGGACCAAAAATCTAAGACAGGGCCCCCAGAGGTCCTATAATTCCTATAAAATCCTATATTTTGAAAAATGTCCTATAACATCCTATATTTTTAGCAAAATCCCTGAAAAGTCCTATAAAATCCTATAATTTGGATATTTTACACATTTCAAATCCCACCACTCTGTTAAATTGCTAGATTTAGCTATAGGCTAAATTCCTATACAAAGTCACTCTAGTCTTTACTTTTGTTATTGTTAACATGGTTAGCTACTAGTATATTTTTGTGATAAAATGGTTAAATAGTTTCTATTTTTCAAGTGAAAATCAAAGATTTATTTCACTAAATATAGATTTTGTTTTTTAAATGCATAAAGTTAGTAAATGAAATAGCATATTTAGTCCTATAAAATCCTATAATTTGAAAAAATAGTCCTATAAAGTCCTATATTTTTAGAAATATAATCAAATTTTTCCTATGAAAAATTTGAAGATTGGAGTGGGGGCCCTGCTAAGGGGACTCACTGTTCCCGATATTTTGACACGGTAGGCGTGGCTTAAATCGGAAGGCTCACCGAGGTACATGAACCGCTTTGAAGTGCTTCAAGAATTCGGTTCAACTATCATTACGAGAGGTTTAGTCGAGGGCTCGAGGCATAGGTGACAGAACGTGTGATAAAGTTAAGCTAGGCTTAGTTCATAAAAATTTTAAAGTTTAGAAATTAAATGGATTCCAATGAATTTGATTAAAAAAAACCTAAGCCGTACACGGCTTATTGGTTATTTTTATTTAACACAATGGTTGATTACAATTACTTAATCTCGCTTAATCTTTTAAAGAACCAATTTCAAAAATAAAAGGTCTAAACCTTAACCGACAATAACGGCGCCATTTTGTCAAAATTGAGCGTGAGCGCTTCAGTAGCTGAAGCCTACGTTATCTACGAAACTATGCCGGAAATCGACTTCAGCGACGCCAAGTTTATCCACATTGAACTAAAATTACCCGTGATTTTTTTATTCCCAGTATTAACGCGTGCTTTTAAAAGCCTGAACAGTGAGTCCCCTTAGATTCTTGGTCCATGATCTCCCTTAGCGTAGCTTTATAGGATCCCTGCTATAGAGAGATAAATTCTTCACTTCGTAGGATTTTTTTATAAACTTCTGGTATAAATAAATCTGACTATTCTGTTAACAAAACACTCGCTAACTATTATTTCGTGGCATTGGCAATGTATTTGGCTTTGACAATGAATTGTGAAGGTAATTATATAGTTATTTAATTCGAAAATATCGTCTGCTAACAGTGCTAAGTGCTAAAACGAGTTACGATTAGTTCTTAACTTCATGGCCGAATTTGTCATGGCATGAGAGGTAGAAGAAACAAGATGGCACGGACATTTAAGCACACACCATACCCCCGATGTATGAACTATATTTTAAATATTAAATTTAAATTTGAATAATAATAATAATAATTAATTTAAATTAATTTTTAGACATACAGAATTAGTCAACAAAAGAATATACAAACAGCGATAGGAAGATAAATAAACAAACCAAAAACCAACACTATTGGACTCGGTAAAGTTATCGAATGCCAAAGGCGAAGAGTTGAGTACACTAGATGGCGCCTTTATAAAAAAAACCACTATTATGGGCAAATGCCCCACTTTCGGAGCCTCGATCTCATGTTAACAATGGCGGCGAGGTCATGATATTTGCAATTTATTGACGTATCATGTGTTTTTGTACTTCTAACGCGGACACCATACGTGAAACTAATACACATAAATCTCCTATTACTGTGCGCAAAAGCATTAATAGTACGGAAATGTGAATACTTTATATACTATATACTTCAGGTATTGTCAATTGTTTTTCCCATATATGCCTAGGCCCACTATTTACAATTCTCTGGATGACTCTAGTCATTGCTAAATGCGCCGGGAAAACAGATCGAATTCCCCGTCACACATTTAATTGGCAAGTTCTGTTTATTATATTCATTCGCGCTGAAAACCTCCATTCTAAGTAATTGGGGAAAAGGTGCCTGTTTTATGCGTGCTTATGACAGATAACAGGTGAGCGTTGAACGGCCACGTTAACTAAGATAATATGCCTTTATTACGCTTGCAGTAATATTTGATGAAAAGTTATTTCATTGACGTAAATATTTGGGCTTTTGTACGCACAAATCTGCTTAAATTATTACCATAGATCTATAATGTATATTGTACAATCTGAAATTATTCTTTAATTAATATCTTGTGACGTGGCGTAATCGGTGTATATTTAGACCAACAACGGCACACTAAATGTTAAACCAGCGTCCTCTGGTGGCAGAGGTTTAAAATATATCTACTCTTGCGTCACGTGATGATTTATCGCTTATTTTTGTTTGAGTAGACAAATTTACGAACGTCGCCACCGCAGCGCTCTAAGATTAAAATTCTCCCCCATTTAGTGTACCGCCCCTTATTTGATTGTACTTAAGTGCTTACGCATTTAGCATTAAAAATCTTGGCGGTACAGAGCGGTGAACAGATTTGTACCGGAGAAACCCTCGAAAGAATCGGTGTCGCCGTTGTCTCGGTAACTTCATAAAATTTATCTAATAACGTATCTAATGCTATACTTATTATAACAAAAACAGTTCTTCGAACTGAAAAAACAGTTTAGAGCTCGTTAAATGTGCAGCCTTAAAGGGACAAATATTATTTTTATTGTTGATTAATATGTCAAATTCATTTAAAGTATTAAAAAATATTCCTGTGAACAACAGAATGACGTCATTCCGCCTTTCAAATCACAGTCCACTGCTCCTCCAATTTTTAACACAAAATCTTTGATCCAATTTTGCCCACAAAAGTATCCATATTTATATTTATTTTCTTCCCTACACATTTAACATAAATTTTTTAAAATTTATTCTTATTATTATTTTATTTTTGTTGCAGATTATTGCAATAAATAAATAATAAATAATAATAAATTTATATTATAAAGTTATATTTTTCCCAGTATATGACACAATAAATAATAATAATAATAATCAGCTAGGCTAATACCCGAGGCACCACCTTAGGCCTAAGTCATCATGCGACTTTTGAAGCCATTAATTCAGGTGGCCGGGTTACAATGCGTAGGAGGGTGGTGGCATGCCACGCGTTCGAGCCAACAGCTCCCTACACTAGCTATTACCGTTAACCTCGACAAGTTTTTGTGGAAGGGGAAACCGAAGATCTCGGGGGAAAACCCCTTAATAACCCTAAAAGAGCGCCCTTTTTCTCACACGATATATCATATTTTAGCGGCAGTACGAGTCCAATAGACCATTTTCATACTCGCAATTCTCGGCGCTCCTCTCGCTCTGTGTATACCTGTTTCAAAAGCCACACCTTCGCACTTTGTGATACCGGCTTTTTTTTTTATCTTTTAATTTTCGACTCCGCTACGGCGGCGGCAATCTGGATGGCACGAATTCAATAGGCCTCCCCATCGCGTGTAAACGTTCGTCGATCGGGGATGCTCTTGACACCGAATCGTCTATCTCTCTACTTCGCTCCACACTGTCTATCACTCTCGGTGCCTCGACACTAGTCTGCCACCGTTATATTTTATTTTTGCGGGATTATCACTTCTGAAGAGATAGGTTGATTCTTTGTAAGAAGAAGCGCTTTTAATGTTTACGTTCTGTACCTGAGAAAAGGAGTTATGAGAAATAAACGTTGGAATTTCGGTAAGCCACTGTTTTGTACGTTGCTATTTTGAAATGGAGTAAGCTCGATATACATTTATTTAAAACATGGTATAATTAATAAATCAATGGGAATATTACTTTTAAAATTTGTAAATTAAAAGATAATATTTTCCGTGACATTTGCTAAATTTTGATATATTGATTTTGCTCGTTTAGATCCCCCCCCCCCCCCCCCGTTGCCGATTAATCGTGCATAGGACAATGTTTAAACGTAATACAAATCCCACGTATTTTGTTTTTTCGTAACTCGCTTTCCAACTTTCCAACTTTAAACATGGAACCTGTACTTAAATAAACGCTATTCTCTAGCGAAGGGTTAAAAAAATTCAATTCGGTTATTGAATTATTAAAATACGTAAAATATATTTTTTTGGTGAGTTCATTAAAATTTTAAGGATTCTAATGTTTAAGTTGTGTTAAGATCTAGGAAATCATAAAAACTGGAAATTGATTAATCTAATTAGTTAGTTCGATATCTGATATGATTAATTGGTTCCAAATTCCTTTGGATTTTTTTTTATAAATGTATATCGGATGGTCATTAGGTCAATACTGTTACGCGTAGTGATAAATTAAAAAAAAACACTAGCCGGTGTACTTTTGTATGGTATACCGATGGAGATACCAGTACACGTGATCAGGTGCTGATCTCAGGGTGAAAAAAATTCTGACACGCATTGACCCATTTGAATTACTCTCGCTTTGATTAATTTCCTCCGGTAATTATCGGTTATTAAAGCTACTTTGGTACTCGTTTCAAATATCAATTACGTTCTATCGACCTCGAATTAACTTTTCGCCGCAAAAACACTAGGTCAGCTTGGATAAGAATTTTTCTCCGGAATTAGTGAAATTTTATTTCCCGAAAACACCCTGCGATTTCTGAGAGACATAGACAAAATTCTGACTAACTAGCAGCTCATCACAAGCTGCGGATAGAAATTATGTAATATAAAAGTATTCTTTCGTATACTTTAAGTATATTTTCGTGGCGAACAATTTCACTATTTTTTTTTATTAAAAACTGGTTTCGTTGTCAACCCTTTACCTCGATTGCGCAATACGTAGCCTTGATGTTCGATTCAAACATATGCTATATAGTTGTAAATCTAAAATAAGGGAATGCGTGAATTACAAAAATCATAGAATCGATTTGATGTTGATATTTAAATAATGCAATATTATTTTGATATACTAGGTACTAAATCTATTTTATTCTATAAATAAGTGGAGTCACGAGTAGCTTTTTAAATAAAAAAATGTAATTGAATATTTGTAGTACTTCATTTAAAAGTATGGTTTGATATGGCGTTTCGTGAGAGTGAAATAAACGTACTACTACTACCAAGAACGCGTTTAGCTTAGTGAGAACATACTGGTCTACCTTTCACCTAAGCTCCTCTCTTAAAGCGAAAATTCTGTATTTTCTCATTTGTATTGCACCATCTAGTATCGATCATAAGAACGTTTTATTTTATTCTTCCAGAAAACGTCTATAATTAGTTATGTAAAAGATTAACTAAACTATTAATATAGTTCGTGCAACATTAATTAAAGGTGGAATATTATTTTTTAAATAGTTATTAATTATTGTGTCCATAAAAATATTTTAAGTCGGATGGTGAGGGGCTAACCACTTCCTTAAATTCTGTACATCGATTACAGCCATTGGTAGTGCCAAATCTGTAATCGATTACGTAATAACTTCAGTACAGTCAAAGCTACGGGCTTGTACACCGATTACGGATAGTGGTCAGCCTCTCGTCGGATGGTTTTATGGTTTTTGATTGCGAATGTTAGTCAGATCTGCATAGTAGTACTTGATTCTGCGAATGGGTAGACGTTTTCATTAATGTAAATAGGTTATGGCTACTACTACGCTAACTACTACTTTATCGTTATATGGCTGTTCACGAATGAAGTAACGCGGTAAAGGTGTGGAGCGGGTTTTTATTTAGCTCTACGTAATCTAATATATAAAGATGAGTGTATATATATATATATATATATATATATAAAACAACTTTAATTAATTGAATTAATTTAATAATTAGGTATAACCGCTATATACAAGGTACTACACTTTGATCTTGGCCAAAAGACAGAGTTTTTTCATTCTTTAGGCATACACACGATAAAAATCTTAAATTATTGAATTTTGTTTAAAAGCCTTCTTCTATAGACACTAGTCCGTATAATAAAAGGCAAATTATTATGTAATCAACGTATCATTGGTTAATATTATCATTATCCAGTTGGTTATATTGGGTACGGTGCCATGCGTGGAGACAGTTATTACAGCGTTCTATTTTCGTGTTGAATGTGTCGGAGTTTGGTCACTGGCGATTCTTCCTTGGTAATCCTTGGTTCTTTTGTACAAGAAATGGTAAATTGTTATTTAAGTATATAAAAAATCCAAATAGTTAAATAATCGCCGTCAAATTTGTTAAAATTTTCATATGTAGATATTACACCTTACAATACAAATATTCATATTTCCCCGGGAAATACCTGGTACCCCAGCTAGTATATCATAATTTTAAATAATTGTAGGTTTAAGTTTAGTTAAGATATAAAGCTATAGTCGCGATTTAATAGTTGTTTTTCTGATTTATGAAAGGAGTATATATAAATTGTTGGCATTGGTCTACTTAAGTTTGATATCACTTCACTTTGATTAGCACAGATATTTCTAAGTGGCACACGGCTGAGGTGCCCTAATATTGTTAAAAGTCTACTTAGAAAATTCCAATATTTTTGATTTATCAGCTGATTATCGGGGTATTATGTCGAAGAAACGTTTCTTAAATAAACGTGCGTAAAGATTTCGTATTTGTAAGGCGATTCAGATTACGTATCTGACGTCTTAACGAGAGATATTCTTAAGTGGTCAGCACTTGAAATATGTAAAATTAATAACAAAAAAACGGTAACCCCAATAAATTAGTTAATATAATGTATATTATTATTTCTCAGAGAGATTCTCAATAATAAGATCACCTTTCTAATTGATAAGAATATGATTTTAAATTATTTTTTTCGTGGTGTAAGATAATATTTCCTTCTTGAAAATAATACTCACGAAGAAAAAAAAGCATAGTGTGACATTTTATCGCTGGAACGAAATAATTTTGATTTCCAACTTCGTAAATAATTAGGAACAAATATCTTTAGATACTTAACGTTAATGTACGAATTGTGGTATTTATTGATAAGGAGTACAAATGAAAGTTTTGATTTAGTTAATAACGCGGTTATAAATAAGGTTTTTAAATAAATGAAACTTTACTGGTGTACATCCATCTTTATTTTAATTTTATTCAAGTAAATAATGGCAAATTTTAAAAAAATTAATTATTTTTCCAAGATGATGCCAGATTCGACCAAGAAGGAGAAAGTTTCGGTGGCGGCGACAGGTCAGGTACAACGTTGAGGCGTCGGGCTGGCCGCTACCTGGGCAAATGCTGCTTGCAGTGCAAAGAGAACTGTTGCACGGTCAAATGCGTCAAAAGGCGTCTACCCATCTTAGTCTGGTTACCAAAATACTCTCTCGCCGATCTGGAAGGTGACGTCGTGGCCGGCGTCACAGTCGCTTTGACAGTTATTCCTCAGGGTCTGGCACTCGCCCTCTTGGCCAATCTTCCACCACAAGTACTTTTTTTAGCAATCTAATTAACCAAAAGAACATAGTATATATATCTTAAACGTCGCCTACATAATTCTTCGGTTTACTCTGTCTTTCACTGGAAGTAGGCTTACTGCAATACACGTGTGCCATGCAGTCAGCCTACTTCCAGTGAAAGACAGAGTAAACCGAAGATTTATGTAGTCGGCCTTTAAGAGATAAGTGTTTATCTAAGCCATGAAAAACTAAATTTGTACCTACTCAGACTTGAGACAGTTATCAACGGACGCGATATTACCGTCAAAACGCAGAAGCATATACCGCATCACTGGTCAGCAGTGATGGGCACTGCTCATCTCATTTGAAAGGTTTTTGTAACTTTGAGCGAAATTGAGTAAAAATAACGAGCGATTATTTTGGCTCTCAAAAATGAGCGTAAACTCATGAGCGCCTATTCCGACTCTCAAAAATGAGCGGAAACTCATTAGCGCCTATTCCGGCTCTCAAAAATAAGCGGAAACTCATGAGCGTCTATTCGGGTTTTGAAACTTTGAGAGCGTGAGCGGTTAACACGTGAGAGACCACGAGCGGTGTGCGGTCTGAGCGGTTCGCTAACGGAAGTGCCCATCACAGTGTACCGCGTTCACTACTCTACCTGACTGTAAAATGTAAAACTTCTACTTAGACTTAACTTTTTTATAAAGTACAATATATTTTCGATGTTGATAGCTATGACATAATTCGACACGCATTATTTTACCTCAGAAACGTATTTGAAAAATCAGCGGAATCCGAAGGTACACATTTCCAATGAAAAACATTTAAATAAGCAGTAGGTGGTTTCTTTTCGTTTGCTCCGGGATTGCGGAGTAGGGTAAGAAGAGTAACTCTATGACGTCATTTTACTCCGATTCTGTGCAGTGACGATTAGTTCGAGTCGGAGTAAAAACGTTTTTCCAAAATAGCTGCCGGTGGCCTTTTCAGCAGACGACAAAATCCGATTTACTCTCTTTACACCTCCTTTTCAGAAGGAGTAAAAAGAGTAGCCCTAATACTCTGGAACAAGCGAATAGTTAATGGGGAGGAGTAATTCTCATGATTTGGTAGCATTGTCCGAATTTCATTTGTCCGAATCGAGGCGCATTTGTCCGAACTACGGTTTCATTTGTCCGAAAATTAGTTTGTATAATTTGTTGGCAATTTAACCGTTCTATCCGTTTGTCAAATGTCCGAAATGTCATTTGTCCCAAGTCCGAAATGTCATTTGTCCCAACGTGATACATAGGCTTTAGTCAAATTCGAAAGAATCACATTCAACCGAATCCGTCAAAAATAGAGTCCCAAACGTGCATTTTTTTTTATCTTAACATGAATTATTGTGGAACTTCAATCTAACCTAAATTACAATTAAAACAGACACCTAACCTAACCTAACGGAATCAAAGCCAACTCTGAATGAACACCAAACCCAGCCAATTTTTGGTTAAAATAAAATAATTTCGTGATGCAATTATATTTCTAATATTGGAAAATTACATTAATTACTTTTCACCAATTGCGGTGTCAGTTTCATTGGATATCGGACATAATGCATATACGAAACACCATTTTTGCGATGGAAATTCGAACAAATGCTACTACTCGTTCAGACAAATGACACTCAAGGTCATTAAATTTGTACAAACGGAACAATTTCAGTTTTCGAGTTCGGACAAATGAGTATTCGGACAAACGCGACACTATTCGGACGAATGAAATTCGGACAAACGCGACACTATTCGGACGAATGAAATTCGGACAAACGCGACACTATTCGGACGAATGAAATTCGGACAAATGCTACTACCCCATTCTCATCCCCGGAACAGGTAAAAAACAGTACACTTTTAGTCCGAGAACAAACGAAAAGAAACTACCTAATATAGGAACATGAACACTTATCACCAAGAGATAATATATACTTCTGGATTTACCCATAAATATGATGTAATAAAAATCATAAAACTAACGAATTTATTTCCCAGTATGGTCTCTACACGGCGTTTATGGGGTGTTTCATGTACACAATCTTTGGAAGCTGCAAAGATTTAACCATTGGACCAACCGCCATCATGTCCTTGATGACGGCCGAACATGTCAGTAAAGGTGGAGCTGCCTACGCCGTTCTTCTCAGTTTAATTTGCGGAGTCATTCAATTAGTTCTTGGTTTTCTCAATTTAGGTACAAACATTTTTAATAATAATAATAATCAGCTAGGCTAATGATACATGTAACGATAAAACACTAAATATTTCCGTGATATTCTAGGTTTTTTGGTGAATTTCATATCTGGTCCAGTTATAAGTGGTTTCACCTCAGCAGCCGCTATAACAATTGCGTTAACTCAGTTAAAGGTATTATACATATAATTTAAATAACAAATTATTTATTATATTATTAACTAGTTAAATAATAATCAAAACCCTTTGATGGTTCACACGAGTAAAAAAAATGGCGGCCTAGGCAGTGTGTTCTAGTCAAGTTACCATGGTTAGCAATAACCTGTCCAGTCCGGACTAAACCACCTGCGTTTATCCGGATTAAAACACAAAAAATCCACCTAAAAATCCGTCTTAATTATAACTGAATAAAACACCACTCCATGATAAATTACCACATTTAAAAATTACTAGTAAAAACAAAACAGATATAGAAATAATGATTAAAAATCATTTATCAGTGATTTCTTGACCTTAATATTTAGGAATTTGTTAAGAAATAGTTAAGAGTTTTTAGCAGTCCTACAAGCGGACGGCATTAAGATAGATCAATGAGCAGCCGTGCCTCAGATAAGGGCTAGACATATTGACGTAAGAGGTACCTCATGTAAAACGGCTAAACAATACGGATAAAACCAACAAAATCCGGATTAAGCCTATAAAAACCACTTGTCTGGATTTAATTAAAATTATCCGGATTTTTGCCCACCCTGCCAGTGGCGTAGACAAGGGGGCGGGGGGTTTCCGGGTCCAGACGCCCCGCTTGGGCTCACCTTTGACTGTACCCCCTCTTAATATTCACATACTTCGACCCCCCCTTGAGGAATTTCTGGCTACGCCATTGAACCCTGCAATTTACAAGTTTTTATTTACCCCTCTCTTCGCGTTTTTTATTTTAGTAGTTCTACTTTTGTGTTTTTCATTTACTTTGCGGCTTAGTCTGTTATTATCTACTGCGTTTTCCGAGTGTCTTTTGTTTTGTTAACATTATGTTGTTAATGATGACGCCGGGCAATGCCCGCTACATGTGCTTGTAGCGAACAAGGCCTGTAAGCTTACCTTTGCTTGTTGCGCGGACTACCAAACTGGGTCCTTACCTGATTTGGGATGCTGCGGCGGTTGCATCCCCTTTTTTCCGCCTTTCCACCTTGATTGATACTTTATCGATGTCCGCCAAGGCCCTTGAGGCTGACTGTAAGAAGTCTCTTCTCTTCTCTTCACTTTCTCTAAGATAACTGTTGTCGATCTCATAAAGGATGCCAAAGCTAATTTGGTTTCTTCTACAGCTGTTTTTGACGTTATTAGGGATTCCTAAGCTGACTTGGTTTCTTCTATTGATTCTGCTAGCGAGGAAACCCTCTTTCTTTTCTCAAGGCGTCATAATGTTTTACTTTTTGGCTTTGAAGAGTTTTCCCCAGAGGGTGTGGAATTGAGGCCTTTGTGCGGTTATTTAGTCTTGCCCCCTGAAGGGGAGCGCCCGAGGCCTATCAAGGTTGTAGTGTTAAAACCCAATCATAAGAACGGCATTTACAATTCAATTCGCACACAGCGTCTTTCTAATGCCTCATACCCGTTTTCCGCGCGGGACGACCGGACTCCAAAGAAACGGGAGTTGTTTGCACAAGCTAAAGCAGCTCTCGCTGGTGAAACGTGCTGGATCATCCATCGCTTCAAGGTGATGAAAGTCATCTCTCAAGAAACTAGGCGCTCTCACGGGTCTACTCATTTGGATCCCATCTTGGTTAATTACGTGCGCTCCAAGGCCCAGTACTCTCGTTCGTCACAGCCACGTTTTCATCGCCCATCATCAAGTTCATCCCTTCCTCGGGCTTCGTGATTCTGATGTTGCTGCTGTAAATGGCCCATCACCTCTACCTAACTATTCGGACTTCTTTTCTGCTCCTCCTTGCTATTATGCTGAACCTTCACAAGATGTGCGTATGGTGATTGATCAATGTGGTCCCATTCCTCACTCCCTAATCTCGTCTATCAAATAACAATCGGATGGGCATTACCCCTCCAACCCATCCGAGCCTCCGCCCTTTCGGTAGCCGCCTTAATTCTCTCGCACCCCCTTTTCGCCCTCCATTTGTCTTATACCTGGAATGCTTGCGATCTCTTCTGTCATTGCCACCACAGGAGTGTCCCATGACTATCCCAGTGTGTCCGCTCTCCTCTTAAGCCCATGTCATCCTCGCCAATGGTCAAGGACTTACCTCCGTTTACAAGCACTCACCTTCTTCGTATTCACAAAGCTGCTTTCGCTGCCATAACTAAGACTCACTGGTCTTCAGACCACACTGATGCCGAACGCTCGATTTCGGGCTACTCTCTTTTCAGGCTTAAGCAATTACGGGGATGTGGCTCTTTATGCTGACTGTTCATTTATCGCGATAATTCTTACTTTTTCTGACATAGCCCTAGACAATTTCAATCTTAGTATGTAGGGGCTTAATATTTTAATTGCCTCCTTAACTTACCGGGGTCCACCACTTAAAGTTACTATATTGCTGGCCTTTATCGTTCTAATAACTGTAAATATGATAACCATGATTTCATCACAGCTGTTAATGTTTATTGTGTGCGTCATCATTTTTCCCTTTTAATTGTTGGCGACTTCAATTACCCCTCAATTTTATGGCAATCTCTCCTTCCAGACCCTAATGCCTGTCGGTATGCTAAAGCCTTCCTTAACTGAATCATTCTTATTTGTCTACCCCAAATTGTGGTCGTTCGCACTAAATGGAGGTTCTTTCTGTAGAGACAATGTTCTGGACCTATGGTTTTCGTTGGATCCCTCGCTTACCTTTGACCAGGAGGTGTTGGCGGCCCTCAGCCGTAGTGACTCAACATTGTGGCCCACCTTCTACGTTTGTTGAAAGGCCTAATTACTTAAGGGGGACCATGAGTCTTTTAGTGCCATTTTATCCTCTGTCGACTGGTCCCTGGTTTTGTTTTCCGCCAACATCTCAGAGTCGTGGACTGCGTTCCTTGATGTACATAATACTGGTATATCCTCCTTTCTTCCAATACGTAAACCTCCCAATTTTCCCTAGCCTAGCCCTTGCATGTCTCGTAGTATAAAATTTAAGACTGATGCATGGTCCCGGTTTCTTCGTGCTAAAAAACGCGCTGCTCTTCCATCGGTTTTGGATACCATTAATTATCAATACCGTGCAGCTCGCAATACCTTTAACCAAGAACGTATACAGGGTGTCTCAATTTGATCGATCAGGCCATTTTTCTCCAAATGTATTTATGCTAGGGTTCTGAAATTTTCAGGGTTTATTTGTTAGGTATGGAAGGCTTACTAAATTTCAGAAAAATCGAACGATTTTGTGCCGTTTTGGAAAATTTATTTTTTCACCGGTAGGTGTAACGCAAAATGTTTCAATAGAAAAGTTGTAGGGCATAGTCGAAAGTGTAAAAATAATTTTGGTTCGGTTGAAAAAGACCTATTTTACAACTTGTTTTTTCCCCCGACCTCCAAACTCAGTGAAAAATAGGTCTTTTTCAACCGAACCAAAATTATTTTTACACTTTCGACTATGCCCTACAACTTTTCTATTGAAACATTTTGCGTTACACCTACCGGTGAAAAAATAAATTTTCCAAAACGGCACAAAATCGTTCGATTTTTCTGAAATTTAGTAACCAAAGCTTCCATACCTAACAAATAAACCCTGAAAATTTCAGAACCCTAGCATAAATACATTTTGAGAAAAATGGCCTGATCGAGCAAATTGAGACACCCTGTATATGTATAAGAACGTTGAACGATCAAATTGGCGCCTGGTGCCATGATGCAATCGGTTACAGAATAACTCCGCCCAAAAAACCTCGTGCAGCGCGCGCTAAAGTTTAAAACCGTTTCCAGTTCAAGCGCGGATTTTAGGGCGGAGTTATTCTGAAACCGATTAAATCATGGCCCAAGCGATGCCATTTGTTCTTATACATATATACGTTCTTGCTTTAACTACCATGTTCGTAAAGCTCGCCGTAAATATGAGGCTGGCCTAACTGCCCAAATTCGTGATAACCCAAAGACATTTTGGGGCCTCATTAATAAGTTATCATTAACGGTTCTTAATTATTTCTTTGACACAACTGTTAGAGCCTGTAGTTCTCCCGCTCAGCCAGTAACTGCTCTGCCCTCACTACCTCTGCTGAGATGTTCACTCTCTCAACTTTATCCCGTGAACCTGTGGAGGTTTTACTTTTGTTAGGGAAGCTTAAAGCTTCTAAATCCCCGGGTGCAGATGGTCTCCACCCTTTCCTGCTCAAATCTCTATCTAATGTATTACTTTTTCCCCCGTACATAATTATTTCTCGCTCATTTGCTCTTCGCTAGCTCCTCCCACCATGGAAAGAAGCCCATATAACCCCTATTTATAAAAAGGGGTCCAGGTCAGACCCCACTACTTATCGCTGATCAGTAACCTGAACTCTGAGAAATTGGCTCATGACCAAATTACTTCCTTCTTAGTGGGGTGGCGGAGTGGCTAGCGCTTTCGCCTCGCAGCAAGAGGAGCCGGGTTCGATCCCAACTTGTGGCACTGGGTGAAAACTCGTAACTAATGACAACCTTGCGCCTCAAGCCGACCTTGACGCTGTTTTCAGTTGGGCGGACTCCCACGGCTTGACGTTTAAAACAGCCAAGTGTTCGGTTTTACATCGTAATAACCGTAATTTTGAGTACACTATCAAAGGTTCACCAATTCCTTCTACTCGCTTCTACTCTCTCTGAACGTGATCTCGGGGTCACCTAGTCTTAAATTCCCAACTCAATACTCAAAAATTTACTAAACGCGTATGCTCCATTGCTGGGTGAATTCGCCGTAACTTAAATTTCCGATCGACACGACTTATTAAACAATTAAAAAATTATCTTTCCCTCCCACTTATCGATTACTGTTGCCCAATATGGACCCCGCTCTTAGCGACTGGTCTCTCTGGTGCCTTACAAAAAGAGCAAAATTCTCGAAATTAGCCATTCGTCTTGAGAAACAACTTGCTCCTTATCGGTTGAACTCCCTTCGAATTCAATCCATAAACTTAATAATTTGTGTCTCTTGCACAAATTCTTGACCTCAAACTATCGCACTTTTTCTGTTTTTCACCTTAAATTCGTGCACCACACTCATAAATTACCATAACGTTCCCAGTGCCCAAACTTCAACTATTTTTCCCATAGCGTGATCAATGACTGGAATAATCTGCCGAATGACATTGTGGCGCTCAAAATCCTACTGCACATTTAAAACTATGTCGCGTAGTTATTTGAATGAAAATTTAGTTAATAGATTTTTTTATTTGTATTTTGCTTCTTGGGCGGTTCTTAACTAAATAAAAAAAATAATAAGTATCTAATTCCCTATGATAAAAACGGTGGGGAGGGGGAGGGATAATTCAAATGTTTAACTAGCATGATAGTTACCGTTCCAATTTTCTACTTGTTTTTCTCATTTCTAAGTTTTCTAGAGTTAAAACTATAAATAATTTTCCTGATTTTTAAAAAAATTTAATGGTTTATGGTGCTACTATAATTAAGGGAGTTTGAGCATTTATTACGTAATTTGCGGGTTAGGGTCTTTCCAATTGTTACTCTTCGTAGGGTGGGGTGGCGGAGTGGTTAGCACTTTCACCTCGCAGCCAGAGGAGTTGGGTAAAAACTCGAAACCACTCCTTTTGCGTAGAGTTTGCAAGTTCTCTCCCCCCACTGGTTAAAGGGGTTTCCCCCTTCCATAAAATTGTAGAGGTTAACGGTAATAGTAAGTGTAGGTAGCTGTTGGCTCGCGTGGTATGAAGGGCTTGCCACCACCCACCTACACATTGCAACCCGGCCAAATGTTTAAGGCATTAAAAATCGCTAGATGACTTGGGGCTAAGGTGGTGCCAAGGGTATTAGCGTAGCTGATTATCCTGGTAAATTTACTTCTGGTACTATCTTATCAGTTTTTTTTTTCCTTATTTAGGGTTTGTTTGGACTGAAATTCAAATCTCACGGTTTCATACCATTTGTCCAAAATTTCTTCGGAAATATTCATAAAACAAAGTAAGTTTTATAACGGAAATTAACAAAATCTAACGTATATAATTAATATTTAATTATTTTAATTGTTTTAGTGTCTACGATATGGCTATGGGACTATCATGTGTATTTCTTTTGTTAGTTATTAGGGTAATTATTTTAATTAATGTACTTAAATTTAGTTTCCACTCAATGTCTTATTTGTTACAGCATTTCAAAGATAAAAAATTTCCCGAAAATTCTCGAATTCCACCCAAAGTTAGACTTGTACTGGAAAAAACCTGGTTCATGTTTGCAACTGGCAGAAACGCAATTATTGTTCTGCTGTGCGCTGGTATCGCGGTGGCTCTTCTGAATAAAAACAGCCACGTGCTAACACTGACCAAATCTGTCGAATCAGGACTTCCACCGTTCGCTTTCCCAAACTTGAGCTACAGTGTCTATAACAACGTCACCAGAACTTACGAGCATTTTGGCTTGGGACATATGCTTTCGGTATTCTTTGTTTGGTACACTTGGAAGTTTATAACGTATCTCGTTAAAGTAGAAGTATCCATCTTGGTCAATAAAGGCCGACTACATAGTTATTCGGTTTACTCTGTCTTTCACTGGTAGTTGGCTGCTTGCATAGCAAATGTGTCTTGCAACGAGCCAGCTTCCAGTGAAAGACAGAGTAAACCGAATAACTATGTAGTCGGCCTTTAACAAATGAAGCATTACCTTCGCAGGCTCATCGCGAAATTTCCACTAATCCCCATGTGTACACCTCAAAACTGCTCAAAATTTACCTGCTGTAATCAACTTATAATCATAAACAGCTAGGCTAATACTAACTTTACCCCTGCATAGGGATTTGTAATTATTTATAAACCATCTTTTATGATGTAACAGTTAAAGAAAATCACTAGATGATTTTTTTTCACCCCACACTAATTGTTTCGAAACCTTTTGTGAAATATCAGTGGGAGCCTGTGAAAGTACATGTTTCAACAAATAACGAACAATATGGGAAGATGAATAATTCTCTTGTAAGATATATATTGTATACTTCTGGTTCACTTTAAACCTTTTAGTACGAATAAAATAAACATTTTCAATAGGAAATTGGATCAGGAATAATCATAATACCACTGCTCAGTATTTTGGAGGCAATTGCCATTGCTAAAGCCTTTGGTAAATACTTATAGCAATATTTTCTTCGCTTCAAATTGTATAATATTGTTTTTATTTGCAGCGAAAGGAAAGAAACTGGACGCGACGCAGGAAATGATTGCATTGGGTGTTTGCAACTTTGTTGGTGCTTTTGTCAGCGCCTATCCATCAACTGGTAGCTTTTCAAGGTGAATATCTTTAAAATTTAAACTTTTTATAATTAATTTTTTTGTAATTTGTGTTTTTGATTTTTGTTTTGCTAATATAGAACCGCCATAAACAATAACAGTGGCGTTAGGACGCCCATGAGTGGCGTTTTCACGGGTGCAATTGTTATTCTGGCTTTGAGTGTTTTGGCCCCTTACTTCAAGTATCTACCTAACGCCTCTCTTTCCGCCATCATCTTTGTTGCTGTCATTTTCATGGTACATTATCAAGATGTACCACTTATTTGGAGGACTAATAGTAACTAAATTTTACTTCCCCATTGGTCATTGTTAAATATTAATACGTTTCATTTTTTTAAAGAATTGGATTTGTTGCCACTCTTTGCCACCTTCATTGGATCTTTCCTCTTAGGTTTGGAGGTAAATAATTTAATTTTTCCTTAAGTATTCCTATCGTTATTAAACTGACACAGGTGTGGCATAGAAAAACCGTCCCTTCAATGGGACGCGAACTCGTCGAGTAGGGATTTCCCTTCAATGGGTCGCGAACTCGCCGCGTAGGGATTTCCCTTCAATGGGTCGCGAACTCGCCGCGTAGGGATTTCCCTTCAATGGGTCGCGAACTCGCCGCGTAGGGATTTCCCTTCAATGGGTCGCGAACTCGCCGCGTAGGGATTTCCCTTCAATGGGTCGCGAACTCGCCGCGTAGGGATTTCCCTTCAATGGGTCGCGAACTCGCCGCGTAGGGATTTCCCTTCAATGGGTCGCGAACTCGCCGCGTAGGGATTTCCCTTCAATGGGTCGCGAACTCGCCGCGTAGGGATTTCCCTTCAATGGGTCGCGAACTCGCCGCGTAGAGATTTCCCTTCAATGGGTCTCGAACTCGCCGCGTAGGGATTTCCCTTCAATGGTTCGCGAATTCGCCGCGTAGGGATTTCCCTTCAATGGGTCGCGAACTCGCCGCGTAGGGATTTCCCTTCAATGGGTCGCGAACTCGCCGCGTAGGGATTTCCCTTCAATGGGTCGCGAACTCGCCGCGTAGGGATTTCTCTTCAATGGGTCGCGAACTCGCCGCGTAGGGATTTCCCTTCAATGGGTCGCGAACTCGCCGCGTAGGGATTTCCCTTCAATGGGTCGCGAACTAGCCGCGTAGGGATTTCCCTTCAATGGGTCGCGAACTCGCCGCGTAAGGACTTCCCTTCAATGGGTCGCGAACTCGCCGCGTAAGGACTTCCCTTCAATGGGTCGCGAACTCGCCGCGTAGGGATTTCCCTTCAATGGGTCGCGAACTCGCCGCTTAGGGATTTCCTTTCAATGGGTCGCGAACTCGCCGCGTAGGGATTTCCCTTCAATGGGTCGCGAACTCGCCGCGTAGGGATTTCCCTTCAATGGGTCGCAAACTAGCCGCGTAGGGATTTCCCTTCAATGGGTCGCGAACTCGCCGCGTAAGGACTTCCCTTCAATGGGTCGCGAACTCGCCGCGTAAGGACTTCCCTTCAATGGGTCGCGAACTCGCCGCGTAGAGATTTCCCTTCAATGGGTCGCGAACTCGCCGCGTAGGGATTTCCCTTCAATGGGTCGCGAACTCGCCGCGTAGGGATTGCCTTCACAAATTCCGTAATAAAAATATCGTCTCAAAATGTCAGTGCCATATCAAAATTATTAATTTAATTTGTATTTTAGTATGGAATTTTATTGGGAATCGTAATTTCCTTGATGATATTGCTGTATCAACAGGCCAGACCCAGTGTCAATATTTCCCATAAACAGGTATTACATTTAAAACGAATTGACTTGAATCAAAATTGACTTATATTGTTAAACTTTAAGACATCGGACGGAGTACACTACCTTCTGGTTAAACCCGATAGAAGTATTTTCTTCCCATCCGTTGAGTATGTAAAAGAGAAGATTAACAAGGCCATTCCTGGTAATTACTAATTTTTTCGTTTCGTTTTTTATATGAAATAAATAAAACAAAACTGTATTAAACTTTTAGATGATGTTCGAAGCTACGTTTTAGTTTATGATGGCAGCAATGTTACTGGAGCCGATTATACATTCGCACTTGTAATATTTTCGTTGTTATTAATTTATTTTATTTATATTTAAATGGTTTTATTACTTGTAGGGAATGAAAAACATGATCGATACGTATTTAAAAAATAATATAACTACTATATTTATTAATCTTAAGGTATTTAAATGAATTCATTAATTTTGAACAAACTTTTATCTAACATGTTATTATTTACAAAACACTTAGCCGGAAGTAAGTGGCGCTATAGAGGGGGCCAGACCCGAAGTTTATAATTATTGCGCAACTGATCGTGAAATGGAATCTTTGATAAATTGTGAGTTGACTTATTTCTTAATTAATTATAATATTACTGACTAATTTCTTAATTAGCTTCATCAAAACCAAGAACATCGTTGAATGGAAAAATGGACATAATTGAATCTAAATTAGACATAGTTCCTTCAGTCACTGCACCTCCTCCATTAACGGAAAGCCATATAGTTTACAACGAGACTGCAAATGGTGGTATCCACCACCCAAATATCTCCGTTACAAATAGGGCAGCTGTCAACCAAAATACAGTTAGTCCTGTGTTGCACAGAGTCCCTACAGAAGAAAATGCCTCTAAATTGCCCGCTGACGCAGATGAGGCAAAAAATAAAAATCCGGAGTGTTAGTTGTATTCTTTTTAATGATTTTATTGTCAGTTAAATATCAGGATTCATTTATAAAATTGTTTTGTTTTATATGAATATTAACGATGATAATTCGACCGTGTTGTATTAAGAAAAAAACCTTTGCTACGTATTTTAATTTTTGAAAAGTTGACGAAAGAATCGCCGCGCTCGATATTTATAAATGGTTGAAGTTTGGAATTGAGTATTTTATAAGAAAGAAATGTTATAGTTTGTTTCATAATTTTTACTGAACTGTTTATATAATCCCGTCTGTTCGTGAAATATATTTATAATACGCGCCTTTTCATGTTGCGATAGATGGCAGTCTTGTTTAATTCGAATTTCAAAGCTACGCGCTAGATGCCGCCTTTAATTCTAAACTAAAAGTCTTTATCATTTTGTATTTTGTAAATAAACATAGTTCATGCATTTTTAATTAATATTGGTGCATTTTTTTAAAGATAAGTCAAATTTACCTAAAATAAATTAAATTAAAAAGAATTAAATAGAACTTATAGATAAGTTCTATTCTCCAAGGATATATCACTGGAAAAAAACCTAACAAGCAAATGGCTTTTGCGACAGCAGCGCTGCTTAAGCGAAGTTAACGGATAATTTCCGAAACTCCCGTAACACGTAGCCTTCTACAAGGCAGAACCCGTAACAAACACTTAACAAATACACGCGGAACGCTAGAGTGATATATCCAGATAGGAACTACTATTATTTATCCAAGGTTCGATGCACCATCCAAAGAATATATTCTTTGCGCCATCTATTGATGAATTGTTGAATCTATTTTTTAGATAGTTTTTTTTTGTGTTTTATCAGAAGCAAATGAACCGAAGTTATCAGACTGCTATACTCCCGTGTTGGAGGCGTTTTCCTTATGAAGTTACATTATTACCTCGAATTTGAAATTTTGTGCGCTCCTACGTCGAAAAAGAAACGTTTTTGTTTTTATGAAACCATTTTTTATACATAGAAATAGCTATACCAACAATTCCCAAGTGCAATTTATCACGACAAAAGACGGGGATGGAAATTAGATATTATTTGACTCGATTTTCTCATCATCTTCATAAGGAAACGCCCTCCGATTCTGAGCGCTATTTCAATAACTTTGGTTCATTTACTTCTGGTTTTATGGAATATGGAGTCCGTGACTCGTGAATTAGCAGATGTTTATTTTAGTTTCTGAAGATAATTGAAATAGCAGTGTAGAGGTAAATTATAATGTCACATCTTCATATTGTTTATTAAATAAACAAGTCTTTGAAAATAAGGGGCCATGCTTAGGGTTTAATCATATATTTCTTAATTTAGCCTAGGCTTAGCCATTTCTCTTGTATAGAGTAGTATCGGCTCCCCGCCTTCGACTGTATTAGTGTCTACGGGATAATAACGTAGCCGATACTACTCTATAGTAAACTTTGGTATTATTTTATCTTTTATATTATTAATCCAAGATTTAATCTTGGTTTCCTTTTAATTTTTTTAATTTAAATTTTATTAATTAAATTTTCTGTAAATATTACTAGTTATTTGTAATTAATATATGTTGTTAATTAAATATAATTAATATAAAACACCTTAAATTTTTAGATCTTAAAATTCAACGAATTCATTCATTTTTTTCAAATTCGCGCTGTTCGCGCTTTAGGAGTAGAGGCCAATTCGTAGCGCCACCTGCATGCTAAATTTCATTATTGTTAGTTAAAATATAATTTTATAAGTACGAAAATAATATTTTAAAGCAGAAACTTTGCTTAATTTATAATTAAATTATACTTACATTTCAAATAATAATAATAATTAGTACTTATTTTCACAATCAAGGTGGCGCTTGGGAAGCTATAATTCCAATGGGGATAAAGGGCAGCAGTACGTAACGGTCCTATTTTTTAGTACGTACGAAAGATCGAAAGTACACCTAGTTCTAGCCTGTATAAATAAGCCGTGATTCATGTAACAAACAACCATAATAACAGTGAATTCAGTATTCGGTAATGGGTTGATGGAAAATTTGGCGCCCACAATTAGGAACCAAATATTGTTTCCAAAATGGCCAATACGTAGCGCCATCTGTGCAACAAAACTAGTATATTTTTGAAACTTTTCAAATCCAAATCCGCCAGGTAAACATTTTATAATTTTTGTTTTTAAAACGAATCATATTTACTATAAAATGTAAGCATATGTAACATAATCATCAGTAATTATGTTACATATGATGTAAGTAATAAAATTTTTAAACAAAATATTTGTTTAAAAGCATTAAACTAAAGTTTTAAAAGTTTAAACAAAATAATAAATAATTAACTATGTTTTTCAAAAATACTTTATAGGAATATTAAAATAAAACTAAAAGCATTTTATAGCAAATGAAATACGTTTTAAGAAGGTTTGATCTAAGAAATTAAAGATCTGGGATTTTAAATCGTCACCCTATATAAAAATTTCCTAGTTTTGCGATCTCCAGATGGCACTACATGCATATTTTTTGGTCGCGGTCATTCTGAAAAGTATAAGACGACGTCCCCAACATTGCCTTGTTTTAAAGTGTTTCTAAATATGTTCTAGATGATGGAATTTTACTTCAAGGGCCAATGGTGATAATGGCAAAGTACCGTAATTTTCAGCCTCTTGGAGGTAGCTTACTACCATAGATACGTTTCCTATATCTATGTTTACTACTTACAAAATCACTGAAGTTGCATATCTCTGTAACGCGGACACAAAAACCGGAAGTAACGTACTTCCAGGAACAGCACCACACTTGGCTTTCATTCTATGAGAAGTCTTCAAAATTCTGCACACAAAAAACGTAAAGCGGAAACCACTGTCTAGGTAAAAAAAATCATATTTGATTGGGCGAAACTTGAAAAATAATCTGGCATTGGCGTTACAATTTGTCAGTAAAGAGTGACGACACAGCCTTGTAGCAATGAAAGGCGTTTGTTTCAGCAAAGACTGACAGATTTTATGCAGTTGCCATATTTATCGCTAAAAATCTAGAAATCAAAATACAAACGACACGACAAACGTGCGTCTAGATACTACCGATTATGTCAATTTTGGTCACCAGGGTGCGATGCGAACATATTTAATCCATGCCTTGAATAGCTCTCAAATGCTATTCCCCAAAAAGACATACTTCTCGAAAAGTATTTATAGACTTATTTTGTAACTACTTACTGAATGGATATTTTTTTATCCTTATGGTGTTAGCTAATACCATGAATGTATAAATTTCAATCATAAATATGGAGCTGCATTAGGTAGTCTAGCCTCGGTCGCTAGGATGGGAGGGGCTCAGTTATTGTGACGTTGGTCACGCGCTTTAAAAATGTATTGAAGGGTAACGTTTTAGAACTTGACAAGATATCAGAACCGAGGCTTAGCGCCAAATTTAGTTTCTAAAACTTTAATACACATCTTTTTGATTGAACGAAAATAGGTAAGGATATTAATAATAAATTACTATAATTATGATTATCAAGTAATTTTGTTAAAGTCTAATAATCACGAGTCATTTTCTTAGCCGGTTAAATTGCGACATCCCGGAAACGTTTTGTGGATAAAGTCAACAACAAATGCCGGTCCCAGATGGTAGAAAGGGTAGTATTCATTATTTAAATTAATACATTCATGCTAATACTAAATTAACGTGGTAACTTAGATTAAAAATAGATTAAAATGAAAACAAATACTTCAATCTATATTCCTTTATAATAACCTTCTAAAAATATGATCATAAAAATATACATTTTATCCCACTCTGAATCTTATTTTACACTATTTTACATATAACATAATATACAAAATAATATATCTCTCCTATACAATCACCATAGAACCTAATTTTTTGATTTAAAAATAAAAAAATTAACAATATGTTTTATACATGAATTCTTAAGATTGTTTTCGCATTATTTATACAAAAATAGATTTAAATCTAAGAGGAAAAAGTTCTTGAAATTCAAGTAAATTTTACGAGAGAAAATAGTTTTTTCAAATTGAGTATGTTATCATGATGAGATAAATTGAGATATCTTCTCCGTAACGAACGCGTCTTTGGCACCAGCACACAAAATGTTTTATAGAACCAGCTCCTCAACCAACCCGGGTTATTATTTTCAGTTTCTCCTAATAATTTGTACTCTACACTCTTTCGAACTTTTTAAACTCTCTACAAATTGGCACTTAATTTATATCGATAAAAGTCTGCGGCATTCACCTCAAACAGAAACTGAAGTTTGGGAATAAATGACAATGTAGCGATAGGAATCTGCAAAAATAACAAAAAATATAATTAACGCTTATTATTGAATATTTTAAAAACCAATTTTTATCAGCGTATCCCATCGTTACGGCTTTGGGATTCTTCAAATATAATCCCAGAAAAACGGTGTAAAAAATTCTCAAGACACTTTTAGACTTTCTCATCGAAAGATAAGTTTAAAAAAAAATAGTGTAAGAATCTACACTTAACAGTTAAATGAATGTAAGTGTAGGGAGGCTGTAAAGTCTGCGCCGTAATACGCCAGAATGGGGTGTTAGGTAATTCGAATATCTTCGTGGGACCTTAAATTTTTATCACGGGAAAATATTAAGAATTTTTGCCATCACGAAATTTATATTAAAAATCCTTAAAACAACGCGAATATTGTCGATTTGGACGCTAGATAGAATAGCATTTTGTAGAGTAGCGAAAAAAAGGTATCTGTGTATATTTTCAGCTCCTCGGGTCTGAAGTTTTTTCTAAAGTCATTAGACATAAGACTTTCCGAGACGAAAATCTCCGTCGCCAGGGGGCAAATGAAGAGGGAAAAACTCATTTTGACGTCGCCGTTCGTAGAGAAAGACGCGACAGTCGGTAGCAATTTTCGTGCCTCTTATTATTCAACCTTATTTTTCGCAATCTCCCCAAGGGGCTATTCACGATTAGATGCCACGCTAGCGGAAAAGTTCATCCCTCAAATTGAACCTACCGCGGCTTTTTTTAGGAGGCTATCAAAAATTACGTAATATATATTTCCAAGGTCAGAACTAGCCCGGCCCCGGAGATGGTCAGATTTATAATTTGCCGTATTTTCGACTTCCAATCTGCCATTACAATAACGAAATTAAGCCTGCCAATGAAACGTGTACGAAGAACTTGACGTTAAGTTGATCGCGTAAGTGAATATGTCTAAGCAGACCTTTTTATTTTTATTCAATAACGATTTTGTAATTAGCCGTTTCAGTTTACATAGCGCCACGTAGCGACCAACGCGAGAAACTCGTACAATGCTGGATTTTCGCTTTCTAAACAGACGATAAATTACAAAGCGTCGAAAATCCAACAGGTTATGACTTTCTCGCGTTGATTTTATCTACAAAAATTAAATAATATCCGCTTTCGGAAACTGCCGAAGATGGCGCCACAAAAGATACCGAAGTGGCATATTTTGTCTCAGGGGCGTAGGAACCATGGGGGGGGGGGCAAGGGGGGCAATGCCCCTCCCTAGAATTTTTCTGGGAGGGGCAACTAATGTTATTGCCCCCTCCAACTTTTTGGTCAGTTGAAATCTTCGCAAGGCTCAAATTATCATTTTAAAAGCATATAAAGCTTATAGAACCTCAACTGTGTTTAAATTTCAGTCTTTTCCCGCCAATGTATATAGTAAAAAAATGTACAAATGCATTCGGAGAAGCTACACTCCATTAAAAATTCCAAACCATTCTCCAGACCCCTTTTGGTTTCACTTTGCCCCCTCCAACTTCTAGAACGTTCCTACGCCCCTGTTTTGTCTACAATGAGGATGGCTCTAAAATTAGTCCAAACCCACCATGGACCAAGAAGTGGACTCACTGTTCCCGATATTTTGACGCGGTAGGCGCGGCCTAAATCGGAAGGCTTACTGAGGTACACCAGCCGCTTTGAAGCGCCTCAAGAATTCTGTTCAACTATCACTACGAGAGGCTTAAAGGCCGACTACAAAAATCTTCGGTTTACTCTGTCTTTCACTGGAAGTAGGCTTACTGCAATACACGTGTGCCATGCAGTCAGCCTACTTCCAGTGAAAGACAGAGTAAACCGAAGATTTATGTAATCGACCTTTAAAGGGGCTTAAGTGACAATACAGTGATTTCAGTATCACGTGACACAACGTAACCTATGCTTTTTCCCATAGAAACAAAATCCCGCACAAAATGGCGGCCATAGCCAAAGCTATACGAACTGAAACTACTCTATACGTGCGAGAAAAAAAATCAATTGATTTAAATTAGGGTTTGTCTTTGGATCCTAATAGCGTCAAATGTCTTTTGTTTTTAATGTATTCATATTTAATTTTACCCCTCAATGTTTTAAATTAGTGTAAAGTAACGTGTAAGGTAGACTTATGGTTTACGTAATTTTGTCCGTCTACAAAATAGTTGGAAGTCGACTTACCTAGTAGGATCTAGTCTCGGGTCGAATCCATCGATGGCCAAAACGTTCATTTCACGACCAAACCTGGAATAACTGAACGTCACCTGCGAAAGACAAATTAGATAAAAAAAATCCAATTAGTTTAATTAACGGTCGAGTCGCGTAATTAAGTAGGAAACCTCATCGAATAAAAGAAGTCGGCCATTTAGTTGGTACGCTAATTTAAAATTACAAGCTTTAGAAGGCGACTGCTTAAGCGGGAGAATTTATTAGAGGCAGGCTGAACCCCAATTAAAAGCGCTCTCAACGTGGTTCCCCCTTGTCATTATAACTCTACGAGCTTCGGCGTATAATGGGCGAGTGTGATAGGGCTCGTCTCTCTTATTATTAATAAGGAAATGAGCAATTGAAAATGGTTAAGGGTTGCCTTCCAGAGAGAGGGTGCCATGACAGCGAGAAGAATAATTTTGTCCCCGTCAATTTATTTAATAATCTGACAAAAGTCTTTTCTTCGAGAGGCTGATTTTCGCGCCTCGTTCGTCTGTTTATTCAATAACACCCGAAGTATATGCTATATCTCTTACGATATAAGTGTATCTTCGTAGGTTTGAATCAAAATTTTCAGATTCAAAATTCCCTGTTTTCCCTGACCATTTTAAGAGAGTTTCCCTGACTTTTTAAAGTCAAAATTTTTATGTTCTATTTTACTCATACTAGAAATTAATCAAATGAAATGGACTTATATTTCAGCAAAAAGCTAGCTAGCACCACCTTAGGCCCAAGTCATCTAGCGGCTTATAATGCCTTTAAACAGGTGGCCGGGTTACAATGCGTAGGAGGGTGGTGGCCAGCCCTTAATGCTAAAAAAGGTTATTGGAATGTAAAATTACCTTCAAAAAGTGTCAAAATAAAATTGAATTGCCGGACTTTTCACTGAATTTTTACAAATTCTTAAGATTTCCTGACTTTTCCCTGAATTTTTTCAAATTCCTAAAATTGAGTGACTTTTCCCTGAATTTTTACAAATTCTTAAGATTTCCTGACTTTTCCCTGAATTTTTTCAAATTCCTAAAATTGAGTGACTTTTCCCTGAATTTTTACAAATTCTTAAGATTTCCTGACTTTTCCCTGAATTTTTTCAAATTCCTAAAATTGAGTGACTTTTCCCTGAATTTTTACAAATTCTTAAGATTTCCTGACTTTTCCCTGAATTTTTTCAAATTCCTAAAATTGAGTGACTTTTCCCTGAATTTTTACAAATTCTTAAGATTTCCTGACTTTTCCCTTAATTTTTTCAAATTCCTAAAATTGAGTGACTTTTCCCTGAATTTTTACAAATTCTTAAGATTTCCTGACTTTTCCCTGAATTTTTTCAAATTCCTAAAATTGAGTGACTTTTCCCTGAATTTTTACAAATTCTTAAGATTTCCTGACTTTTCCCTTAATTTTTTCAAATTCCTAAAATTGAGTGACTTTTCCCTGAATTTTTACAAATTCTTAAGATTTCCTGACTTTTCCCTTAATTTTTTCAAATTCCTAAAATTGACTAACTTTTCCCTGAATTTTTACAAATTCTTAAGATTCCCTGACTTTTCCCTGAATTTTTTCAAATTCCTAAAATTGCCTGACTTTTCCCTGAATTTTTACAAATTCTTAAGATTTCCTGACTTTTCCCTGAATTTTTTCAAATTCCTAAAATTGAGTGACTTTTCCCTGAATTTTTACAAATTCTTAAGATTTCCTGACTTTTCCCTGAATTTTTTCAAATTCCTAAAATTGAGTGACTTTTCCCTGAATTTTTACAAATTCTTAAGATTTCCTGACTTTTCCCTGAATTTTTTCAAATTCCTAAAATTGAGTGACTTTTCCCTGAATTTTTACAAATTCTTAAGATTTCCTGACTTTTCCCTGAATTTTTTCAAATTCCTAAAATTGAGTGACTTTTCCCTGAATTTTTACAAATTCTTAAGATTTCCTGACTTTTCCCTGAATTTTTTCAAATTCCTAAAATTGACTAACTTTTCCCTGAATTTTTACAAATTCTTAAGATTCCCTGACTTTTCCCTTAATTTTTTCAAATTCCTAAAATTGACTAACTTTTCCCTGAATTTTTACAAATTCTTAAGATTTCCTGACTTTTCCCTGAATTTTTTCAAATTCCTAAAATTGAGTGACTTTTCCCTGAATTTTTACAAATTCTTAAGATTTCCTGACTTTTCCCTGAATTTTTTCAAATTCCTAAAATTGAGTGACTTTTCCCTGAATTTTTACAAATTCTTAAGATTTCCTGACTTTTCCCTGAATTTTTTCAAATTCCTAAAATTGAGTGACTTTTCCCTGAATTTTTACAAATTCTTAAGATTTCCTGACTTTTCCCTGAATTTTTTCAAATTCCTAAAATTGAGTGACTTTTCCCTGAATTTTTACAAATTCTTAAGATTTCCTGACTTTTCCCTTAATTTTTTCAAATTCCTAAAATTGAGTGACTTTTCCCTGAATTTTTACAAATTCTTAAGATTTCCTGACTTTTCCCTTAATTTTTTCAAATTCCTAAAATTGAGTGACTTTTCCCTGAATTTTTACAAATTCTTAAGATTTCCTGACTTTTCCCTGAATTTTTTCAAATTCCTAAAATTGAGTGACTTTTCCCTGAATTTTTACAAATTCTTAAGATTTCCTGACTTTTCCCTTAATTTTTTCAAATTCCTAAAATTGAGTGACTTTTCCCTGAATTTTTACAAATTCTTAAGATTTCCTGACTTTTCCCTTAATTTTTTCAAATTCCTAAAATTGACTAACTTTTCCCTGAATTTTTACAAATTCTTAAGATTCCCTGACTTTTCCCTGAATTTTTTCAAATTCCTAAAATTGCCTGACTTTTCCCTGAATTTTTACAAATTCCTAAAATTGCCTGACTTTTCCCTGAATTTTTACAAATTCCTAAAATTGCCTGACTTTTTAGGCTCATATTTAAATTCCCTGACTTTCCCCTGACGTATGGCAACCCTGGTAACGAACGAGCGTGACGGAGATTGGGACCGTTAAGAAATATATTATATACTTCTGATAAAATAAAATATAAATAGCCAAAGAAACTTGGGTTCAAAAATCTTTTAATATTGGAAGGCTGGTATTATTTAAACTAAAGAAAAAGTTTTCATTTAGTTTTTGAGATGTTATTATTCGTTGTCGCGGGCAAAAAAGAGCATTATGCCAGTGATTCGTTTTCTCCGGAAGTGGCTTTATTATTTATCAATGCGCCATTCTAGTTAAAAGGGTCCGCCGCGACTGTCACGTGGTCTCAGCAGGTGGGCGGGCATCGCTCGCTCTGAAAGGAACCAACCGGATGTGCCCGTTTTTGCCCCCACTTTCACTACATCGCCGAAAATTCTTTACTCGAGACATTGTTGATAACGAATTTCAAGATATTATATAACTTAAAGCGATAGGTGTCACCTATAGAGTAGTACCTTGATGGCGCAATAGATAAAAAAATATTAAAATATAATTCTGATATAACGTATTATACCTGTATAATTAAAAATATGTAATTTATACTTCTAAATAAAATTGACTCCTATATCGTAAATCTTTTTTTAATTGACTTTTTATGGGTTTATAATTTAGCTGACTATAGCTTAGATTCTTTGAGTGATATTAATCGCGATGGGGTAGGCCAAACCTTGCACTGTTTGTAAGTGATCGAAAACGAGTTTCCCGTTATCGATAACGCCTATTAACTTTACCTAGCGTTTAATCTTATTACGAGCTACCCGGTCATTTAGCTAGAACGTAAATTGTAGAGCCCACAGGCCGGATCGCGAGGACCATGACCTCAATTAAAAATGAGAAAAAAAAATGGCATTTTTGTTTTTGTTGGAAAAAGTCTGGCTTAAAACACTTATCAGTGAAAAGTAAGGGGTCCCATTTCATGTCAAAGATACCCGAGCGTAGGTCGGTAGCTACCATAATACGTCTAGTAGGGGGGTTCCTATTTCGTATCCTCCACCTTCCCGAATTTTACCAAAAATACTTCAAACCCCCCCTCCTTCTGTTTCTTAAAAACCACTGACTAGCTGCACGTAGCGCCTAATAAACGTCTCGAGAAAGAGAAGTACTAAGAAGGACCGGCAGATGGCAACTGTAGATTATTTTTAAATTGCTTCCAGTTTTTCTCGGTAAAAAAACACATGTGGATTTATGTTACCTCTAAAAAAAGCTAAAAGATGGAGAATGTATATTACTGGGAGGTAGAAAGATAATAAAAAATAGTTGTCACGCTGTGGAGAAACGGGAGACGCTATTCACCGAATATTGGCTGGATTATCCATATAATTAGAAATTCCTAGATAATGACGGTTCGTCGATTTTTGAATGGAATTATTTTAAAATATATTCTTTGGAGTATAATTTAGCGTTCTGCACTTGACTGCAATTCCCGTTTAGTGCTCGGCATTCGATTAATTTTTATCCATGAATAAAATAAGCTCGGCGATATTTAAATAATATTTATTTAAATAACCAATAGTTGAATAAAAATTGTAAAATGTTTAAATAATCGAAAGTGAATAAGCCTATTATTTAAATAAAACAAGCAATTTTTTAAATAAATACCACTGTTTTTCAAATAAATGCTTGGTTGCGTAAAAAAACATAATTAAATAAGTTAAAATGATATTCTTTTTACCAACGTTTTTTAAATAAATCGGAAAATTTGTGGATAATGAATAAACAATTCCGAGCACTATTCCCGCTCACGTAACTACAAAAATAAATAGGAGAAGAAAGCCTCGGAGTGACCAAGGGTTCCCACTTTTTTATATCTTTTTTAATAAAAATCCAATCAATCGATATTTTTTTCATTTAAATCAGATTGTTTTGATTTTATTGATTTTTTTACAAATAATGGCTCTTTTCTTGTATAATTAAAGGATATTTTTATTTTATCAGTTAGCTAATCTTGTATTAAATTAAATCTTTATTAAATTTATTTACTATTTAATATTTTAGTTTGCTCATATTTGCTATGTATTTTAATTTTTCAAAAACCTATTTATTGCCATTTTTATTCCCCCATTAAAATACATTAAATCAATGATTTTTTTAAATAATCACTTAATTTAAATTTAAATCAATGATTTTTTTAAATAATCAGTTAATTTAAATTTAAATCATGATTTAAATCAGCCAACCCTGGAGTGACAGGATATTCTAGCCAATTAAATTGTGGTTGTTAGAACTGGGTAAAAATTTTAGATTGATAATACCAAATAAGAAATTTATGTAATTTTATTAATTTTAATTAAAATCTGATTTATTTTATAGTCTTTTTAAATTTTATAATGAATTGAATATAATGTAATTTTGCCGAACTATTTTTGCCGCGGCGAAATACACGTTTCAATAAAATCGCCGTAAGCCGGTGGGGGGGGGGGATATCTTTATAAACTTAATTTTCCTATTTGCTTATGATATCTTTGATCAGATTTGTAACAATATTTAAAATTTATCACAGTGCTTAAATGACAAAAAAATTAGTTTACCTGGTCGGCGTACGAATCGGCTTTGAGGAACTTCATGGGTTCGAGGTGCGAGTGAAATTCTTCCACGACGGTCAACCTCTTCTTCAAAAGATGCTCTGTGTTCAATCAAACCAAAAGCAAACATTACTTTATATTTCATTTAAGGTTCACAATATCAGAAGAAAATAGGGGGAAGTACGCTTCTAGTCAGCATTGGAAAGGCGTCACTTTTCACGAATTTTCGCGCCAGAACGGTTTGGCGGGAAATCGCGGATGAATACATCGTTTAAATAATAAATTTTTATCAAATTGAACAATCGTAACATATTGTCCTTTTCATTATCTGCTAAATGAGCTAAGGCGTCTTTACTCTCGTCGTTTATCGCCGTGTTGAAACAAAACAAAAGTGGAACTACTTTTTCATTTTGGTTAATTATGCGTAAAAAGGTGTTTTCGTGGGTCACACGACGCCTTTTACAGCTCAAAGCTACAGATACGTACTTCCCCTATTTTCTTCTGACAATATTCAATTTCGAATTTTTAGGCCTAGTATAAAGGTTAAGAAGAATTTCCAACTGGTTTCCAAATATCGTTATCGATCGACACTTATAGTCTCATTAATGGGAGTGTAAAGTTCATATTTCGACCACCAGAATTAACAGGGGCAATGTAATTGGCGCTAGTTGCGTTAAAAACAAGTCGTAGCGTGTGTTAGCTAACGATTTTTCAAAACGGTATTAAATCATAAGTAACATAAGAACAATAAGTATGACAATAACCAAACACTACTGATCAAGATTTAGTTCAGTATAGAGCCCCCTAGCGTCTGAATATTCCAAAGGCAAAATAAAATACTACCAAGGACGATAATATCAAGACCCACACTCAAATATTCAATTTTTTTACAGGAAAAATAGGATTGTATTTCTAAAAATATAGGACTTCATAGGACTATTTTATCTAAATTATATAATTTTATATGACTATATATGCCATTTCATTTACTAGCTGTATGCATTTAAAAACAAAATATATATTTAGTTAAATAAATCTTTGATTTTCCCTTAAAAAATAGAAACTATTTAACCATACAAAAATAAACTAGTGACTATAATGACTTTGTATCGGAATTAATCCTATAGCTAAATCTAGCAATTTAATTGAGTTACGGTATTGGAAATGGGCAAAATATCAAAATTATAGGATTTTATAGGACTTTTTGTAGATTTAGCTTAAATTATAGGATGTTATAGGACATTTTTGAAATTAAGAATTTTATAGGAATTATAGGACCTCTGGGGCCCTGGGTTCGGTAATAAAACTAGCATAAAAACAATAGGAAGTGACTTATGATTAAATTGATAAATAAATCCCACTTATCATTAATATTAAAAGTTATGTTTTAAAACAACTGGCTCATTTATTCGGAGATTAATAAAGTTGAAATCGTAACAGATGTGTAAAATCAGCAACGGTATTTGTCCAACACAATCGTAACGTATTGTAAGCCATTCTAAATCGTGAATTAGCTGAACAGGCGGTGGAAATTGTAATTAGGTGAAAAGATTAATTTTCGGCTTGATATGAAAGGAAAGGTATTGTTTCTGTTCAAGTTAATCGCGCGCATTATCGCTGGTGAAGTCAACCTTGATCCCTTGTCTATCACTAGAGGGCGTACTCGCGCAATGTGGAAATCGAAGGGGGCAGCGGGGGGGGGGGGAGAGTCGTGGTCGCTCGCGCGAATAACAGGTGGCGAGTGTGCAAAACTTCAACCAAAAAAATCTGGCGACGTTTTTGTTTTATTTTTTGTTACGTCGGGGGCACATGCGGGTAGAAAGGGGGTGGAATAATTCAAGCTTGAAATTGGTCGTTTCCGCGATTGCAGCGCCCCACAAGTGTAACGGCAATTAAACAAACGAAACGACTATAAGGTTACAGTTTGACATGGCGGCGTGCAACGTAAGCATTTCCCTTTCATAAGTTTCATTAGCAGCCAATGGGTCAAATAGAAACGTATGTCACCCCAATCTGTTACTTCCAACACTCACAAATTTTGTGTGCGTGATTATTTTTAAATCTAAATATGATTTGTAAAATCTAACGCTGATTTTGGGATTTTCAGTTTTAGGCCAGAATTTCGACCAGATTTACGGATTTTTAATTTGATTTCAAGATTCTACAGGGTTGCCACAAAATTTCGAGATTCAAATTCCCTGTTTTTCCTGACCATTTTAAGAGATTTTCCCTGACTTTTTAAGTCCAAAATTTTTATTTTATTTTATTTTATATTTTACTTTTATCAGAAGTTAATAAATTTAAATTGACTTATATTTTAGTAAAAAGATTATTGCAATGTCGAAAAAATTTAGTGAAATTTTCATAGAAATAAATGATAGATTTTGAAATAGATCTAGAGTAAATTTTAGTAAAATTAAATTCCAAAAGTGTCAAGATAAATTTGAATTCCCTGAAAATTAAATTCCAAAAGTGTCAAGATAAATTTGAATTCCCTGAAAATTAAATTCCAAAAGTGTCAAGATAAATTTGAATTCCCTGAAAATTAAATTCCAAAAGTGTCAAGATAAATTTGAATTTCCTCAAAATTAAATTCCAAAAGTGTCAAGATAAATTTGAATTCCCTGACTTTTCCTTGAATTTTTTCAAATTCTTTAAATTCCCTGATTTTTGGGCCCATTTTGAAATCCCCTGATTTTTAGGCCCATTTTTAAATTCCCTAACGTGTGGCACTGGCAACCCTGTTGTAAAATAATCTCTTTGTAGAGTTACGCAATTTTGATGAATATGAAACTTTTTGTAGACGCAAAATAAACATTCAAATAAATTTAAACGGTTTTTGTAAACTTACCAATGACGTATCCCATGGTGACGTCATCGGGTAGGCGTATCTTTTCGCCAATACTAATAAATTTCCCGCCACTGGCAAAAAAAAAGAAGTAGAAAAATCTACATTAAATCCACAATAAAAATAGAATACGATATCAAAATTCAAAAGACAAAATTGTTAGCCTAGAATTAAGTGTTTTCTAAAAAATCCCCTATACTTGTATAGAACTTATTTTTCTATATAAACTTATGCCCTATTCAACAATCTATCTATGCGGGTTTCGGGGCTGTCAGCTATTAACTGTTCGGGGGAGACCCTGAGGTTTGGCACGAAAATCTACGCCCAACAGGTGGTAAGCGTGAACCACGATTCGACAAAAAGATAAAAAAAATATATATATCTTTTTACCTGGAATAATACCCGTATCTTAGCTAACAGTTCGTCTTAAGATAGTATAGAAGGTACAATCCCCGCTGGAATAAGTAACGGACCACTTCCAAGTAAAGTAGACGATTTAAAACGTTAAAATTAGTATTTTTTCCCCATTCACTAAACTTCGGCATTCTCTACAGACGGGTCAAAAAAAAACATGGCAAGGTTTCAGGCCCCTACTGGCTTTGAAAATTGACTACCTCGAGTTTATTTTTCTTTCGGTGAATTTCTACAAGATAGGCGGTTTTTAGCTTTTTTTTTTACAGTAGCTTCGATAACGGTTGTGACATATAACAAGTGCTCCCTTTGAAAAAGCCCTACAGGCTACGCTATCACTAACTGCTACATTCAAAGGGCTATTAATATGGCGAAATATTATTTCAAAATTTCCCAGATTGCCTAGAGCTACGGAAATTCGCTCGAACCTAGATAACTATTAGAATTTGCCTTCCCCGCTTAAACAGAAGGCCAATTAAATAGATTTCAAAGCTTAGCGCGACTTAATAGTACGATCTTTCGCGAAAACACCTGCGACGTTTAATTCAGTTTTCTAAGAATTAGTAATTCATACCAAGAACGTATTTAGGTAACTAAGAATGTATGAGTCAACCAGTTTACCTAGAACAGACTGAAATTCGTTATTTAAATTAAACACAATATTCTTATTTATTATTAATAAAATTAATTAAATCATTGAATTCAGTAACAATTAAGGAAATTTAATACGCAATAATTAAGTATCTACCAACTATTTTGTTATTTTTATTCATTACATCATTAAATTCAGTTATAATTAAGAAAATTAATTAAATCATTAAATTCAGTTATAATTAAGAAAATTAATTAAATCATTAAATTCAGTTATAATTAAGAAAATTAATTAAATCATTAAATTCAGTTATAATTAAGAAAATTAATTAAATAATTAAATTCAGTTATAATTAAGAAAATTAATTAAATCATTAAATTCAGTTATAATTAAGAAAATTAATTTAATCATTAAATTCAGTTATCATTTAGAAAATTAATTTAATCATTAATTCAGTTATCATTTAGATAATTAATTTAATCATTAATTCAGTTATCATTAAGGTAATTAATTTAATCATTAATTCAGTTATCATTTAGAAAATTAATTTAATCATTAATTCAGTTATCATTAAGGTAATTAATTTAATCATTAATTCCGTTATAATTAAGATAATTAAATACACAATAATTAAGTATCTACTAACTATTTTGTCATTTACTATTAATCAAATAATTAAATTCAGCTATAAATAAGTAAATTAAATACGTTGTTTCAATGAGTAATGGAGAACGTTCTTCAGACCCATAATAGATGGCGTGATATAATTAATGTGGAAAATAAAAGTTTTTCGTCCGAAAGGTAGACTAGTACGTTTTCCGTAACCTAAATACGTTCTTTTCCATACTATTTTTACTATAGGTGATTATAATATATTTACCTGGCGAGTGGAACCATTTTGAGCGCCAAAGCGCGGCTGATGCAGAAGCCAGCGCCACCTGTAGCGAACCAAAAGGCAATTTTTTGCTGTAAATAGAATAAAAAAAAGAAAAACGTTTGAACAGGATTTACACTCTGATAGGCAAAAGAAATCCTCTGATCTTCAAACAATAGATCGACTATAAAATACGTTAAAAAACAGCGGAACGTTTCATTGCCAATAATAATTAAAAAAAACACACACACCACGCGTCTATACTCTACAAAATGCGCCCTTTGTCCCCCTGGTGGCATCCGCGTGAATTGAAAAGACAAAAAAAGGGTTGTACGACCGGCGAAGATACGTCAGTCCGAATTAAGATTCGTATTCAAGAGTCACGACCACATCTCTCTCTACTTTTTCGGCCCTTTGAAAAACTACGGTTTTATTTCTTTATTTTTTATTTTGGAAATGAAAAGAATTGTGTTTTGGAGTTTCACCTCCCCCCGTTGCCGACCCCCTCTTATTTTCGTACAGGAGCGATGTAAGATGGCAAGTAGGCGAAGATTATCCTCGCTCCATCTTCTGACGTCCCTACTCTATCCTTGTTGCACCGCTTTTATCCTGCGCCTTTCATAAATACACGGCGAAAAGGTTATGAAGTTAAACGAGTGGAAATACATCGTAACTTGAAACATCAAGTTTGAAGAAAATCAACCTCAAACTTTAGTAAAACAATTCCAGGTATAATAGTTACTTTGCAATTTTAATTAAAAATATTAATTAACTATTCTCAGTTGCAGGTTAAGAAAGGTAAAATATCTAATACATTTGGCGGAAAGATACTAGCACGAATTTCCGGTAAATCGGTGGCGGAAGTTTCGAATTTGGCCTGTTTACCGTTGAATTTATAATTATACCCGCGTGCGTTATATAATTTTGGGTGCCCCCCCCAGATACGCCACTGTCTCAGTAACTAGCTCTCAGTAAATATTATAAAGGGCGCGACACACTTTTGGGTCTTACGTAACGTTTGATTATAGGTGGTATTCACGAGAAGATGGCGGCCATTGCTCTAAGGTAGATAGTTATGGGGGAAAGGGGGATGACACTAGCCTTCCACGTCACGAGGATACACCCTATAGCTTAAAGGCCGACTACATAAATCTTCGGTTTACTCTGTCTTTCACTGGAAGTAGGCTTACTGCAATACACGTGTGCCACGCTGTCAGCCTACTTCCAGTGAAAGACAGAGTAAACCGAAGATTTATGTAGTCGGCCTTAGAGGTCGGGGATGGTTAACTTTTATTCAATAGATAAAGCTCTCAAAATTATTCGTAAAACGTTTTGATTAAGTAATTTATATTTCTGTATTATCCGATTAATTTTTTGATAAATTTGTAAAATTATTCGGAGAAACGACGTTTTTTTCGATAAAAAGCTCAAATTTTACGAATAATACATGTTTTTTAATCATTTTCCGAAATATTAACCGGTAAATTTCTTTGTTTACATTTTTTCCCCGAAAAAAATCAATTTAAACATGGATAATGATTAACCGTTACCGACCTCTAGTCGGCCTTTAAGCTATAGGGTGTAATAAATATTATTTCCCGACCACGGTGAAACGTATTCTGCCCATGTCCATCTTGTTGAAAATATTTATCGTATAGATATTTTCCTTGGAAAAAAAAATGTTGTTTTGCTTTTGAAAAGATAGATACGATTGGCCCTTAGCCGAAGTCCGTCGGTCGGTGGTAAGTTGATGGTCCCGCCGGAGCCAGAACGAATCGTGACAAGTGAGGACGGTGGCCTCGGCTACCGAAAATGACCTCACGCCCAAGATAGCCATCATCATTTCCGAAGACGCTGGCGTTTTAATGAAGAGTTCGCCCCAACTACTCTCAATTTCTCACGACGAAGATAACCCATCTTCCTAAACAAAATTACCATTATAGATTTTTTTCGGTGTAAAATTGAACAAATATATCGTGAAAAAAATCGAGAAGACGGAAGTGGAAGTCTTCGCCCGGAATATAAATGGCACAGAAAATGCCAAATCGTGCCCGCTAAAACTCCGAACTCAAAATAAAAACCCTTTGGGTCGTCTCATCTAGAATTACCCGAAGAAAAAAGTTACTGTAAATCAATTAGGAACTGGTTCGTGGTGGTTATAGCGCTCTTAAATGTTTACGTTTTAAAGTTTTTTTTTTAATATTTATCCTTTCGACTTCCGTTTTGCGACGATATTAAGGAACATATCATTATTTTAGATTCGTCACGCCAGATGACGCCACCGTCTCTATATTTGCAAATGGTAAATATCGACTGGTTGAAATCAAGAAGACATTTTTACGCGGTAGGAGTGATGTCAATCGGAATCGTTGTTGGAATAGAGTAATGGCACTGTGACGTTCTAGTACGTCACCCATGCTATTTCCTATAGATAAAAAATTTGGGCCAAAATGGCGGCCTTGGCCAAAGCTACGCAGTGCTACTACTCTATACGACCGTTAGCCCCTTCTAACTAGGAGCAACAAACACAACACCCCACACAAGGAGAACGCAACCCGTCAAAAGTCGTTCATTTTCTTGTGTACATTTTTCATTGGTTAGACGCATTAGCACCTGCTGTCGTCGGAAGGGGAAAATTCGGATATTGTCTTCCCCCTTTCCGTAAAACGTTCGGCGTAAAGGCTCGTCCAATGAAATTTGTACACAAAACTGCGTTTTCATGTTAAAAGGCTAGCTGCGTTTTCCTTGTGTTTGTTGCTCCTCGCTTCTAGTAAAGTCAAGAAGTCCTTACGAACTTCATTCGACTATCGTTAAAGGGAATATAACCTGCAAAGCAATTTTTGTCGAAGACCCCTTCAATTTTTCAAATTACTTTGTACAGTGGCGCCAAACATTTCTAAAGCCAAAGGCAAGAACGGCCAGAGTTGCAAACGTTGGTGTTCCACATCAAATACCTGAGGTTATATTCCATTTAAGAGAGGTGGTCAGAATTTGACCGCAGCGACACCAAGTTTGTGCGAAATGAACTAAAATATGGGATGATTTACTGATTTCCTGTATCCTAGGTTAGGCGTTTGATAATTAAAATTGTGCAGGGAAAGAAACATTTAACGTTAAGCCCTTAGAGGTTCGATTTAAATAATTTTATTTATACCAGATGGCGCAAGTCTTCAGTTTTTTATCTGAAGGAAGGCAATCAATAGTTATTCATTTATTACAAAAACTATGTATATATATTTTTCACATTCATGTCTAACTACAAACTAAAGTTCAACTCGATAAACATGCTACATTAAAAGAGTGAGATAATTTAAAATTAACGTTCCAGATTTGTTGGCGCCATCTGGTAAGTATTTAAATATCTATAATTTTTTTAGTATTTCAAGAACCACAAAATTCTCAAAATCAATAGCTGAAAATATATCGTTCGAAAACAGTTTCCAAAGATTTTTTATATTTCTTTGGGCAACATTATGATTTTATTTTATAATAATCTTTATCATAAATTAGGGTCGTAATAACTAGTTTTGTCGTCCGTAAAATGGACAGGAAATTACCCGGAGGAGTCGCCTTTAAAATTCGGTCAAGTTTAATTTCCGGAGTTAATATAAAAACACGAAAAAAAGACGTTTTCAATTTGAGGGGGGACTAATTACGCTTTTCAGGAGATCCGCTATATTGTGTGAGGTACTTGGGCAGATATGACTCTATCCGGCTCCGTTGTAGCCGTCGTGGAAACCGGTATATTGAGATCATTTGGATCGCAGTAGAGCACCGAATCATTAGGACAACCAAATGACAAAAGGAAGACAACAGAGTTCCCAGGTACAAGTCACATCCCTCAGCGTCATTTTTAAAATTTGTTTTTTAAAAATAAGCCGATCCCACCCTAGATTTTTAAAAACGTATTGGAGGTACCATCGACTGTAAATTTCTGTTACAGCATACACTCTAAAGATTTATATACACCCGTACCGTAAATGAATACATGTGATACGGGGGTGCAGGGTAGAAGGTATACAGACGAAATTTTGTAATTACAGTAAGTGGTTTCTTTTCGGTTTTTCCGGGGTTTCGGAGTAGGGTAAGAAGAGTAGCAGGGTTGCCACAAAAGTTTCAGATTCGTATTCCCTGACTATTCCCGGTTTTCCCTGACAATCTTAAGAGATTTTTCATAACTTTTTAAGGCTAAAGGTTTTTTTTTATATTCTACTTTTATCAGAAATTAATAAATTTAAACGGACTTATATTTCAGTAAAAATGTTATTGCAATGTTGAAAAAAATTAGCCAAACTTTCAAGGAAATAAATGATAATGATAGAATTTGTCATAGATCTAGAGTAAAATTATCTTCAAAAAGCGTCTAGATAAAATTTAATTCCGACTTTTCCATAAATTTTTACAAATTCTTAAAATTCCCCGACTTTTTCCATAAATTTTTACAAATTCTTAAAATTCCCCGACTTTTTCCTGAATTTTTACAAATACTTAAAAATTCCCTGACTTTTCCCTGAATTTTTACAAATTCCCTGACTTTTCCCTGAATTATTACAAATTCTTAAAATTCCCCGACTTTTTCCTGAATTCTGTGCAGTGACGATTAGTTCGAGTCGGAATAAAAACATTTCTCCAAAATGGCTGCCTGTGGCCTTTTTAGCAGGCAAAATCCGATTTACTCCTTTACACCTCCTTTTCAGAAGGAATAATAATAATAATAATCAGCTAGGCTAATACCCAAGGTACCACCTTAGGCCCAAGCGAATAGTTTGATTTTAATTTATTTTCGATACTAATTAAATGAATTATTATTGCAATACTCATATCAACTCTGTGAAAGTATTGTTAATATTTAGATATTTTTTAGCTAGTATTTTATGATAAACAACAATCTTTACCTGATAAACTACTGTGGCTCTCAACGAAATGTTAAACCTTAATTCTTAAGGCTATAAACATTAATTAACTCTTAAACAATATCGAAACCTTGCTAAATTTTTCGTAATTTTAAATATTTAAATCCTCTCCTTTTTATGACTAGTTAAGTAAACGAAGTACATTTATACTTTAAACATTTGATATAACAAATTTATTAATATAACTTGGATTAATTTTAATACGCCGTGTTTTGTAAATACTTACACTCGGTTGCAGACGAAATACCGAACTCAAGAGTCGAGTGAGAGTAAAAACAAGGAGTAATATATATAACGTTGATCTAAATCATCCTTGCAAAAACAGTTTTCCTTCCCCCTCATACCGCAACGAACATTTAATGGAAAGGTCTGCAGAGAAGTAGATATTTCTAAAGAAAAGAGGTGCCTACCTTGGGATTGTCCCTGCTGAAGATTTCCAAAGGAGCTCTAATACTCGGTTTGCCCAGGTACCAGTCCTCCCTGGGGTTGTACCGCTGCAGGAGGCGCACTAGGCGAGGAACGTTGACGTAATTGTCGTCGTCAAAGTGACAGAACCACCTGGTGGAAGATAAAATAAACAACAATCTTATATTAAATCGGGAAAATTTAACCAAATTTATTCCTAATCGTAAATTCCGAGTGCTTTAAACCAGTTACTGAAAACCAGATTGAAATTATACCGTTATAGTCAGCTTAATTACGTATAGATAAATTATTATTCAGATAATTAGAAATGCCCCACCCAAAAACTCAAAATGGAATAATTTCGGAGGTACATTTCTAATTTCTTTCGCCTCGAATCAAGCCCAAACATTCCATCGCAACGTTGAAAACAAGCTGAAAATTTCTTCGAAATCTTAGCCCAGATTCCTAATCGTTTAAATTCATCAAACATTGCGTAATTACAGGGTGACCTGAGTATATTTTAAAATCCTTTAAACAGAGTTCATACAACATTTGGAAAATTAATTTCCCTGATATTTCCAGGTTTTCTCCTGGAAATTTCCCTGATATTTCCAGGTGCTAAAGCGCCGTATGTTTTCGTTTCATCGAAAAAAATTATATATCATTATTGAGGCGCTTCCAGACTCAAACGAATTTCCCTGATATATCCAGGTTTTGGTTAAATATTTAAAATTTCCCTGATATATCCCTGATTTTTTTGGAAAGAATCAGTTTCCCTGATATTTCCAGGTTTTCCAGGTTTGTATGAACCCTGTTTAAAGGAATTGACGGATTTTGAAATGACGTTTTAGCGCGCGACACTACAGGTACATGTCTTGGGCACACTGCCTTCTTTGCGTGATTTTTTGACCATAACATGTAGAGGTATTTTCACGCGCAAAATGAATTTTAAAAGCCGTCTATTATGGGAAATTTTTCAGTGAAATATAGAAATGATATTTCAATAAAAAATGAAAAAATAGGATAAAATTAATTATACATTAAGAGAAAACGGTTGTCAAAATTGTTAAAAGGGGGTATAACCTTCAAAATGAAGTTGATAACCGAAAAAAAAAATTAAAAGTAGGAACCATCTTTATTATAAAATTATAAGCAGACGACGAAGCTGACGCTATCGGTTCACAAGAGATAACTGAACTGTCTGAACAGGGTAAGAAATAAGGATTTTCTAATAAAATAAGGCGTATCAATATATAATCAGACGATAAAAATAGTCGAAAACTATCGGCGAACCGTGTTGGAAATAAGCACCTTTAAGAAAGGGGGTATAACCTTTAAAATAAAGTTGATAAACGAAAAAAATAAATAAATAAAAATTACTACGTTATTGAGAGTTTCTCCAAATCCCCTTCATGCTCCAAAAGTAAGCCCCTCTCACATAAAAAAAAACCTAAATTATCCTGTTACCTTATCGGTTCCCTAAAACTGAAATCTTCAAAATGATTCTCCCTCAGAATAAATAAATGCTTTCTTGATATAACTTTTTTAAGTGTCCCATCTCGAAATGAATTTTTCGGTTATAAAAAAAACTGATATTTTCCTCCAGCATGAGACGTAAAAAAATTGCAACATTTCCAAACTTTTTTTGTCAATCTCTCTTTCTTCAGAATTTATCATCTCCCCGCCAGAAATATATTTTTTTCTTTAATGTCGGGGGGTTCATCACGGGTGTCTATTCATCATTGGGGTTTTCTATCGGGGGGACACGCGGCCCTACGTTGTACGCCTATACAAGAGAGAGAGATATATTGTAAAAGAGAGTTGATATAGGGAGAAGCGTCGAGAGAAGGGACAATATTTAACGCGGCGAATAAACGCGAAGGGAGATGGGGAGCCCCAATTTTTTTCTCCGCAACGAGGAATTAAGAGTAGAGCATATGCTAGCGCCGACCGCGACAGCGTGGGAAGATGACGGCAATTCGGGAGCCCCTCTCTTCATCTTTTTCGCCATACAAACCAGAAGCGTGTTTGTTATTCGATTCAACGCGGTTTTTAGTCTAAATAGTTCTAAGTGGATGAACTATGCGGATTGGAATGACGAGATCAAATTCTCGCCTATTAGCGCCTTTGGGTTGCCTTCCTGACCAATCACAGTTTTCATTTTGTCTGACTCAAGGAAAGGATTCTTGGGATTGGAGATGAGGACATAGTGGTTAAATGTTTCGACATAATGCATTCGAAAATAACTATTTTTAAAAGCGAAAAACTCCGCCGCAATATACGTTTTATCAGAAGTGTATAATATATAATTACGGGATAAGTATTCTTTTCTTACGTTGCTAATGATATTCGCGTTGAAATTTTCGAAGCAATCATACTGATTTTCCAAAAAAAAACTAGCGTGGGGTAAAATACATAGTCTGAAATTATTACATCGAAAAATATTACATTTTTAAATTAGTATTTAATATTTATCACTACGCAGGGTAATTTTTATATTTTACATCAGGTAGTTAAGTTTGTGTCGTAATCAGGGCCGTAACTTAAACAACTACCGGCAGCCCAAGAAATGCTTGGGAGACCCCAGGGCCGGATTAACACTATTGGGGGCACTGTGAAAAGTAGAATTTGGGGCCCTAAAAATATATAGACCTTACTTTTTGACTGGAAATAATAATATTAAAAACAAATTGAAAAAAAAACCTATATTCCGAAGACGGGGGCCCCTGTGTCATGGCACACTTGGCACATGCCTTAAAACGGCCCTGGGAAGCCCGGCTAAAATGGGCCCTGAAGGGTGGACTTAAGACTTTACTTATATTTTGCATGGGTTTAATTTTAAAATCGTAGATATGTTATAAGCTTCTGTTCCTATATATATTCTTAATAAAATGACAATCAGTAGCTGAATGGAATTTATAATACTATATTCCATATAATAGTTTTAAAATGAAAAAAAGCCAATTTTCGTTTGAGTGGTTCTTTGAAAGGGGCTCCGCGTCTGAGACATACCCCACCCCTTTTACCGGTGGAAAAAAAAGGTGAAAGGTTACGATTACTCTCCCCCGTCGAAATCCCTCCCAGCTTGCCTAACCAAAAATGCCAGGTTGAAAACAATCGTGACCCCCCCCCCCCCCCCGACTTGGATCATTATCACGCGCGCGGGAAGGTAGAGGGGTAAAGTCTGCTGGAAATAAACCCGGGATCCTCTACTTCTATTAAGAAAAAATAATAATTTTTGTCTAAAACAGATTTGAGCCCGAGGGTATTAAATGGGCGAACAATGATAGGCTTTTGGAAGAAGCGCCGAAAATTTGTCGGAAACAATGGGCTTTAGACAGCATGGGAAAACACGGGCCACGAGAGAAACGGATTTGGGGGATATAATTATCTGGCGGAGATAATTCATTAGCAGGATCTTTTCTTGATGGCGCATTTCGCTTCATCGCCTTTTAATACAAAAAATTAACGATTTTATTTTAAACTCTAGAAGTCTAGGTTGCTACCTCGATTTGATTACGACAAAATCGTTTTAAAAAAAGGATTTAACCTTGGGATTACATCCAGAATGGTTGTTTTTAAAGGTAGATTATTTCACCTTTGACGTGCATACGGGGAAAGTCGATATCACTATTGTTATATTATTTTATTCGAGATAAATCGTGCATTTTGGGAGTGTCCAATTTGTTAATTGGCCGCGTTAGGGACATTTGTACATTTAAAGGCTTTTTTTGTGTAGGTTTTGGTACGGACGCGATTGGTTAAGAAGGTTGAAATTTTAGCAATACATTAATTGATACATTAATTTGATGTATAGGTTTTTGTGTTATTCTATAACATACGTTTTGAAATTTTATGAAATAGAAAACTTAGTAGAAAAAAATTGATAGTTAGCTTCTCCTTCGTTTGACTAAGATCAAAATGTTGGATTTTTTCGCATCAAAAACAGACTTCATATGAAATAATTTGTTTGAAATTTAATAATAAGCTTTTTTGTTGTTTAGGATGATAAAATTAGCGAATTTGTAGATTAGTCCATTATAAAAAGGGATATAAAAGCTAAACCCTAAACTAATTTGAAGAAAATTTAAAAACTTACATAGCTCGTACCGATAGGTCTTCGAGCAAACAAAAGACGCGAAACTCGGACCAACTCGAGTGAACAACTAAATGGAAAATAAATAAAATAGCCAGAATTTCCAACGGTAGACCGGATTCGTCCTAGTTGGAACTCATCAGTACCGTGCGGGAAATCTGGCTTGCGACTATTAAACCGAAAAGAGAAACTAAGCCTAAACATTAAAAATTTTAAATTTGTTTAGGGTTTAGCTTTTTTATCCCTTTTTATAATGGACTAATCTACTAATTCGCTAATTTTATCATCCTTTGCATTACAGTCCATAGGTGGTTCCTTTTAACGTTACATTTTTTATTGTTAAAAGTGTAGTATTTTTTCACATTAGCTTTTAAACATATCACGCCACCAAAATTGAACAGATCTATAAGATACATGGTAACTCCAACTCGGTCCAATAGATTCTACTAAATCCTAATTAATAGATATTCTAACAACATAATTTATCACACGTCAAATATTTTCCAAATATTCCTGATAAAATAGACCTTTTTATCACTACTTCCATAAAAATGACAATTATTATTAAACCACCATAAAAATAAGGGTCAAATATTTTGAAAAATAGTTTTCAGTGCCATAAAATGTATGCCTTTCGGTTCCCCGTTTATACCCCAATTGTCCAGAAATACTTGTTTTTTTTCCAGTACAGGAATGAGTCATAACTCCTTAACTTGGTTATTGGCTAGTATATATCTACGACGAAACTTTACCCCGCTCCTAACCTTTGGTAAAACATCCAATAAAGGTATAACAAAACGTAGATAGAACCAAATCTTTATATTGTCCACCAGGGCACAATAAACCGCGGAATACATCGAATGTAAGAAGTGTTCGGTTGGGAATTTCTTTCCGTGGCTCGGAGGTGTATAATAAAAGACGCGCCGTATAACGTATATTATATCCTCCACCAGGTGGCGCGGCTGCCAAAGAAAGCCCAGAGCTGGTTCCTTTGGCCATCTCGAAAACAGCGCCACCGTCCTTACGATTTGGGCTCTTTTGAATTTGAGATGCTGCGTAAAAAAATACTTTTCTCCCTTCCTCGTACTCTGGCCAATGTAATTCGACCTCCCCAAAGTTTGAAGGATCCACTTTTACAGGGCTTCTCTGCGGCCCCCGCGCTAAAGGCCTACATTCAAAACTAACCCCAGCCCAAAAAAAATAATTTCAACTTGGAAGTCTATTTACGAAAAGCTTCTTTATAGAAACGACATACTAAAATATATTTTCTTTCAGAGTTATTTTACGGTATTTCAACTGACCAATGGTTACTGCTATTTTCCTTAGTGAATAGGTGTGTGTGTGTGTGTTATCAGTGGTGTCACTAACAAGGAGACATCCCGAAGTGTAACCCACCGATTTTGTTCAAACTCGGGGGATTGGTAGACCTTCATGTGACATGAAAAATCCTAAAGGGAATTTATTCAATGGGCAACCGTTTTGCGATGGCAACGAAAAATATTTTGGACAACAAAAAATGGAAATTTTCTCATTGAAAATAACATGGGATTCTAACCGATTCCAGGGACCCCCCTGTGAAAAACTTTAACAAATTTCAAAGTTTTGAAAATGACAATAATAGACAAAATAGATAAAAATTTACGAAAAAAATCACAATTGATAAATGTTTGATCAATTTGAACAAAATGGGTGAAAATGAACCAAAAGGGCTAAAATTGGAAAAATGTTAGAGAAAATTTAAAATAGTACAAACATTGAAGTAATATTTCGAAATTGTTTTAAATAAATTATCTTTTACACTTCGGGATGTCTCCTTGTAAGACCGGTGTAACTCGCACTGTCCCCCCTTGGAGCATAAAGGAACATTTATAGTTGCTGACGTTACTTGCAATTCGTAAATAATAACTGTAATACTATTCCCGCTACAGAAGATAAAATAAAATAATAATCAGGCCCAAGTCATCTAGCGACTTTTAATGCCATTAATTCAGTTGGCCGGGTTATACTGCATAGGATGGTGGTTGAAAACCCTTCATGCCACGCGAGCCAACAGCTCCCTACACTCACTATTACAGTTATCACTGAATAATATAACACTAGAATAATTCTAGGTATAATACTATCAGTTTTAGTATTAGTATACTTGAAATGAAATAATAAAATTAGATGAAACTCATAACTGATAAATTTATATTGATGAGGTTGTCATACCCTCTGAAGGTAACACGGTGTCACTAACACCCCCTAGTGACGCTACTGGGTATTATAGCTTTTGGTGGACAGACTTACTTTCGGTCACTGTCCAAGAAAGTGTCAAACTCGACGGACATTTTGCAACACAACGCTTTTCGGTTGTGCGAAGATGAGCAGTTGGTGTTTACCAGGTGTCCATCTGCAAGCAATCAAAATTACAATTATTATTTAGAATTAAGCCTAATTATGTTACTGTTAAAGAACGTACTTGTTTTTAGTTGAAGAGCTGGGTCATCACTATCGCTGAAGAAGTACGTCTGCAAGGAAATTACAGAGACAAATTAGAACTTGTTCATTTTAAAATAAGATATGGCAGGTTTAAAGAATTTTACAAATATAACAATTTTATTTTAACCTAGGCTTAAACTTAAAAAATTTCCCGGGTCCGTGCAGCTCAAGGGGCCCGTTTTTGAAAAAGTAAATTTATTTTGAGTAACTACGGCTTTCTTGTGGCCCGGATTTATTAATTTATCGGGGCCCAGGCCCGCTTTCGACTACACCGTTTCGACGTACTTAAAGGGAATATAACCCGCGAAGCAATTGTTATGAAAGACCCCTTCAATTTTTCAAATTCCCCTGTACAGTAGCGCCAACCATTTTTAAAGCCAAGGGCATGAGCGGTCAGAACTGCAAACGTTGGTGTTCCACACGAAATACCTGAAGTTATATTCCCTTTAATATAATTTCTAATAACCCTGTATTTATATCAAAAGTGAAAATTTAGGGGACTCTGAATGTTTATTAACCCTGTATTTTACGACAAAATTGCTCAAAAGTTTTTTGAAATAGTGAATCATTACTTAACCGCAAAGTTCAACACAGAACTATTTTAAAACAAAGCGAACTAGCGGGAAAGGGGAATGAACGAATTAATATTTAAATTGCACGTGGGTATGAGAGCAGATGCGAGGCTCACTGAATGATTCACTAGTAAGCGTTTCCCCCGCGAGCGCGCCAAGAGATTGAACAGGCCCGGACTTGCCCGCGTAACAGAAATTAATATAAATTGTGGCAGTGATAGAATTAACGCCGGGATGGTGCCTCGACGTATAAGATATCTCGTGGCGGAATTTCATTTCGGCGAGATCGCGTGACACAAAAGGAGACAGCAACTCGGAGGTCGTGTTCGCACTCACCGAGCAAATGCCGATACATTTAAAACAAGCTGTCACGTCAATGCACCCTGCCGAATATTTAGCAAACGAAATATATTCCTTTCAGTTACAGGGAGAATAAACGTCCATCTTTATGTTGGATTACCTAATTCACACAGAAGCTAGTGTCACTATTGTTAGTTGTGATAGTGCCTCACCAGAGGGCAATTTTGTTTATCAGGAGATGTCACTATGTGACTAGATATCACTAATATATTTCACAAAGAGTCCTACTTATAAGAATAATTTATGAACTTATGCTAATAGATATCAGTAAAATATTTCACAGAGTCATACTTATAAAAATAATTTTTGAGCTTATGCTAATAGATATTAGTAAAATATTTCGCAAAGGGTCATACTTATAAGATCAATTTATGAACTTATGCTAATAGATATCAGTAAAATATTTCACAAAGAGTCCTACTTATAAGAATAATTTATGAACTTATGATAATAGATATCAGTAATATATTTCACATAAGAGTCATACTTATAAGAATAATTTTTGAACTTATGCTAATAGATATCAGTAAAATATTTCACAAAGAGTCAAATGAACTAATGTTAAAACTAAATGGAAAAATTGCGCGTTTAAGAAACCCTTTAAAATGTGTATTTTCTTACGTACCCGAATCACGAAGTAAATAGAAACAAATATAATCTTATTCTTTCTAAAGTATATTGGAGCGCGAAGTACAGACACGGTTTGGGCAAGCATAAGCCTGAAGGCTGGCATCGAATCTATTAAGCGCGAATAATTGAACATGGAAAAATATCTTCGATCATAAAACGGGCAATTGGAGAATCGAGGCCCCGTGCTGCAGGCTCTCCTTTTTTGATGCATTTTTTATCCTCCGAAGAAAAGGCACGTTCTTCTTCCACAGCACAATATTCTCTCTCTCGGCAGAGAGTCAAATCTATCGTGGCAGTTTGGCATTTTCTTTACAAATAAAATTATACGACCATTCTCAGAGGAGCCGCGTTCGGACTAGTTGAAAGAGTGGATAAAAACTAAGATAACACAACCAGGTCCGACTAGTGAGGGGGAGCTGGTACAAAAAACCGGGGCTCTTTGCAGACTGGAGGGCCCGTAATGGTCTCCAGTAGTAACGGTTCTCATGCGGGCCCCGAATTACGGTTTTACCTGGGCCCGGGCACACTGGGGGCCCCCTGTATCTTCCCGTATCTCTGGAGATTATCCCTGACTTACATGTATTTCGTGCCAAAACTTTGTATTTTTTAACCTATATTTTAGTGAAATATTTTCTAAATTTGCAACCGAAATTATTAGAGTAATAATTAAAATTCCCTAAATTTTAGACCCATATTCAAATTGCCTGACTTTTTTTCCAGGTACTGTGGCAACCCTGCAGTAATATCGGCTCTCATTTCGCGCCTCGTATTTTTGATTTACCGGGGCCCAGGGTTTCTCCCCGTGTACGTATAATTATATCCAATAATAACGGCTTCCATGCGGGCCCCGAATTATTGTTTTACCGTGGCCCGGGCCCGTTCTCAACGGCCCTCAACCCGACAGTGCAAACGTAGCTATAAATCAAGATAGACTAGATTCAAAATATTATCCGCGGTGTCACGCGTCATAAAAACTGATGATTTAAAAAAACATTTAAAATATACCTGGAAAAGTATACCTATTAAGAACAACCATCTGATATCACCTGCCTTAAAGTTTGAGGATTTTATTTTTAAGTCCAAAAATATTTGGTGCCCCGCGCGCCACCTGGTGGCTCGCGACGACCAAATATGCCATGTCCGCGGGGTCGAAAAATTGCCAAAAAGGGGTTCCGAATATCTCTTTGAAAAAATATCTCCAAAATGATTATATTAAAGAAAAGACTTTTTTGGTTCGACTTCGAAATTACAGGCGAACACGCGAGATCGTTTTTTTGTCACCGAAGGTTTTGACGCACGCATTGAACTAAAGATCAGATCGCCGCTAGCGCAGACTCGAAATAATGATTAGAAGGATCTATTTAATATGCCAGCGTCGTGTTCCTTTGGCCTCGGCTGCACTCGCTTTAATGGAGAATTTATTTTCGACACCCGAGGGGTTCCGCCAATATATAAATAAAATGTCAAGATAATAAAAAATGCTTTGCCATTAATTTTACTTTAATTACTACTTCTTTCTTGGAAAGTCCTCCGTAGATAGTTTAAGGAGGGTTATATTAGAGATGTTACTAAACTGTAATTAAATGTAATGTTAATTCCACTATTGTATCCAAAGAATGTTTTATTAAAAACCTATTAAGTAATTTAGTCAATTGACGTTGGAGCGAGGGGTCGGACACTGGCCATTATTTTGTACGGGATTTCGTAAAGATTTTGGCGATTTTATCATTACTTTTTGAAGTGATTTTGGGATTTCAATGTTAATTTACCATAGAGAGAGTTGAAAGATTTGGCGATTTTAGACAAAGGGTAACGTAATTTTGGTAAATGTCCGACCCCTCGCGTTGGAGCCATCTTTTGATCGGAATTGTAAGATCTTCCAATTACATTATTTATCTACTTTTATCAGAAATAATTGAATTGAATCCAAAATTTCTCGAAAACAGGAAAATATTTTTAATTTTTAAGAATTATATTTAAAATATGGAATTGTGGGTATTTTCACGCCTCCGTCTATTATAAAATAGTCACTAGGTGGCTATAGTAAAGTCATCGCTTCGACTGTCCCGCAGCGCCCGGATATTTGAAAACGAGGATTAAGGGAGAATCCTAGTAGGAACAAGATGTCACGGACATTTAAAGGGAATATAACCTCACGTATTTAGTGTGGAACACCAACGTTTGCAGATCTGGCCACTCTAGCCTTTGGCTTTAGAAATATTTGGCGCCACTGTACAGGCTAATTTGATAAATTGAAGGGGTCTTCTATAAAGATTGCTTTGCCGGTTATATTCCCTTTAAGTACACACAATCCCCCCGATGTATTAACTATATTTTAAATATTAAATTTAAATTTGAACAAATTTCCAATCATCTTCTACATTAACTTAATAGTCAAGAGGAATTTTATCGAAAATGAATTTTTCGGGTTACCTGGTTTTGGAAATAAGGTAGCGAAACGGGAACAAGTTAATTAATTTTTAAACGAATCGAATTTTTCGAGTTACCTGGCTTTGTAAATAAGGTAGAGAAACGCGAACACGTGAATTTAAATTAATTTTTAGGCAAAGCGAATTTTTAAAGTTAGATGGTTTTGGAAATAAGGTAGCGAAACGCGAACACGTTAATTAATTTTTAAACTAACCGAATTTTTTAAGTTACCTGGTTTTGGAAATAAGTTAGCGAAACGCAAACACGTTAATTTAAATTAATTTTTAGACAAACCGAATTTTTCGAGTTACTTGGTTTTGGAAATAACGTAACGAAACGGGAACACGTTAATTTAAATTAATTTTTAGATGAACCGAATATTTCGAGTTACCTGGTTTAGGAAATTAGAGGTTTGTTTACTTATGATTTTATTTTACCTAAAATTCAAGCTGCAAGTGAAATACGATATTTGTCAAATTTCCAAACACATCGTGTATTTTAATAAAATGATGGGGGGTGTCCCGAAGTGGGTTCAAACAAGCAGCGCCTATTGCCCCTATTAAATTGGGGCGATGATTCGGGGGGGGGGGGTCATTGAAGGGATGATGTAGACCGGTGTTAAAAGCGGAGGCGGTGATCCCCATGGGAACGGGATGCTGTCCCATCTTCCCATCGCTCCTCCGACGCGTCATTTCAATATGTTATCCATCCGTGAAAGTCCCACTTTTCGTCTATAAATCACCCTGATTTCTTTGATATCGCGAAATAGAGAACCGAACCAAGGCCTAAAACGACGCGGGGTGCACGCGCCACTGGTGCCCGACACGTGGCCTATTTCGTCCGCCGAAATTAGCAGCTTTTGCCCAAGTTCGACGCGCACACGCGCGCATTGTACGAAGACTAAAAATTTCTTTTCAATTTGCATCCGGAATAGGTCGATCTTTGGGCACGCGACCTTCGTAGCCCCGCTTTCGAAAAGGGTCATCGTATGCCATCTCCGTCTCTATGGAAACGTTATTTTATTGAACGCTTTGAACGTTCCAAATAGCGTTTTAATCTTCGCCTCTTTGCGAGGGGGATTTGCAAACGTATGTTTCTCGTTTATTTGATTAAATTTCGCGTAGACGAGGCGGAAAGCGTTATCAGTTAGTTATAGTTCACTTAATTGTTCCGATTTCATTCCCAGGATGTGTTTATTTAAGGGTCTCCGAGTGCGCGCATAAAATATACAGCATCTCGTGATATTTGATGTAAACAATTTTCGGTGCGTGAATTGACGCCGCTATCGTTGGGTCTAAGTTCTAACCCAAACATTATTTTTATCTCTACCATATTTCTTTTATAAAAAAAATGTTTAAATAAACATTTTACTTATAATATATATATGAAAATATGACGCTCTGTTATCTTGGGGAAAACTGAAATACTAACAAGGGGAGTACCCGAGGTGTTTATTTCCGATTTTGTTCAAAGTTGGGCGTAATGTAGATTTCAGTTGCCATAGCAAATCGAATGGGTAGTGCAACGTCTCCTTTTGGGAAATTTCATATACATTACTACTTTACGCCCAATTTTGAACAAAATCGGTAATAAACACCTTGGGATGTCTCCTTGGAAGAGCTAGGAGCAACAGCACTGCCCACACAAGGTGAACGCAACCCGTCAAAAGTCGTGCATTTTCTTGCGTACATTTTTCATTGGTTAGACACTTTAGCGACTGGTGCCGTTGGAAGGGGAAAATTGGGAAATTGTCTTCCCCCCCTTTCCGTAAAACGTTCAACGTAAAGCTTCGTCCAATGAAATTTGTACACAACACTGCGTTAGCGTGTTTAAAGGCTAGCTGCGTTCTCCTTGTGTTGGTTGCTTCTAGGTATAAGAGTCACTATTCTCTGTAGTCATAGAAACTACCACGGGAATAGAAGGCCCTGCCTTTGTACGAGCTTTACAAAGATGACACGGGCAAAAGGTTATCCCTTCATTTCCGGTTATCTCTGGTCCAATCAAAAAAAAAGCTTTGGAAATGACGACCAATTAGATTCAAGCGGAAATAAACGGAGAACCTTTTGCCCGTAACACTTTTCATCGACTCTTTCTATTCCTCTTGTAGTTTCTATGCTGTAGTTAAACAATTTTCCGCCTTGATTTAGCTATTTGTAACGAAAGAAGTTCGGGATGGTTTCAATTTACTATCATAGTTTTGGTCTCCTCTGTTAATTTAATAACAATCGGATTCGCACTTTGGTTTAGACTGATCGAATTGTTTTAAAAGTAATTTGATCGCTGTTCGTTTGAAGGTCTCGGTGATATATTACAAATATAAAAGACATCGTGTTACTTAAGAGAAAATAAATTTTAAAATGATAAATTTACGCTTCGTCAAGCGACTCGAACTTGGACTTTGTAAATATACCAGAAGAAATGAAGAAATACAAATATTTTCCCACGATTACGTATTTAATTTTCCTTCAATTCGCTAAACATCGTCATGGAAACGTTAAATTATATTAATATTTTTGTTTTTAAGTAAGAATTGAAGAAAATAAAATGTAAAACAGCTTGGCCACTCGACCACCGAAGTGAGTGAGGTATCTTCCTTATGGTCTTTCTGAAAACGTGAGGAAATTCGAACCGTCAACGTGATGCTATGGAATTCGCCAGATGGTTCGGTTGTAGGTGGGCCCGTCCGCCTCACCTCGCGTTTCTACGACACTCGGGATATCGCACACCGCACCTCATCCTCGCCTTTCCATTTCACTAGCAACGAAGATGATGTTAATCGTGACTACGTGACCTCGGGTAAAAGGGGGTCAGGGGAACGGTAAATTCGGGGGTCGCGGCGGGGCAGGTGGTGCTTGCCGGGGTTGGGCACCCCTCATTTTTTTATCCCCTTGATTTCTCCCCAACGCGCCAAATTGAGTCTTTATGGCTGCTAGATTAGCGGAACTGATTTGTCGAAACGAATATCTTAAGTTATAAACACATTAAGTTGTTGTATGACCATAAGATTTTAAAAACATTAAAAATCCGGGGGAGGGGGTAGGAGGCTTAACAGACTCTTTCGTAGGTTGTAAATAATGCTAGACTATATTATATGCAATTAAAATTGTAATTAAAACAGCCGAGTACATGTTTAACTGGGTTAATGGATTCAGTTACATGGTGGGAACAAAGTTTTGTATACCATAATATTTCTTTATCAAAACTATTAGAGGAAAAATTTAGCTACCTCCAGCTAGCCTTTGACATAAGTAACGTAATTGTATAAGTATGAACAATATTCTTTAATCACAGTTGTGAATGGGAAACTTCTGAGGTTGTTGATTTTTTGATATTTTTAAAGAAAATATAAAACATTGATTTAAATCGTATTTTTATTATTTTTTATCGTTTTATGCCTCGTGGTCTTGATTAAACGTAAACTACATTTTAAATTAATTTGAATTAAATTAAATTTATAATTAAAATCTAAATTTGAGATAGTTTGCTCTTAATTGACATTATGTTTCCATTTCAATAATTTATCAAAAATTTTATTTTATAAAGCATTTTAATTTCCAATAAGCAATGGCTGCTCCGTTAATTTTCCGGAAAAAAAAATGCGGAAAAATTTCCAGAAGCTTTTCCGCAAATCGGAAAAATAAAAAATTTAAACATAAATTAATTTTTAAGGGTTTTAATTTTTTTTTAATTTTTATGTCTAATAACAGTAAACATACTACAAAACATTAATAGTCTTACATTGTTAATAAGTTTAAAGCTAGTCTAAAGGTTTAGTTTTACTTTTAGATTCGACAAAATGTGGCGAAAATACCGCTTTTTTTAATTTGTAAACAATATTAGACTAATCATGGAATGAAAACTTTTTTTTATTTTTTTCGGAAAAATACGGAAAATTTTCCAAGCTTTAAATTTTCCGACTTACAACACTACTAAAAAGGGGGTAGGTACATTTGTTCGGATTTCAATCGTCCGAACGGTGGAACAAATGTTCGAATTTCGTTCGTCCGAACCGCCGAAATAACAAATGTTTCAATTGTTCGAATTGGACCACTTGTTTGTTTCATTCGTCCGAATCGGTAGATCACTTGTCCGAATTCTGTCGCTAAATTAGTATTTCTTATTGCTGTTTTTTTGTGGGAATTGTGTTGAATGTGGTCGATATTTTAGGTTAGGTTAGGTTAGGTTCAAGTTAATGTTACTATTTTCTTATATTAACAATATTAAAAAAACAACCAATTCCTAATGTTCGAAAAAACGGACAAACGATTATTCGAACAAATGAAATTCGCCAGTAAAGTTACCATAAATTGAACGACTAAATCACCAACAAAAGTTGTGATATATTTTTCGGGCAAATGAAATACGTTTTCGGACATACGATCCTGCTTTCCCGGCATTCGGACAAATGATCATTCGGACATTTGCACCACCGTTCGGACGAATGAAATTCGAACAAATGTACCCAAATCCTAAAAAGTGTGGATTATTTTAAAGACGATTTAGTTTCTGAAATAATTTATACTTTATATAGTGTAATTTTTTTTTTGTAACCATTGTTTTTCAAAAACCATCTATTTTTCAGAATTTTTTCACTTTTCGAACTTTAATATTTATTCTTCGTTTCGCTTAAGCCGGGAAAAAAGGTAACCTCTACACCGCAGCATGCGTGGATGGCACTTATCAGGCTCCGAATTTAACGTTAATTTCACGATTTTGTTGGCTCACCGTGCCAGATTCCTCGGCGAAAAAAAGCGAAATACAGTCACGTGCTCACGAAATTCCGCCACTTTTTGAAGGGAATCGTCACGACCAACGTACAACAAATATTTTATCTCTTCGTTTTTCCCCATCTCAAATATCTGTGACGAGTATTGTTAACTATAAATCCCAAAAGTCTTATAAAGTGGCGACCCTTTCGAGAGGACTTATCGAAAGCTTACGCGACGACTTGTTTACTTTTTTATTTTTAGTTTTTTTTCGCGAGAGACAAGACTCGGTAGTTCTGTCTCTTCGAAGTGTTTCGGGATTTGAACGCAGGTGAAAATTGTTGTTTTTGTTCGGGGGAGGGGGAGAACTGACACGTTTTTGCGCAGAAGCGGAAGATTCGATAATAAAAATAATAAATGTTAAAATATACCATCACGAAAAGCGCGGTTTAGAATTTATTAGAAAGAAGCTGAAGTTTTTAACCTTAGACAGAGGCGAGGTTAAATCTTAACCTACAAAAAGGCATTACGAAATGGTATATACGGTAGCGCTTAAAGTTTATTATCGCAAATTATATATATAAATAGGCGGTTTCTTTTCGCTCGTTCCGGGATTTCGGAGTAGGGTAAAAAGAGTAACGTTATGACGTCATTTGACTCCGATTCTGTGGTGGCGAATAGTTTCCAAAATGGCTACCTGATTCCATTTTAGCAGATAAATTCTGGCTAGCAGACGACCAAATCCGATTTACTCCTTTACACTTCCTTTTCGCCTGCTCTCAGACTAAAAGTGTACTCTTTTTATCTTAAAACGTTTGATTCGCCTGTTCCGGGGATGAGAACTACTTCGCCCGATAATCTATTCGATTGTTCCGGTGTATTAGGGCTACTCTTTTTACTCCTTCGGAAAAGGAGGTGTAATTTTGTAAAGGAGTAAATTTAATTTTGTCGTCTGCCAGCCAGAATTTATCTGCTAAAAAGGACAAGGCAGCCATTTTGGACTCAAACTATTCGCCCCCACAGAATCGGAGTAAAATTACGTCATAGCCTTACTCTTCTCCCTACTCCGAAATCATGGAACAATCGAAAAGAAACCACCTGATCAGGTGTAAAAGAGTAGCACTAATACTCCGGAACAAGCGAATAGTTTATGGGGTGGAGTAATTATAATCCTCGGAACAGGCGAATAAAACGTTTTAGGGTAAAAAGAGTACACTTTTAGTCCGAGAACAGGCGAATAAAACGTTTTAGGGTAAAAAGAGTACACTTTTAGTCCGAGAACAGGCGAATAAAACGTTTTAGGGTAAAAAGAGTACACTTTTAGTCCGAGAACAGGCGAATAAAACGTTTTAGGGTAAAAAGAGTACACTTTTAGTCCGAGAACAGGCGAATAAAACGTTTTAGGGTAAAAAGAGTACACTTTTAGTCCGAGAACAGGCGAATAAAACGTTTTAGGGTAAAAAGAGTACACTTTTAGTCCGAGAACAGGCGAATAAAACGTTTTAGGGTAAAAAGAGTACACTTTTAGTCCGAGAACAGGCGAAAAGAAATCACCTATTATTATTTATGACGCAATAATATTCGACCAACATAGGGATTAACTGCCTAAGAATAAATAAATATATTCTTGATGCAGGTACGTATTAAAATATTGCTGGCGGCCTTTAGAGTCGAGACACTTTTTTGTACCCTTAGATAATTCCTCGCTCGGAATAAACAGTTGGGGACTGCTGCGGAACCGCAAGTACTTGGTAAGTAATTACACCAAGGCACCGCGTCTACGACTAAGTCGTAAGGTTATAAGATACTCGGGTCAAAGCCCCTATAGCGGAGACTTTACCCCTGCTCCCAGTGAAAGGCGGCACAGTCAAGTGGGTTAGAGTGGGACTACCCACCCAGCCCCGAGGCTAGCGTTGAAAAACATGAGGGAAGAGGTTGAGAGTGAAAAAACTCTCTAATAGATGACCAGATTGCATTAACAGGTTAAAAATTTCGACGCAAAAGCCAGATATTAAGCTCGGGGGCTTTCTCTCGTTTTTATGGGCGCATGTCTCGGTGGACACGCATCGCAGCTGCTGCCGGGGACAAGACCAGGCAAACCTCGTCGTACAAATCAAATTGAGTTTAAAGGCGCGGGGAAAAAAAATCTGTATTAAATACTAATATCAAAAAATTTGCCCTAAAAGTCTTTTTTCTTTTTGCTATTCGATGATGCGGTCTATTAATAATTTCTTTCGAAAATAGCCTTCAGGCTTATAGTAGGGCCAAGGTTTAAAATTCTCAAAGTGTCTGTCTAATAGTTCGTAACGCTAGATCTAAAACCGGATTTTGGAGAGTTCAAAATAAATATGTAATCGGGAATATATTTGGAGGAAAGTACCCAAAAAGAGACTGTTCAGATACCCCTATCGTTGAGTAAACATTAACCCGATTGGTTTTCCACGCCACCGATAGCGTAAAATAAACAATATTCTGATATTGAACTGTTTACACGGGCGATTCTAGATTCGAATCTCTACCTTTAGACGAATTAATATCACAAGTTGATTTACATTGAAGATAGCTTCAAACAGTTTTATATTTATGGTGCAATACCTAATTTTACATTACTAATTTCAAATTTATCAGAAGCTATACGTAATTGGCGCTAGTTACGTCATGTCGTAGCGGACTTTTCAGAAAAAGACAGGCGCGTAGGAACGTTTTCGATTAAGGAGGTAAACTTTGAATATTTAATTTAGCGCCCCCCTTAAACGTAATAAAAAATCGAGGGGCTGACCACTATCCGTAATCGGTGTACAAGCCACTAGCTTTGGCTGTACTGAAGTGATTACGTAATCGATTACAGATTTGGCACTACCGAATGGCTGTAATCGATGTACAGAATTTAAGGAAGTGGTTAGCCCCTCGTAAAATATAACCGAAATTATATTTTTTACTACCAATTGGGCCCCCCCTTTCCAATTTGAAAAGGGGTACAAATGTCTTATCAAAATAGACAACGTTACTTAAGTTAATGTCGAAATAATTGAAGTAGAATGAGACGACGAACTTACGTGTTCTCTGGCAAGAACAAACCACGTTCTTAATATCACATCGAGTCTACTTTGATGAAAACTGCTGGTCGTTTTGACACTTATAAAAATATCGCTCAAGTCTGTGTTTTTCGCGTCACTTTTGTTATAATGAAGATTGTGATTGTTACTATTGTGATAAGCGGCCAAGTCCGTCAGAGAGGTCGGATCCCCGTTACCTAAAGAGTTGTCCATGGGATAATCCGGATCCTTGGCCTCCCCGATGGAGCGAGGGGCCCTTTCTTGGAAGCCCGTGGCCACCGGGGATTCGAGTTTAATTTTACCGCCGCGAGCCGAGGCCCCGCGCGCATTTTCGCCATCTTGGAAGGTTTCTTGAGACGTGACGGCGGCCCCTTGTTGCAGCAAAACCACGAAAGTCGTGTAGCAAGTTACCAGGAGAATAGCCGTCGCGGCTTGCACCATCTTCTTGGGCGAAACCTTCATGTTGGTCAGCATCGCCTCTGTCAGGCTCACCTCGCCACGAACATTACGGACAATTCGACGCGACCTGTTGGATCACCCGATCGAAACATTGGAATAATTTCACTCCATCGTCGCGCCGCCACCCTGCTGCTCGCGATCGGCTGCCGTCCCCCCCGACGCGGATGACGAAAGCGTCTTGGCGTATTGGAAGGGATGAGAACGTTTCTTTCCCTCTCTATTTCATTGGACGAGGGCTGAGGGAACGGGTGGGAAGGAAACCCGATGGGGGTTTGATAACTTTCGAAGAGTGGGATTGCGAAGTTACAAACAAGTGGATGTTAGAGAGAAATAGCTTTCGCCGGGTTATCTGGATCCTTTCCTACTTCACTAGAAATGTTAGATGAGGTGCTTGAGGAAATGAGTGGGATAAATATATTTTAACTTTATCTTCTACGTAGCCACTGGCGCCATCCAGGAATTAAATTGTACACTAAAGCGCGTTAATGTTAGTTAAGTCAGTTTGGCGTTTATTGATAAAAAATTAATGATTATATTATTAAATTTATGATAGTTCTTTTTAAATTTTTTAAATTATTTATATTTCTTATCCATGGCTACTAGATAGCGCCAAAATCGCTCTGATGCAATAGAAAATGTCGTTCGCTTTTTGAAAGCTGCAAAAGTGTTCGAAACTCGGCGAAACTAGTCCATAATAATTTACTTAGAACTAGACAAACAGTGACGTCACCTATCAATCTAAAGGGGCTCCAAAGCCAGCTTTAGAGTCGGTGTCGCGAGTTGTAAAAGTTTTGCATGGGACGCATTTATTTCTTAGTATACGTTTAATAGCACCTAGGAGCAACAAACACAGCACCCCACACAAGGAAAACGCAACCCGTCAAAAGTCGTGCATTTTCTTGCGTACAGTTTTCATTGGTTAGAGGAAAATTCGGAAATTGTCTTTCCCCTTTCCGTAAAACGTTCGGCGTAAAGGTTTGTCCAATGAAATTTGTACACAACACTGCGTTAGCGTGTTTAAAGGCTAGCTGCGTTCTCCTTGTATTTGTAACTCCTAAATAGCACGAACTACGAATTGTAGTGTTACCTTACCGGCAGCACACTGAAGGTGTAAGGCTGCAACACTTCTACTGGGGCTAATAGGCCAAATATAGACCCAAATATTGGTTTTATTTATAATAGACCCAAAATATTAAAAAATACTTGGAATCCAACCATATGTTCCGAGCCCAAAATATTTTCTTTTGATTATTAAAAGAATAAAACGATAAGTTATTTTTATAAATTTATAATAGAGAGGTTAAGCAGAGCACTCTACAAGTTTGAATAACAACGTCGGGAGTCACGTGAACATTTTAGACTCGAGTTGAATATTTAACAACTTCGTAATACATTTATAGGGTTTAAATAAAAATACTGATAATTATAATTATGACAACTTATTAAAAAAGCGTAAATACTTTTTTGAATTGAAATACGCCTAGGTAGAACATAGCGCCGATTGGATTTGGGCCGGCGGCGGCGTTACACAAAAATCAATCGGAAATTCTCAGCGGCGTTGAATTTTTTCGGCGGCGCCTGCGAGAAGGGGCAAAAGTTTATCCCCCCCTTTGAAAAAATCTAAAAAACAAATTCGGCGACGGGATAAAATTTTTTCGGCGGCGCTAAGCTCTACGCTTAGGCCTTGTACAATTGGAAGTTCTGGCTAATTTATTTAATTTAATTCAGTTTTGCACTCGAAGATCTATTTGGTCCGAGTTTCGCGTCTTTTGGTTTGCTCGAAGACCTATCGGTAGGAGCTATTTGTAAGAATTTTAATTTCTTCAAATTTGTTTAGGGTTTAGCTTTTTTATCCCTTTTCTTTATGGACTTATCTACTTATTCGCAAATTTTTTCATCCTTTGCAATGCATTCCATAGGTGGTTCCTTTTAACGTTTAACTTGTACAATTAAGACGAATTTGAATAAATAAGTACATGTATACAAAGAGATAAATTTGCGGTACACCCGGGCAAACGAAGAAATAAATAATTGTAGTTCGACAACACTCATATCAATACATAACGCCTGGTTTAGTATTGTTCAAACGACGTTTTTAATTCTTCGTGTACCCTGATTTAGCGAAAGGTGCGCAATTGGTTAAAATTCGATTGCAAACGTACTTGATTGCTTTAGCCGGTGAGGTACTCCCGACGTTGTTGTTAAAACGCCTAGAGCGCTTTGCTTAATCTCTCTAATCAATCAACGACAAGTGTCAAGAGGGATGATTACTGAGTATCGATATAATCTTAGAAATCGCTGCTAGATATTTTCAGTAAAGTAGAAATCTTTAATGGAAAACAAGATGTTGCGGACATTTTAGTACACGCAATTATCTTTAAGTGTTAAGTATATCTTACATATTAAAGTGAAATTTTGAACAGTTTTTAATTACGCTTAAAGGGGAACGGTCAAGCTTTAACCACTTAGATAGCCCGTTAAAAACTAAAATTTATAGTGCAAACCGCATCAAAAAATATTAAGTGGTTAGTTTTTAATAAAATAAAGAAATTTCGGGAAATTAAAAAGCGCGCATCCACCGCGACACCTGGTGAGAAATCGGTGAGACAGAAAAACAACATAGAAGCGCGCGCTGTTAAAGAAGCAAAAAATATGTTGTGCACGCGATCCAGTTATACGAGACCTAAGCCTAAATTGGCGATTTTAAAAGTTAGGATAGTTGGCAAATCGCTCATACGGGGATAGGGGCGCTGGCGGCAGCCCCTAAGAAGGCGGCAAAAATTCAAACCCAAATACTTGGCGTTATTTTGCATATCAACTTTTCAGGCCAAAAACTATTTTTTCAAGACAAAATAAGGTACCTGTAAGTATATTGAACGTCTTGTTGATCTTTTGATATGCAAATTAGGCGATATTTGGAAAAGCTTGGCCGTTCCCTTTTAATAAGTGCGCAATAACAACCTATGAATTATTTTTAGCACAAAGAATTATATTCAATCACCCTGTGCTTTAACTTAATTAGCAACCTAAGAGCTGTTTTTTCCGAGGGGTTCGACATTGGCAAATTTTGCGTACGGGATTTTGAATCTCAAAGTTATTTCAGAAATCAATAATCATAAACTGATTTCGTCGAGATTTCGGGATTTTCAAGTTGATTTCTAAAATAATTTTTCTCTAGAGTGTATGTGATTGGTACGATTGTCGAACCCCTCGGTTTTATCACACAAGAAAGTCAATAACATCGATTAAACTCGGGAAAAAATAATCGTAGACGTGAAGGGTACAATTATTACGTTATTTTAAATTAAATTTAATAAATACAATTATAAACATGGCTGGCAATTGTCAAGGCCTAAGCAAAATATAATTTTCAATATAATCGAGATTAATCTATGAAATGTACGTAGATTTTTATACGAAAAGTTATAAATAAAAATAGGCCCACTGCCAAAGTTCCGGACCCCAATCACCAAAATAAAATATTTTATATAAAGACCGTATAATTCCTATCGATTGCTGTATCATTTTCCATTTGAACCCTAATGGTTAAAGAGTTACGTACAACACAGCGCGGCGGCGACGGACCAGGCTCTACGTGAAACTAAAACACACAAATATGTGTATAACCGGGAAAGCACTTTAGACTAGAGACTCCTTATTAGTCAAGTTTATAGCGTTATAGAATTTTCGTGTCAAATCAGTTTTTGTTATATTTGAGAAATTGATCCCATTAGAAAACAAAAAGAAATACTCCATATGTCGGCCATGGCTCAAAGATGGAGAGAAGGGAAATTGTTTACATTTGCCCTATAAACACTTTTGAACTATTGATAGCAATATTATATACGCGTTAATAATGCTAACAAAAAACATTTTATCACGAGTTAAGAGCGGTAGTGACAACGAATAGTCATACAACACACTACTCGGGAAAATTAATGCGCTTCTGTTTTGTAGGAGCTGCACCCTTCTAAAAGGTTTCGCGAATAATTTAGTCAATATGGCGGCCAATACTCAAAAGCAGGAAGGAATGAGTGGACACTAAGCCTTCCACTTGAGAGAAAATGACGTCCGGGTGAAAACTATAGCTATAGGTAAACTGAATATACACATCAGATATCAATTTGCGTTTCCGCATCCAAAGTGCCCCTAAGAATAGACATAACGCCAGATAATCCAGGCAGAATAGATTCCATACGCTACACTCGAGGGTTTTTTTTATTCCAAAGTGACGCATTCTCGTTACAAGTACTCGTAGGAATTCTTGGCATTCGTTCGTGTTATAAATTACATTGTTTCGGAAACGTCGCGCGTCAAAGAATAATTAGTAACCAATAAAGTACCAACGGGAAAAAAAACACAAAGGCCATTGGGAAATAGAGCGCTACAGTGGCGCCATTCCGTAAGAGCGGGAGTAACGGACACTAGCTAGGATCATCCCGACGAAACTGGGAAACAGAAAAATTGGAGATCCAACCCGGAGAAGAAGAGTAACGTGTAATTCCGGCGTCGCGACAACTACAACGACAAGATTAGAAGAATACTGTGGGGCAGCGAGGTCTATTCTTTCTCGATGGACGACGAGGAACGAAAGGACCCTGCCAAGTTGAATGAACAACGCGAAATAGAACCCAAGAATTTGAAGAGTTTCTTCAAATTTTTGTTGCAACGTTCTTCCATAAATGGAGTGTCTCGAATCGGGTATGGTCTTTGTTATCGTAAGTAACGTAATAGTCGTCAGAATGACACTGAATTCCTATTTTATTTAATGAGAGGTAGTCCGTAAAAGACTGACTAATCGGAGGTTTCGGAAAGCAATCATGTCCTATACTTGTCTCATTGTGGGTAGGGCTCGGCGTTTGGAGAAGAATTCTCAGTTCATTTCTTTTATATCCATATCCGAAAATTATCCGAATAAACAATTATTTGTTGCATATTCAATCGTATAATAGTCGCGAATAATATCCACAAATAATCAGTTTTTATCGAATTTTTTAGTGTTTTAAGTCGGAAAATTTTCCGGAAAATGACCGAGGCCTTTTTTCCGGAAAATTTTCCGTATTTCCCGAAAAAATAAAAAACGTTTTCATTAGTAGTTTAGTCTAATATGTCGTTTGTAAATTTAAATAAAGCGGCATTTTATCATAACTTTTTCGGATCTAACAGTAAAACTAAACCTCTAGACTAGTTTAAACTGATTAACAATGTAACGCTATTAATTGTTTGTAGTATGTTTACTGATATTAGACATTTTATATCGATAAAAAGTAAAAAACATTAAAAACTCTTAAAAAGTAATTTATGTTTCCATTTTCTAATTTTCCGATTTGCGGAAAATTTTCAAGAAATTTTCCCACATTTTATTTTTCCGGAAAATTAACAACACTAGAATTTTTTATGATTAATTGAAATTTTGGCGGTTAATTTATTCGTTTCCCCGAGCTTTAATTGTGGGCAAAATTATTGATAAATACGAGTCTAAACTTGTATCAACTTCAGAAGCTAAGGAAGTGATTATAGTAGTGAATTTTATAATTTATGTTTTTTTTTTGCTTAAAGGGAATATAACGTCAAGTCTTTTTTAAGGTTTTTTTATGTTTTTATGTTTACAATTTTAACCAGTGCCCAAAATATCTTAAGCCATAGGAGGGAGCGGGAAATGGTTAAAGTGTTGGTGTTCCACACCAAAACACCTGAGGTTATATTCCCTTTAAAGTAAGAGTTATTTTAACTTTTGAATAATTATTATTTTAAAAGAATTTGGCTGCTCCCTTTAAAAAAAGCGGTGATTTCTTGGCTATCATAAATTTCGATATCAAGCTGATGATTTAATATGGAAAATGAGGCGGTCATCCTGACTTTATTACGTTTACTGATGATTTTATTGTTAAGCAATGTCCGATTTATCAAATTTTGGTCGGGATCAGTACTGAGGCCAATTGGATCCATCGGGGCATTTGGTCGGCCGTTTTGATCCTGGGCATAATCGGCTGTTCCATCCAATGCCACCACTTCCTGCGCTCGTACTTCGCCTACCCGGTCGTCGTCAATCTGGAAGTCGACAACAGCTGGAACGCCGAATTCCCGGCCATCACCGTTTGTAATCTGAACAGGTAGCCTACGTTTCATTTTCACTTTTAATCAGTGTGTTTATATCCAAAACTAAGTTCATAATTTCATTCGTTAAAAAGATTTTGTACGCAATCGGTTAAAGCAAAAGTATATAATATATTAATTAAGAGAGAGTTATTTTGGAAATCAGAAAGTGATTTTGAGATATTAAAGTTGGTTGTATACCATTGAACCGAATCCCGTTCGAACGAATCCCATTGAACCGAAACGTATTTTCGTTTATAGCCCAACATGGCGGGATTCAGTTGAATGGGAAATTTAAATCTGGTTCGTTTTCACTTCGGGTAGGTTAGTTCAGGTTGGGTTAAGTTAGGTTAGGTTAGTTCAGGTTAGGTTAGGTTAGGTTAGGTTTGGTTAGGTTAGGGAAAAAGGTCTAAAAAAACACGTCGGTACGAAATAATAAATATTTAAGACATAGTTTAGTCCAAATTAGATATACTATCGTCACGTAACCTACGATATATAAATATGTATCACTAACGGTATATTGAATGAAAATGGAATTTGGTTGAATGGTACATTCGGACGAATGGGATTTCGGTCCAATGGTCTACAATCATTAAAGTTGAACTTTCGTGATTTTAGTGTTTTTTAGATTTCAGAAATAGTTTTTCTTTGAATTGTACCAGAAATAAATGAACCGAAGTTATCAGACTGCTATACTCCCCATGTTGGAGGCGTTTTCTTTATGAAGTTACATTTTTACCTCGAATTTAAAATTTTGCGCGCTACTAGGCCGAAAAAAAAAGTTTTTGCTTTTAGGAAAAGATTATTTATACTTAGAAATAGCTATACCAACAATTCCCAAGTGCAATTTATCACGTCAAAAGACGGGGATGGAAATTAGCTTCTATTTGACTCGATTTTCTAATCATTTTCATAGGGAAAAAGCCCTCGGATTCTGAGCGCTATTTCAATAACTTCGGTTCATTTACTTCTGATTGTACGGATTTTTGACATATTGCCGACCCCTCGAATCCGCTTGAAACGTGTACCTTAGCGAGTTCCCCACTCATTTTTACAAATCCGTCTTTCAAAAATAGTGCTGCGGTAATCATTATTTTGGACATTCTAGCAGTATTACATAGATATTAATACATTTTACAAATAAGTTAATATCCCTATAGTGTGTAATTTCCATATTATTAATTTTTGATAAGCAAATATTCTATAAATAAACTATTTTCCGTTGAAAACCGCGTCGAGGTTGCGACGGTACTCGTTTCATTTTTAATTCTCTCATAAAGAGTATATTATATACTTAAAGTTAAAGCACAGAACACCTACCCCAAGAAGAACTCGCATCTACATCGAAAAAATTGTATCTACAGTGACGCGGATTTTTTTTTTTTACAAAAAACAGAAAATAGCGTGTGAAAATCCTTTATTTTACTAATAAGTAAATAAAAAGTTGTGCGTGAGCCAGCTTCTACAGTACATTTTTTATAAGCTTCGTGCGTAGTTTAAACTTTAGTCAGAAGTATCGCCGCCTACCGACTGAGTTTTAAATCGAATGTGTGAAAGTTGCCTTCTCTATCAAAATTATATCGATAAAAAAGCTGAACGTTTCAGTTAACGAACATTCATATTCAAAAGTCGTCTGCTATTTCTTCACAAATTTAGTTGACAGGTATTAAAGTAGATGGCGCTATCTTTTCTAAGCTCTAAGCCTATTGTCTCGCGTGCTCGTCTTTGTACCTTTAAAACTGCCTCTACTTGTCGTGAGATGGCGCGCTCTTAAAAAAGCCGCATCACATTCGAGACATAAAAAGAAATCAAATTACTACGAGCGATACATGTCCCTCTTGGGGTAGATGGTCTGTGGTTTAAGTAATCTTTTAAAGGCGCGTGGACTACGTTTCTTGGTCCTCTCCTTTTATCAGTCGCGAATGGTTAATTCGCAGAGCGAGATTTTATTAAAAGTCGTAAATCGAGTGGAACCCGCGATTTCATTTCATTAAATTAGGGTCGGACGATGCTAAATGAAACCTTTAAGCGGATTTCGCGAGAGCGTGATTTTTAATTCGTCCGAATCACCGCAGAGCGTCTTGGAGTCGCCACAAAGACGCTTGTCTGGAGAGCTTTAGGATGAAAATACATTTCAAAATTTGCGCTCCGTTTGAACCATTATCAGTGCTCAATAACCTTCCGCACTCTCCTCCGTCGACACAAGTGGGCGTTGTTCAAACGGTAGGAATTACACAGTCAATACAGCCGCGTTCACACCTACCCTCTGAAACGATGCGAGTGACCGTTGCGCGTGCCAGCGTTTCAAATAACTTCGGCTGAACCGCTTCGTCACGGTTTATATATTTACACAGGTTAGACTACTTGTACCTTCATACGTACTAGCGTTTTGAGCCTCTTAAGTTCTTCTGACAGGCAACCCTGTTTTCTACTATGCTACTAGTACGCCCTCTAATGTATATAAACAGTACTAATTAATTTATTATTATTATTATTATTATTATAAATTAAATTTTTTTAAATTTTAATTATAAATACACTAATGAATTTTAAAATTTATTAATTATCTACGATAAATTTAAATTTAAAATATAGGTGGCGCTCTATTTTTAAATATAAATATTATTTTAACAATAGTTAAACTTTACACAAGCCGGCGCTGTAGGCGCGAAGTAGAAACGCGAGAGTAGCTCATAAACGTCCATCTCTGAGACGAAGTAGTCTAACCTGTGTAAATATATAAACCATGGCTTCGTCGACCAGTTTGGCAGCGATTCGTGACGTCATCGAGTCGGTTTTTTGTGAACCACGTTATTTATTAATAACTTTTTTATGAATATTTTACAAGAAAATAATCTTCAGTTTTTTGCATATTTAAATACAAAAACAATTCTTCCGTGTGCATTCGATTTGAATTAGATGGTTTTAAAACGTGACTCAACTGCGTGAGCAGACGAACTCCTAATTACGTGGCTATTCTCAGAGTTGAGCACCGCTCATCTCATTGTGAGCGGATTTTTATTATGAGCGAAAATGAGCGGTAAAATATCGTTTCACTAAAAGAGAGGAGCGAAAATGTTACCGCTCAAAAAAGAGCGGAAAGAGAGGAGCGCCAATTTAGCCGCTCAAAAAAGAGCGGAAAGAGAGGAGCGCCAATTTAGCCACTCAAAAAAGAGCGGAAAGAGAGGAGCGCCAATTTAGCCGCTCAAAAAAGAGCGGAAAGAGAGGAGCGAAAACTTTACCGCTCAAAAAGACGTGAGCGTGAGCAGCTCTTTAACGAAAATACCCAACACTGGTACTACGCGTCACACGCGTGCCCAATTTTCTTCAAAACTCACTGGAAATCTAACGTGTGAACAAACAGATTTCAAAACGCTACGAACCGCAGCGAGATCGAAATGAGGCAAAACGTTTCCGAGGGTACGTGTGAACGTGGCTTATGTATACCATACCATAAAATATAATTTCGCGATACGTACTAGGTTCCTCGACTCGCTTTAAAAATACTATTTACGGACCAGGCTAGAGCTATAGGGTGCGTCAAGGGCAAGGCGGCTACGGTTTTGTTTGCGCGGAAATGACTCGTCTCGCAGTGGACGCTAGACGTACAATGTCTCGTTTACGCGTGTACAGGGTGACGCCGAGACGGATGAGGGTAGAGTGCAACCAAGCGGCCGCGCAATGTGGCAAACCTCTTCCAGCGGCCTGTTACGATTTCGTCGATTGGTCGTACGTGTGTCACTACAGTCCCGGGTCGGGACTGGGATTCGTACCTTACTATTCGATCACGAATTTCGCCGGAATTCCCCAAACGGTAATTGAAGCTAATGCGCATGGGTGCTTACCGTTGAATTGGGAATAGTACCGCTAGAATGGCACAGGCGCGCTCGGGAGTTGTGGTTTCGCGAAACAAATTCTGAAATTTCGAGTCGGCGTACTCAGCCGTCAACTCTATCATTATACGGTGGCGCCATCTATCACTTTCAAAGTACATTAGTAGTATTAGAAAATTGTATAGGATATAGTTCCCGCCGCTAATAGCGGATGGCGCCACCAACAAATGATAGAGTTCTCAAGTTTGAAAAATTTGTTTCGCGGAAGGCAGATTGAAATGGCCATTCTAGCTGTACTATTCCCAATTCAATGGTGCTTACATCGTCGCTTATAGCGTTGTGTAAATAACGCTTTCCAAATTCCTAACTTCCTCGTATCAAAGATGATATAAACCTCGTACCCTAGATTCGAAATAACTGCCTCGCACGTAGACAATATCGTTTAATCACTTCCTGCTGGAACTCCGAAACAATTAGCTCCATAATTACCGTGGTAACCAACGATAGATAAGACTACGGCCAACTTTGATGACGCGCTATTCGGTCAACAGCGCTTCATCAAAGTTGGCCGTGATAAGACTATGTCAGCGACCGATGGAGGCTGATTTTTCGGAGGTCACCATAGATATATGAAAGAGCATAGATACCTTACGCTGCATACGGACCCGTGGGAAGAACGCGCAAGAGACAGCTAGCAGAAGACCCATATTTTCTGGATGCGCTACGTAATAGTGCCATCTATCGGTGACAAAAGTAGTATTTGGAAAAAGGAACACGGTAGATTAGGCCTAATAATGTTGATAGCCCTAGAGTAACGTGGAGTGGAAGTCATGTGACATTTTTTTGCTTTTGGTGGAAAGATGGCGCTATAACGTAGCGCATCCCGAAAATACGCGTTGTCTGCTAGTAGAATGGGCGAAACTATAAAGTAAATTTGGTCTTAACCAACTTGCTAAAATGGGAAAACAAAATCACGTGACTACCATATCACAGCCAACTTCGATTCGGTAACTCGTGTTCCTAGTTGGCCGTGCGACGGTAAAGAAAAAAAATTTCCTTCCAGATACTGCAGACAGCTAATTAACTTCCACTTTTCTATTACAAAATGTTCGAAACAATAATAATAATTAGATAATAATTTAGATGAATCGATCAAAATTTAAACCGCCATTAGCAAAATAAAATAAATAATAGTTCTTAATTCTTAGGATAGATGGCGTTGCCGTTCTCCACAAAGTCACGTGACTACCATCATTTCAGCCCCTCTAGACTTTATAGTTTCGCCTATTGTGGATCTATACTATTTCACGTCCCGGAAGTGGGTAAGCGCTTCGTTACAAAACCGGCAATCAGAAAGCTCTCAGAATTCGAATCTAGGGTACGGAGTTCTATACTATCTTTGTTAGTACATTCTAACAAAACGTTTTGGCCGAAAAGTGCTCATTTGTTATTATTAGGAGTGAGAACGAATTAACGTTAAATAAAAATATGAAGGTAGCACCCTCAGGCTCATCTCTACAATTGGGATAGGTATAGGGCTAAGCCCTAGGGCGCCGTGCTCAGGAGGGCTGCCATCTGGATCTTTATATTTTATTTTATTTTTATATTTTAATTGTAAAGTATTCAATAAAGACCCGTAATATGAAAAAGCTAGAGCGACTGATATTATTAGCCCCGGCGCTATTAAAACAATTCTGTGTTAGTTCTCGCGCCCCGGGCGAAATGCATGGGCGAAACTGACTTGTGAGTGTAGCGACCAGTGTTGGAAATAAGGCGGTGGCGTCGGTCAAAGACCAGTTTATTTCGGGCTATGACCAGTAAATTAAATAGAATCTAGGGGGTTCACTGGTCATAATGGCCAGTTTATTTTTAATTAATAGTATAATTCTATACCGAAAAGAGAAAATGATAAAAGCGTTGCGCTCTCAGTTCCTCACAGCCAATGAAATTGCGGATTTTGACTCCTAAATTGAGCGTATTTCGTGGCATCTGGCAGTAATACAATTTGATCAGTCAGATTCGTCGAACTAAATGCGAAACATCTAGATCAATCATTAAGAATATGTTTAAGAAAATAAGCATAGAAGACATTGCAATTTCCGAGGGGCAAACCACTCTTTGAAAGTCTGTACACCGGACTACGCTTAGATTAGCACTGCCAAAGGCAGGGACTTCAAAGATTACGCGTAGTCCCATTAGTACAGTCAAAGGTACGGCTCTGTACACCGATTACGCGGAGTGATCAGCCCCTCGGCAATTTCTTTATGACTTTCAGAAACAAAAAGAAGGTCAAAAAGGAGTAAAACTGTTGTTGTTCGAAGAACAAGAAGATGATGAAATATTTTTTAAAGTTCCTTAAGAAGTGTGATAAATATCAGAGCACTTTGCTTTGTGATAAATAAATATAATTACAGTTCCTAATCGCTATTAACAAATTACTTTCAAAGGTAAAATAAAAGGGGGGGAGAGAGATGGGTCAGAAAAGGGTGATCATGACCAGTTAATTTATTTTTAAGTAGGGGGTATAGTGGTCACATTGACCAGTACTTTTAAAAAGCTTATTTCCAACACTGGTAGCGGCCCTCCGGTATATACATCCCAATGGTAAAATTTTAGAGGCCCTGGGCGACAGCCCGGCTCCCCCCCCCCCCCTAAGCACGGCCCTGATGTGATTAATAAAAAGGTCGAGAAAGACATTATGACTGCTGGAAAAGATCGGGGTAAAAAGTTTTGGAAATACTTAACAAGGCTACGAAAGGCAGTACGTAAATCAAAGACGCCTACGAGTATGGTGAAAATGGTTCTATCTTATCGGAACGGGAGGGAATTGTCAATCGCATCCGCGACTACGTCCTGGACCTCGAAAGCGAGTTATTGATGAAATCGGCGCCGACTAGTCACTTAGAAAGTGCCGAAGTTGATCGAAGCCTGATTTCGATTGATATCGTGGAAGGACCTTTCTCAAAGGAGTAATTGGAATTAGTATTGCGAAATTTGCGTTCGGGAAAGGCAGCCGGTCCTGACGAAATTTACGCGGAATGCCTGAGAACACTGGGTCCTAATGCTAGACACTGCTTGTTGCGAATCCTTAATGCCTTCCGTAGAGATCGGGTTATTCCAGAAGTTTGGACCGTAGCGCGCGTGACGTTGATCCATAAAGGTAAAGATAAGCCAGAAGATGAACTGAACTCGTACAGGCCTAAGATTTACGCAATGTTGGTACGAGAGCGGCTGAATGCGGAACTTGAAAATAGTATTTCTTTGCACGAAGCGCGGTTTTCGAAAAGATCGTCAAATAGCCGACAACTTATTCGTTCTGACTCAACTAATAGAAATTAGCCGACACAGGAAACTAAATCTTTACTTGGCATTTCTGGATATCACCGAGGCCTATGATAGTGTCGATAGAAATCGACTATGGAAGAGCCTCGAAACTAAAGGTGTAACTAAGGACAGCGTAGAATTAATCCAGAGTTTGTACAGTAGTTGCACCTATACATACACCCTGGATGATATTACCACAGAACCGGTCAAGAGTAGAATAGGGCTTCGTCAAGGATGCCCTTTGTCTCCTTTACTGTTTGTAGTGTTTCTTGACGAGCTTGCGTTAAAGTTATCCACCCTTAAAGTCGGTGCTAGAATTCCAAATTATGATGACGTGGACAGACCGGTGGACGGCGGAATGACTGTGTTGCGTAATTCGTTTATACCGTGTTTGATGTATGCTGATGATATAGTTCTGTTAGCGAATAGGGGCCAGGATCTTCAGTCACTTCTGGACGAATGCACGAAATTCGCCGAAGAAAAAGGTCTTTCCTTTAGTTTGGAAAAGTCGAACGTAATGCCTATATTGATGGAATCGCCCGCTTTGAATTGCGATTTTTTTCTTCAGGAAAGTAAAATGGACGTTGTTAACTCTTATAAATACCTAGGTATTGAGTTATGTTCTAGTCAGAACTACCTTGAAAAGTGGGAAAACACATTGGTGGCTAAAGCAAATAAACTTCGGTGGATGGTCCGAAATTTGTCTGAAACCTCCTATAATTCCTATTCGGTTGCGCGTACACTGTGGAAGATGGTTGTTGTTCCCGCGCTAACTAATGCCAATGAAATTTTAGATGTTCCGAAATCCGTGATGGATTCTTTGGAATATGCCCAATGCGAAGTGGGACGCTACGCTTTGAGCGCGGGACAAATGGCGGCGCACGCGGCTATTAAGGGTGAAATGGGTTGGAGCCTGATGATCGAGAGAGAGGCGTCTAGCAAATTGAAATATATTGGTCGTTTGAAATTCATGGCCCAAGGTCGTCTCGCGAAGAAGGTGTACGAAGTAACACGCAATTTGAGTAATTTTAGCACCCGTTTCACGAGAAAAGTAGCGGTTCTTGATCGAGGCTACGGAGTTGATACGGAGAGACATATAGCGACAACGGAGGTCCAATGGAATAGTTACGTTGACACAGATGTTCGCAGACACGCGCAGTCTAAATGGCAGAATAGAGTAGCGGGACACAAGTCCCTACAGATTTATAAAGGCAAAGCTAAACCTGGTCCGGAAGATTTCTACGACGGCAGTTTCTGCAGTGGACTCTTATTTCAAGCTCGGACGGGCGCTCTATTGACAGGCGAACGTTGCGAACAACTATTTGGCTGTTCGCCGAAATGTGTACAGTGTGGAGCGGATAAGGAGACCCTTGAACACGTTTTACTTCAATGTCCGGCCATGGAGGTTTTTGAGGAAATTCAAGATTGGAGAGAGTCATCTTTTCATTTGCCCATGGAAGCCCTTCTTGGTTTCACGATAACATACTGGAACCCATCACTTCTGAAGCATCTACTGAATAAATGGCACTGGAAGAAACGTGAGATCTTGCGGGGGAAGTGACAAAATCTAGAATTTCTTGTTTACTCTTTTGTGACCGCTTGATTTTTTATTGTGTGAACTCTATTACTATATATCTCAATTAATATGTAATAATATTTTGTATATTCATGATAACTGATTGTGCTCCCCAAAGCGGAGCCGCCCTGATCTAAAAGGGTGCGTATTGTACGCAAATAAAATAAACTATTCATTCATTCATTCATGTTTGGGAGCACGCAAAAATTCATAAGTAGAAATGAATACATTCTTAACGTGATCTAATTGCGATATTTAAATGGTGGGGTTTGAAACGTTAATTCCATGTTGTAAAACTACACTGAGAGAGTCATCTTTTCATTTGCCCATGGAAGCCCTTCTTGGTTTCACGATAACATACTGGAACCCATCACTTCTGAAGCATCTACTGAATAAATGGCACTGGAAGAAACGTGAGATCTTGCGGGGGAAGTGACAAAATCTAGAATTTCTTGTTTACTCTTTTGTGACCGCTTGATTTTTTATTGTGTGAACTCTATTACTATATATCTCAATTAATATGTAATAATATTTTGTATATTCATGATAACTGATTGTGCTCCCCAAAGCGGAGCCGCCCTGATCTAAAAGGGTGCGTATTGTACGCAAATAAAATAAACTATTCATTCATTCATTCATGTTTGGGAGCACGCAAAAATTCATAAGTAGAAATGAATACATTCTTAACGTGATCTAATTGCGATATTTAAATGGTGGGGTTTGAAACGTTAATTCCATGTTGTAAAACTACACTGGTTTTACTGTAAACTGTTTAAAAAAACTTCATGTATATCAAAATGACGGCCATTATTGGGGAATTTTGCACGGCGAACTCCCACAATACCGCCATCAATTTCGTTGACAGTTGCTTCTCTCATATTTTGTTCGAGTCAATTCCTAATTATATTGCACGATACACTTGGTTTAAATTCCTCGCATTGTCAGAATGAGAGCCCACCAAATTGGTTCATTTCGTATCTCCGAGATCGGAAGTAAATTTAAATGATACGAAAATATCAAACTCTAAATAATCGCAAGATCAATTTAGGCATTCTGGTACAAAATAACCCGACACATTCGATATGAATTACGGATGGACGGACTTGTTAATATTGAAAACGAAAGAGTTCCAAGATAAAAAATGATAAAGCGGAACTAAACTCGATCTCACTCGATTTAACGTTCATTCGTCCAGCATTACAAGAATTATGGATCTGAACCATATTGTTGGTTTCAGGGTGACCCCTGTACGAATGCGAGTCGAATGCGACCAAACCGCCGCTCGATGCGGTCAACCATTGCCCCAGGCCTGCTTTGATTTCGTTAATTGGACCCAAAGACATCAACAATGTATTACTTCCCAACAATCGCTCGACGTGCCCTTCTATTCAGACCCAATAGGAATCCCCCAAACGGTAATTGCGAATACTGTGGCCTTTCATCGTTCCCTAGTGAGAAATACAAATTTAGCTATCAAAAATTATAGAATTAATTGCAACTGCTTTAGTCAGTGTATCGGCTGAAGAAGCTATTGTCTGCTGCTGATTAAAGGGAGTAGAACCCTTCTTGTTTGGTAGGGTGCGCCATAGCTTCTCTCTTTTCTCTCTCATAGCGCTAGTCTAGAACGATAGTAGAAACACCCAATTCTTCTATTAGAGGAAGCGTGTCAGCCCTGAAGAGGTTTTCTCACTTGAAACCTTTATTGTTTCATATTTAGCGTTTAATTTTTAAATGCACCCTTAATTAACATATAAACAACAATATCCGAGCTATAAATTAATTATTTTCATTATAGTTTGGATATTTATTCAAATATAATTTCATAATAATGAGGTACGTGGTTCTAGATTCACGAAAGGCGTTCTAGTAGATATGAGAAATTAAAGCACTACCAAAGCGGGGATACTTTTAATGGGATAATTCTTCAAAAACCACTGTATTTCACACTACGTATAACACGTGGTTAGATAAATGATGGGAGGGAATTATGTATTGCCCCAAATTCCTGAAAAGGTTATACTCCCTTTAATTATACTGAACTGGCCTTTTTCTACCATCCGCTACAGCTTCGCGTAATGAACGAAGAAATGCATGTTTCTATGGGCTTGCCAGTCATTTTATAACTGCGCTCTCTAATCCATTTTGATTCCACGAAGGGCCTAAAACAACGCGTCACCTGCAAGCAACTTCAAAACAGAGAAGTCAATCCCGTGAAAAAGAAGGAGTTGACGTTCTTGTCCGATTACGCTAAGTTACCCGAGGACTTCCGCGCTCGAGTCGGACACCAGTTTGACGATCTGATACACCGATGTACCTTCAACGGAGAACCTTGCGACATAACGTACGATTCCGTGTTAAGATGTTAGCGCGTTTAAACCTTTGACGCTATGAATATTTTTGTTACCCTTAGACATTTCACCGTCCATCCGCCTTCGCTAGCCTTGGGCAACTGTTTCACCTTCAATGGGAAGGGTGACAATATTTCGACTCCAGTTTACACGCAGTCAGTCGGGATAGAATCCGGTATATCCATTAACTTGGCATTATCTACTGTAACCCGTATGCCATAAGTGTGCCAGTTCCCTACCTTTCGCTTGTTAAATTTAATATTGAGAGTCATTTCTAGAAGGACAACACGTTTTTGAGGAATTTTAGACTATGTCATTAGGCCTAATACGCGTTCTTTGCCTCGTTGCGAAGGCTTTTAGTAGCGGCGCGTGATTTAAGTTATTAAGTTTTGCGTGTTCTTCTAGAAACAACTAAACGTTGCGATGGTTCCCAATTTCATTGACTGCGGATTACGTCATCTGGTTTCTTTTCCGGGATGTATGAAAATCACGAATTAATGGCTAGGTCTAGTTTTTCGTGCTGATTTGTTTAATTTAGGTTAAGGTTTGGTTATGTTAGGGCAATGTTAGGGTTATGTTAGGTTTAGGTTAAGATCATGTTATGTTAGGTTTAGGTTAAGGTTATGTTATGTTAGGTTTAGGTTCAGATTATGTTATGTTAGGTTTAGGTTAAGATTATGTTATGTTAGGTTTTAAGGTTATGTTATGTTAGGTTTAGGTTAAGATTATGTTATGTTAGGTTTAAGTTAAGGTTATGTTATGTTAGGTTTAGGTTAAGATTATGTTATGTTAGGTTTAGGTTAAGATTATGTTATGTTAGGTTTAGGTTAAGATTATGTTATGTTAGGTTTAGGTTAAGATTATGTTATGTTAGGTTTAGGTTAAGATTATGTTATGTTAGGTTTAGGTTAAGATTATGTTATGTTAGGTTTAGGTTAAGATTATGTTATGTTAGGTTTAGGTTAAGATTATGTTATGTTAGGTTTAGGTTAAGATTATCATAAGTGTACAATATTGTTACATAAGTGTGACACTTCCTATTCTTCACATGCAAATGTTTTACTGAAAGCTATTCGCGTCACACGTAGCCTTTGACAGCGCCCCGCTAGGAGTAGATTTTCATCTTGTGATGACGTCATTCCGTTACTAGCTCTCACGACGTCAGTAAAATATTCCCCAAAGTGACAAACTTATGGAACAATATTATAGACTTATGGATTATGTTATGCTAGGGTTAAGGTTATGTTATGTTAGGGTTAAGTTAATATGAATATTAAGGTCTTTTGGTTGAAAAATTACTTTGGATTGCTAGAGGAGTTTTGGCCAACGACAATTTAGAACCGTTGCTACATTTAGTCACGCGTGATCTTCTCGCTAATCTTTTAGCTATTTCAACTAGCTGGCACACTTATGGAACATAATTATAGATCCCGATGAATGATTCGTGTGGATTTTAGGTCTACTTTTAGAGTTAAATTTCGAGACTGCCGACTACTTAAACCTGACGGAAGATGTGGGAGCCAGGATCAGTGTCCACGACTTCGCGTCGACTCCGATTCCGGCCGAAGACGGCTTCAACGTCGCCCCTGGATACGAAGCCCTCATTGGACTTAAGAAAGTTAGTTTACTTTTAATCGCCTTGCCAGGCCCGTACATGGGGGGCGCCAGGGGATGCTCAGCGCCCCCAAATGAGTACTTGAGCATCCCCAATTCGACCGACCCAAAAAAAATCGATTGCTCAATTACCGAAAGATATGATCTAAAACATTTGTATATTAATCAAAAAGGAAAATTACTTTTACTAACGAACTAGTATCAGTAGATATTTGAAACCATTTTACTATAGTTTTTGAAAATTGCTTTCGCGCGTCTCACTGCACCAGAAAAACTTTTCAAATGTAGAAATATTGAACCAGCTTATCAAAAATGTTTTGACGGATATTTTAGGGCTACAAGCGGATTAGTATATTTACTAAATTCATAGGTGCGGAGATAAAAATGACTCAAGGCATTAGCACCCCAAAAAGAATTTGAGCGCCCCCGAGTTTTGGTGGCTGTGTACGGGCCTGTCCTTGCCACAACAGAATAAAACACATTTGACAAAGGAAGCAGATCCTTTCACGAAGGCCCTTAAAGACAATTTTGAAATGCCGAAGTCTTACTAGATGGTACCAGCTGTCGAAAACGTTGAAAACAAAATTCTACAAAATAAATCAAAATATATATTTTTTCCCAGAGTTGAAGTTTTGTTATTGTTTTACGTAATATATCCCTTTAATTAAAACTTAATTAACTCAAATTTAATTTAGTTGAATAAATTGTCATATATATTTCGTTCACCCCGAAAGGATAACATTTTAGCGCCATCTAGTATAAATTGAAGTATTAAAATTGAACCTCTAATGGCTTCGCTTTAAATGTTTGTTCATTGGTCAAATTTAATTCGTTAGACCTCTGTTAAACGCCTACCACCACCGTACAAGGACAAATGTTACGATTACACCAAAATCAAATCTGGTCTGATGGAGGACAGTAGCCAAGAGGTATTTTATTATCATTCCAGCTCTAATTTTTGGTAGTCTTAAGTTAAAGTGTATCGCTTGTATTTTTAGAGCTGTTTCCGAACCTGTTTTCAAAATCACACAACACGAATGTGCAACTGCAGTAACCCCTTTTTAAAAATACCAACTCTAGAAGATGTCAGGGTTTGCGATTTGAACTTAGAAGACGATGGTATAATTTTACGTATAATAAGTGTGGTAAATCGATATGTCGTAGATATAACAATTATTGGGTTCAACGACTTTTACGATTTCACCGATATCGATATTAACCTATTAACGATACTTCTACCTATAAACAGGATGGTAGAATGGTCAAAATTTAAATTTTAGAACTGATTGATATTTAATTTATTTTGATTTCTATTTGATTTATTTTGATTTCTATTTGATTTATTTTGATTTCTATTTGATTTATTTTGATTTCTATTTGATTTATTTTGATTTCTATTCGATTTATTTTGATTTCTATTTGATTTATTTTGATTTCTATTTGATTTATTTTGATTTCTATTTGATTTATTTTGATTTCTATTTGATTTATTTTGATTTCTATTTGATTTATTTTGATTTCTATTTGATTTATTTTGATTTCTATTCGATTTATTTTGATTTCTATTTGATTTATTTTGATTTCTATTTGATTTATTTTGATTTCTATTTGATTTATTTTGATTTCTATTTGATTTATTTTGATTTCTATTTGATTTATTTTGATTTCTATTTGATTTATTTTGATTTCTATTCGATTTATTTTGATTTCTATTCGATTTATTTTGATTTCTATTTGATTTATTTTGATTTCTATTTGATTTATTTTGATTTCTATTTGATTTACATATGATTTCTATTTGATTTACATATGATTTCTATTTGATTTACATATGATTTCTATTTGATTTACATATGATTTCTATTTGATTTACATATGATTTCTATTTGATTTACATATGATTTCTATTTGATTTACATATGATTTCTATTTGATTTACATATGATTTCTATTTGATTTAATTTAACATGATTTCCATTTCATTTCTTTTAACATTATTTCCATTTCATTTCTTTTAACATTATTTCCATTTCATTTCTTTTAACATTATTTCCATTTCATTTCTTTTACTATCGATTTAATTTCTTTTAATATCGATTTCATTTCTTTTACTATCGATTCCATTTATTTTAATATAAATATTTTTCTTTTAAAATAAATATTTTTTCTTTTAATATAATTTTTTTCTTTTAATATAAATATTTTTCTTTTAATATAAATATTTTTCTTTTAATATAAATATTTTTCTTTTAATATAAATATTTTTCTTTTAATATAAATATTTTTCTTTTAATATAATTTTTCTTTTAATATAAATAATTTTTTTAATATAAATATTTTTTTTAATATAATTATTCTTTTAATATAAATATTTTTTCTTTTAATATAAATATTTTTCTTTTAATATAAATATTTTTTCTTTTAAAATAAATATTTTGCTTTTAATATAAATATTTTTTCTTTTAATATAAATATTTTTTCTTTTAATATCGATTTCATTTATTTTAATATCAATTTCATTTACTTTAATATCGATTTCATTTATTTTAATATCGATTTCATTTCTTTTAATATATACAGGGTGTTTCAAAAGGTTATGCAAAATTATAAGGAGTTGTAGGGTGTGAGTTGAGAAGTATGCCTGTTTTTCCCCCATTTCCAACGATGAGTTATAACTTATAAGAGCGCCTGAGAGCTTCAAAGTGTGGCCTACTAGACCCTGGAAGTAAGCTGCAACAAGCGTCAAACCAAGCAGCAGGTACTTTTAAGTACTGTTTATTTTTTTAAGTTTACTTTTTTACGCTGGTTACCTCGATTTGTTTACAATGTCCTTTTATACCTATCACACGAACCCCAACCTTAATGTTCGCATTTCCCTGCTGCTTGGTTTTGCGCTTGTTGCAGCCTACTTCCAGGGACCACACTTTGAAGCTCTCTGGCGCTCTTTTCACTCATCGTAGGAAAATGGGGAAAAAACAGGCATACTTCTCAACTCACCCCCTACAACTCCTTCAAATTTTTGCATAACCTTTCGAAACTCCCTGTATATATATATTTTCTTTAAAGACGATTTAATTTCTTTCGATATCGATTTTATTTATCTTAATAAAAATTTTATTTATTTTAATATCGATTTATTTTCGTACTGTAACGACTATCAGAGAAGACCACAATACCGATATCGATATGATATTGGTAATCGCTTAAAGTTAATTAAAAGCTGCTTACTATCCTTTCAAGTCTGTTGCTTAGAAAGCGTGGAGGATTATTTCAAAAATACCACGGATGAACACATTTGTCATTGTCCTCTACCCTGCGAGTAAATTAAGCATTTTTTATAACGCCAGAAGCTTATAGCCTCTTACCAGAGAAGTATCCAACTTATCCATTTAAATGAAACATGTACCTTCGCTGGTTTGACGCAGATTCCGCTGTTAGCGGATGTGTACATCGCATCGCTACTCACAATTTACCATTCGTATTCAACCTATAAATAGCGTTGTCGAATTATAAAAATTCAACTTTTAAAACGGTTTTCTATTTCATTTCTTTTGATTTTTATTTCATTTATCTTGATTGCTATTTAATTTAGTTTCATTTGATATTTATTTCATTTCTCTTGATTGCTATTTAATTTAGTTTCATTTGATATTTATTTCATTTCTCTTGATTGCTATTTAATTTAGTTTCATTTGATATTTATTTCATTTCTCTTGATTGCTATTTAATTTAGTTTCATTTGATATTTATTTCATTTCTCTTGATTGCTATTTAATTTAGTTTCATTTGATATTTATTTCATTTCTCTTGATTGCTATTTAATTTAGTTTCATTTGATATTTATTTCATTTCTCTTGATTGCTATTTAATTTAGTTTCATTTGATATTTATTTCATTTCTCTTGATTGCTATTTAAATTAGTTTCATTTGATATTTATTTAATTTCATTTCATTGGATTTTTAATCAAGTTATTTTAATTTATATTCAATTTCTTTTGATTTCTTTTGTTGAAGTTTTGTAGCAAAGCTCCCTTGCATAGATAGAATGATCAAAAACTCAAGTTATAATACAAATGGTTTATTATAGCGACATTAATTAAAAGATTATATTTACAAAAATAAAAACTGGTTATGAACAGGAACTAAACTCATACTGACACACTACACAATAATGCTATGAGTATTTATACTAAGATTAAAAATAATAACGTTATCGGTAGTAAAAAAACGTAACGGAGATAACAAAAAAAACCTCCAAAGGTTTAACCGCGTACAAAAATTGAAATCGAATTTTTCCTTCAACATCTTTTAATTTATATTTAATATATTTTGATTTATATTTACTTAATTTTGATTTCTATTTAATTTAATTTATTTTGATTTATATTTACTTAATTTTGATTTCTATTTAATTTAATTTATTTTGATTTTTAATTTATTTTGATTTTTAATTTATTTTTATTTTTATTTTTAATTTATTTTTATTTTTAATTTATTTTTATTTTTAATTTATTTTTATTTTTAATTTATTTTGATTTTTAATTTATTTTGATTTTTAATTTATTTTGATTTTTAATTTATTTTTATTTTTAATTTATTTTTATTTTTAATTTATTTTTATTTTTAATTTATTTTGATTTTTAATTTATTTTTATTTTTAATTTATTTTGATTTTTAATTTATTTTTATTTTTAATTTATTTTGATTTTTAATTTATTTTGATTTTTAATTTATTTTGATTTTTAATTTATTTTGATTTTTAATTTATTTTGATTTTTAATTTATTTTGATTTTTAATTTATTTTGATTTTTAATTTATTTTGATTTTTAATTTATTTTGATTTTTAATTTATTTTGATTTTTAATTTATTTTGATTTTTAATTTATTTTGATTTTTAATTTATTTTGATTTTTAATTTATTTTGATTTTTAATTTATTTTGATTTTTAATTTATTTTGATTTTTAATTTATTTTGATTTTTAATTTATTTTGATTTTTAATTTATTTTGATTTTTAATTTATTTTGATTTTTAATTTATTTTGATTTTTAATTTATTTTGATTTTTAATTTATTTTGATTTTTAATTTATTTTGATTTTTAATTTATTTTGATTTTTAATTTATTTTGATTTTTAATTTATTTTGATTTTTAATTTATTTTGATTTTTAATTTATTTTGATTTTTAATTTATTTGATATCTATTTAATTTATTTTGATTTTTAATTTATTTGATATCTATTTAATTTATTTTGATTTTTAATTTATTTGATATCTATTTAATTTATTTTGATTTTTAATTTATTTGATATCTATTTAATTTATTTTGATTTTTAATTTATTTGATATCTATTTAATTTATTTTGATTTTTAATTTATTTGATATCTATTTAATTTATTTTGTTTTCTATTTAATTTATTTAGATTTCTATTTAATTTATTTTGATTTCTATTTAATTTATTTTGATTTCTATTTAATTTATTTTGATTTATATTTAATTTATTTTGATTTCTATTTAATTTATTTTGATTTCTATTTAATTTATTTTGATTTCTATTTAATTTATTTTGATTTCTATTTAATTTATTTTGATTTCCATTTAATTTATTTTTATATTTAGTTTATTTTGAGTTTTAATTTCTTTTGATTGTTATTTAGTTTATTTTGTTTTAATTTCATTTGATTGCTATTTAATTTCATTTGATTGCTATTTAATTTCTTTTGTTTTAATTTCATTTTATTGCTATTTAATTTGTTTTGATCGCTATTTAGTTTCTTTCGATTTCTGTTTAATTTCTTTTGATTCGATTATACATGTAAAATGTACAAATTACACTGCGTAGGGATATGTACTTATTTATAAAGCATATCTTCCCTAATTATAGTTTTAAAAACTGGTTATATGATGTAATTCGCACGGCACAACGTTTTCTTTCAAAACATATTTTGAAAAATTAGCGGGAGCCTTCAAAGATACATGTGTCAAGCGAATAATAATGGCGCTATTGAGATATGAATACTTCTCTCTTAAGAAATATATTATTTACTTCTGTTAACTAACTCGAAAATTGGAACATAGAGATGAGATATTCTTTCTGAATGTAGAAAACATTATTACGATACGACGCTCTCGTTTTCGGAATGGCCGTCGGAAAGATATTTAAAAAACATGGTGGGTTGTGTTCATTTCGAAGCTCTTTGTTCTGGTATAGTTTAAAACACAATATTTTTAATTTAAGTTGCAAGAATTACGTATATCTCAGAATAGGTCGTTGGATTTCTTTAACTTGACACAAAATTCACAACCAAATCAAAAACTCAAGCCAGAAGATCTCGAAATGGATAGATTCAGGTTTGTAGGTTTTCGAATGTTCCGCCTTATTTATTTATTTTATTTTTGTCTAGTAGATGGCGACGTTGCGCGTATTTCGTTAATTCTATTTTTTGCGTTCAGCTTTGCCAAACTAACGATACTTATAATTTATAATACACGTTTTGGGTAAAAGCATAGTTTCAAGGGCGTACTATATAGTGCGGTATTTTAGAAATTTAGATAATTCAGCCACAGCGTATAATATTTTTCAATTTTGGTGGAAAATCGATTAAAACATTAACTTTTAATGATTATGGTTACAGTTTTTCTTTATAACCCTGGCTCAACTGATGCGGACCTTGTTACTATGATTTGATTTTTACGATCTGGAAATTTAAAGGGAGTAGGAACTAAATCGAAAAATCGTCTGCAATCACGCGCTACGACGTGTTATTAACGTAACTAGCGCCAGTTAATCTCTAGCTTTTGAAAATCCTGGTGGCAGAATTGAGAATTTCTTTGATACACTGGTTAGAGTAAACATTAGACACTAAATAACATTTAAAAGTGAAAGAGTAAAAAATAAAACGACAACAAAACTAATTTTGGGACTAAACATCAAGTTGAAAAGCAATATTTCGCGAATGCGTCTGATTTAAAATAATTTGCCAAGTAGGTGAAAATTTTAGGATAGTTATGTAGCTAATAGCTCCTAGATGGCGAAAGCGATTCAATCGAATGATAACCGCCAAATTTAAATTACTATATTGAGCAATGTTGAGCGATATTTTGACTATACCAATGGTTTCGATAACGGACCGAGGGGCAGGTCACTTCCATTTTCGGTGCGTCTTAATAATAATAAAATGTTTAAATCAGGGTAATCGTGATTAAATCAGGGTAATCAAGATTAAAAAATCTAATCAAGATTAGAAAATCTAATAACGATTTAAACGAGATTTAATCATTCTAATCATGATCTAATCTTTTTAATCAGGATCTAATCATTTAAACGATATTTAATCATTTTAATCACGATTTAATCAATATAATCGGTCGAATGGAGAATTTATCATTAAAATCAAAACTAAAGTACGATTTAATCATACCTAGGAGCAACAAACACAAGGAGAACGCAACTAGCCTTTAAACACGCTAACGAAGGGTTGTGTACGAATTTCATTGGACGAGCGTCACGAGCCTTTACGCTGAACGTTTTACGGGCGGGGGGAAGACAATTTCAATTATCTAGCCAATGAAAAATGTACACAAGAAAATCCACGACTTTAATCAGGATTTAACCTTTTTAAACAGATTTAATCATTTTAATCAGATTTAATCATTTAATCATGATTAAATCAGATTTAATCATTTTAATCAGATTTAATCATTTAATCATGATTAAATCAGATTTAAACATTCTAATCAGGAATAAACGTGATTTAATCAACTTAATCGTGATTAAATTGAATTTAATCAAAATTATCACGATTAAATCGGATTTAATCTTTTGAGGGGTGCGTAGTTAATCAAGGAAGTGACCTGCCCCTCGTAACGGACAGCCAATATAAATAGAATTTAGATCGATTACCCAAAAGGGTTCTTGATAAAACTAAAAAATGGCCGTATGGTATTATCCTCAAACTGTATGAAACTAAATTGGAAATTATACTTTAATTTTCAATACAAATGTATATTATTAATGAAAAAATAATAATTTTTCATCATGGTTTTAGAAAAAACAGGGCCAAAGTGCGGGTATTCTATCGAACGCTGGAAAAAACCGTGTATAAACAAATTCCGATGTATGAGGTAAATTCGTACGACACGCGTTGTCGAATGCCATAAATTAATGTGATTGTTTTGAAACAGGACTCCGAAGTATTTAGCCAAATGGGAGGACAATTAGGTCTGTGGCTAGGCGTCAGTCTCATAGCGCTTTTCGAATGTTTTGAAAGCGCCGTTCTACTCGTACATTTCGCCATTCGAAGGAAAACCGAAGACAAGAGCCGAGCTTGATTCATTTCACGAATTCGCGGATCATTGTCCTCTTTGTTCATATTTCTTCAATTAAAACGAATTATTATTCAGCGAAAATGATGTAGCGCGAAATAGCCTACCTCCAATTACATTTTATTTTGTTAAATATATTAATAAAAAAAGGTGTCAAGGCAAAGTCTTTGAGAGCGTGATCGTGCAAGGTTTGCGTCAAATTGTGGCATTAAATGTACGGGGAGGGAAATAATAATTGCGAAAGCGAAACCAGAAGCTGATTGTATGAATCACATCCGGCTCGGAAATTGTTAGAAAAACGTTCTCTAACATGGAATACGGAATATCCAATCGGCGTTAAAATAACCCGATATTTCGTTACGTCGTTTTTCAACGGCTTTGAATGTATCGGGCGAGCTGTCGGGTGCTAATCTAATTAGGGAATATACGCTTCCTGAAAGGCTGAAATTCTGACGAAATTAAGCGCGGTTATGCAATGTCTGGATTGCGTGTAAAATTCTACCATATTTTGGAGTAATTTCGCGCCATTTTTTTGCGCAAATTATACGGTCGGTACATTTAGAGAAATTTAATACTCAGAAACGCAAGTCCGAGGCCTTCTTAATTCTTTTGGCAACTTTTTTATTTACATTTGGAGAACTTGCCCCGACAGGAACCACGTGTACCCCCCCCCCCCCCCGGGGTTTTCCACTCTGTCCAGAGCTCCACATATGGAGCAAATAGCTTTGTGGAAAAGTAAGTCTGAAAAATCTCTTGCATCTCATCTGTCAGTATGTGTGTGTGTACAGGAAACCCCCTTTTCGTTCCTGATCTTCCTCCCAACGCGTCGGCGTATACCTATTTGGTCAAAACCCCACTACGAAGAAGCGTCATGATTTCACCCCTTAACTGGATTTTAGTGTACAATCTAGGCTGTAAAAGAAAATTTTAAAGGAAGTGACTAAATGTAGCAACGGTTCCCATTATTTTTCCCGAGGTTCTCGGAAGTTCATGATTGTTAAGCAATGTTTTTGGTTAGATTAGGTTACTTTAGTTTACTAATAGTAAATTTGCCATATTAATTTATCAATTAAAGCTACTGCCACAAGTGTATAATATTGTTACATAAGTGTGACACTTCCTATTCTTCACCTGCAAAAGTTTTACTGAGAGCTATTCACAAGACAGACTGCATTACGGGCTTCGCCGCAGTTTTGCGTCCGCTTGCTAACGCGTCACACGTAGCCTTTGATAGCGCCTCGCTAGAGGGAGATTTTCTTCTTGTGATGACGTCACTCCGTTACTAGCTCTCAGTAAAATATTCCTCAAAGTGACAAACTTATGGAACAATATTATAGACTTATGCTACTGCTTAGAGCTATCCCTAAATGAGTATGAATTAAATCGAAAAATCGACTTTAACCTTGAACGAATCGTCTAAGCTTTTTGTTAAACCTAGTGGCCGAAATTGTGAAATTTGTTGATCCACTATAAATATACTCCATTCAAGTCGCTTTGATTTCCAGTTTGGACCAATGAAATTCAGAGAAACTTGCCATGGAATCTGGAGTCAAGAGATCGTTATCTTCTACCTTGAGATAATTTTTGAGCAACGAAAATTGGGATTCTTTGCTACGTTTAGTTCCAAGTGTTTTGAATCATGTTTGGCCCTCAAAGAGTGAAATTTGTCGTTGTATAAAGAAGCCGTTTTGCGCAGTTATTAACAAAGCGACAAATTTTAAAGACTCTCCTGTTTTAAAAGGACCGGAAGTTTTGGTTGAATGCCAACATAAATAAAGGTTAATGTTGGGAGGTGTACGTAACGGATATACCGCATGGCTTATTAACGAACCTACGCCATTGATTACGGTGGACAGGTGTTTAACGACGAAAATGTTTTTGCCCGTTTGTCCGAATTATTTTCTAACGCGGGCTTAAAATTAAATTTGTGTGACTTGGTACGGGTCTGTTGGAGGTTTTCGTGGATTAAAATGGAAGAAGTCGCGTTTGAAACGTAATTTGTTTGTAATAATATCTTCGAATTTTGGGGTAGGTTGGCAGCTGAACGGGGAAACAGGTTGAGAATAGCATAGGACCGGGGTATTACAAAACTCGTACGTGAATCATAAGTCGCCCATTCAAAAAAAGCTTCGGCCCCACCGCTAAAATTTCTCCCACTTCTACTACGAGACAAATAGAAGGCCGGCGAATCGGATGGTTGATTTTAGCGAGGGGAGAAATAAGAAAAGAGAGAGAACGGAATCGAGGGGTTGAAGAGGAAGAAGGAGGATTAACCGTCCCTCAAATGCCCCCGTTTGACATTTCCCACGGTATCCCCATTCCCCGACCCAACAGAAGAGAGAGGGACGGCTATCTTCGAGCGCGAGCTTGCCGGGAAAGTTCCTTTATAGAATTTATGGTACCTTTTTACAACGCCGGGTGGCTCTGTTAACGTACCTCTCCACTCCCCTCTGCGGCCTTTCTGAAGACTGAAGCCAGACTCAATCCTTCACGCCTCGATTTTTTGCAGCTGGCTTCCAAAAACAAGTGACTGACTCGCAGCGCGACAGAATGATGCGGGCGGTGTATTTTCGCTTCCTTAGTTTTTCATTCCCGCCAAATTTATCCCGTTTTTATCACGAGCAATACGCGAAAATTACGATTTCTTAATTTAACTACTAATAATTTGCGTGTAATATTTTATAATTACGTTTGGCGTTTATTTCCCGCTGGTAAAAGTTCTACATGCGTTGTAAACTTCCAACCATCTTAGGCCTTGGCCTTCGTAAAGGATAGTGATCGGAGAATTAAAAGAATGGCTTACATCAACGTCGCGGAATGGACCTCCGAGAATGTTGCCGAATGGCTGGGAGGTAATTTAAACTTTTTAATATAATTGTTTTATTGTTAATTTTAGTGTGAGAGTGCGTTGAAAAAAACAGACTTAAACATTAAGCTGTCTTTCAAATTGTGAAATACAAATGTTGAATTATGTGTTGCTGCTTTGTTTATGTCAAGGACCATATTTATGATAACTATGGTTATTAGGTTAATCTAAGGTTTAGTTAAGATGGTCACTGTCTTGACTCTTAAAAGGTTTTTTTGCTGCCATTCTCACACATTTGTTTTCAGACTAAGGTAGTTGTTTTTGCAGTAGTGCCATTGTGTTCAAAAAGTTTTTGCGTTTTTAAATATTTAAGATAATGAATATTGATATGGTTTAATTAAGCAAGTAATCGTGGAGATTATAAAACCTTGCATATCAAAATATTAAGAATGTTTTCTCAATGCTAGTATTTATAAATTTCAGTAGAAACAACGTACATACCAAATAAGATTTTCATTTATAAGGAAATTCACAATTTTTTGTGAATTGGTATAGTGGTATATTTTGGCATCTTGAAGCCCGCAATTATTTATGCCTTAGTGGCCTGCGAATTGCATATACAACAGTGCACTTTTATTTTAATGGTCAAAAGAAAAGAAAAGTTTCCCTTCATGAAAATGATCTTCCCAGTCCCACCCTCTAGATATCATTACATCCACTCCTTTTACAATTTCCATTGATTGTTATCTAAATGCATATTTCAATTTTACTCTCACTGGAGTTTTTGGAAGCAATGGACCATACCCAACATATTTTAACTTTGCCAACTACCCTAGACTAGTAATGCCATTTTTTATAGTGCTTGGTTTCACCGAATGAAAGGATGAACTTATAAACAGGTTTTTCACAAGGACGTGAGACCTCTCTTCCATGTTAAAATAATGAAATATTTCTTAGGAGGTTTTTATACCTCAATTCGCAACTGTAATTTCTTAAGCGGTGCTTGTATAATATAGTAACAGAGAAGACCCGCTAAACTCCACAATGTAATTAGGAACTCCTTTTAAACCGGAAGATGGTTATATCTTGAGGCTAATTACAAATAATTGCTATAATATTATCTGTGTAATTTTTTATATTAGCTGATAATTGTGGTAGTAACTGCTCTTAAGTGGGCAGTGATGATTGGTTTAAATGGTTCTTTGAAGTATGCAAAACACCCAGTTATTCAGGACACTTGCTTATTATTCATTTATTCTACTAAAATTTAGGCGGAATAGATGCGTAGGTGTGTAAATTTTTAGTATAATTAATGAGGTTCAATCAAGGACTGATACATAACTTATAGAATTTTTTACTAATTCTATACTTTTTCATGCTGTTTGCATTTATTTTTTTTTGGTACCAAATTTTAAAAAAATATATCAAGTTCCAATAGTGTTCCTTAATGGAAAAATCAAGGTGACAAATAGTGTTGAAAATACTGTCCTTGACAATAGTAAATTTATTGGCCAATGTGGTAAATAGTGGACGGTATATTTTTTTCTCCAAAAAGGTTTTGTGTTGCTATTTAATGAACTTTTCTCAAAAAAGGCTAACCTTTGCGAACATTGCCCAATGATTTAGGAACATATTACCAATTCACATTGAATTTTCAAAATATTTACCAATTACCAATTCTTATTAGATTTTGAAAATATTACCAATTTCCAATAATTTTTTAAGGAATAATAGCAACCTAGAAATTCATCAAGGGGGGGTCGAGGTATGTGAATGTTAAGAGGGGGGTTGAGAAGAGGTGGAATTTTAGTACAGTTAAAGAAAGGCCCAAGGGGGGGGGGTCTGGACACGGAACTGCCCCTTGTCTACGCCACTGATATCAATTCAAAGTAAAAGAAAGATTTCCAATAATTTTTTATATTTTTCTATATATTACGAAATTTTAGGAATTTTTTAAATAATAGCGAATTCCAATAATTTAACTATCAATTAACTTCATCCAGGTCTTGATGATGCCATTTTACCTTACGCTCATTTCTTCATAAACAATCAAATTGATGGCCGTCACCTCTTAACCTTACTTCCCGATGACCTGAAGAATTTAAATATTACTAAAATTGGTCATCAAGAAATTATATTGGATGCTGTTGATTTACTTAGGCAATTGGTAAACTATCAAAAACAAACAAATTAAATTAATAAAATTGATACCCATAATTAAAATTTTGTTCTTTAGCATTATACGTTAACGACCGAAACTCTTCAGTCCATAGCATTAAGAGTTGGTTGCAAAGCCAGAAGCTTATATAATGAACTAAAACGTAATGGACCAAAAGAATGTCCCGAAAATAAAGGAGCTAAGCAGGAAAGAGTGTCTTGTAATATTTTGGCATCTGTATCTGATATTTTGGTAGCTGTGAAAGCTTTTATATCATGGCTTGATAGGTAAGCTCAATACAATGAAATAAAATTCTTCAAATATAATTTCTCTTCTAATGCCAACTAGGTATCCGTTTGATGGAGAAGCTAGATATATCCCAGTTAGAAAATCTTTACTTACATTAAGTATTGAGCTGGCCTCCACAGCTCAACGGGACCAGTTTGCTGAAAAACCACATGATATAATTAAAAACAGCGTAAGTTAGTTTTAAATAATTATCTCTCCAGCAGAAATAATTTTTACAGATTGTTGCAAATATTTTTCAATTATAGGCTTTAAACCTAGCCGAGTTATGTGATCAAATTATCCAGGAGTTTAATGACTCTCTCATCATTCAACCAGCCTCTTTGGATATCATTACTGTAAAGCGGAAACCAAAAGAAGAATGGGTAAGATGTGATTTATATTATTTATCGAAATTTGGTCTTATAAATTTGATTTTTCAAGGGCATTCACATTCATTCTACTTACAACGGCATTCATATAGTCGGAGGTGTAAAACATCAGGTGTGACATGAGATTGTCTATTTTTATTTTATGTAAAATTCCTTAATATATTTTATTAAATTATTTTTATCAGAGTCCATCCCATCGTTGTGGCAAAGTAGAAATTGGGGATGAAATTATACAAGTTAACTATCAGACTGTGGTAATTAAAATTTTAAATTCTGCTTAAATTAATTTTTTTGGTGCTCAAATGTTTCTATATTAATTTTCCTTAAGGTGGGCTGGCAGTTGAAGAAATTGGTCTACGCTATGAGTGAGCATGCAACTGATGTCCATTTAACTCTAAAAAAGAGGCCACGTCATTCTAATCTATCCGGTCAAGTGATAATCATGAAACCTTATAGAATTCCTTGCCGGAAAACAGCCTTAGCACGCCTTCACAAGTGGTCTGATAGTAACTGTTCACTAAATATTCAAGAAGGAGGTTACAATTCTAATAAAGCACCCATTGCTACGTAAGGCCTTTACTTCACGCATGATTTATTAATTTCTTGTGTTTTAGTGAGTAATATCAATCCTATTGTAGGGATGAAGTAGAAGATGATGATGATTCTGCATTTCTTCCCGATAAAAATATAAAATCTCTCACCGTTCCTCAAACTATAGCGCTTCCTACCACCAACGGCACTTGTGTGGAAAAGTCTCTTCCATTTGTATCCAAATCCAGAGCCACTGTACAGAGAAGAGCCACCGTTAGTGGTGCTTCCCCCGTTCAAACTAGGGCTCCCATTAGTATTGAAGAACTCGTTGTTTGTGCCAATTCAAAATCTCCTACCAAGGAATTAGTTGCGAGAAGCATATCTCACGATCCCAGGAAGCATTCTATGGGCAGTGGAATGATGACGCAGCCTTCGTTATCTTTTCTCAAGCACCTTTCCTCTCTTCAAGCCGCTGATGAGAGTGAAGAACTATGCCAAAATAATGAAGACTTGGGCGAATCAAGTCGTGGTAATAACAAAACTAAGCAATCACCGATTAACCCACCTATGCAAGACGCTTGTAACTCGGGAATGTCGGCCTCTGGTTCAGACGGAGATAGCGGAATCGCCGATGAGAAAGCTTCCACTAGCAGTTCTAATTTTCCCGTTTGGAAAAGAGGTAAAGATAAGTTAATGGCACTGTTTAAGAATGTACAAGCCTTTGAAGAAGACTCTACCGTATTAGAAAGCAAGATGATATCGCAACCCTTGCAAGGAGATGGAGCCCAATTGCATTTGAAGAAATTGATGGAACAGATTTCATCTCCCAACTCTACACCCCCTCCCTCTAGTCCCGTTAGAAAACAATCTAGCTCAAGCAGTATCGCATCCAGTAACATTAGTGATAATGGTATGTATTCCGTACTAAATTTTACATTAGCTTTAAGAAAATTATAATGTCTTTGAATTTTTATTTTTTAGTCTTTATTGGCACGAAAAGCCACTCGGAACAGTCCAAGTTGATTGACGAGGAAAATATTAAACCTAATTCTTATTCTTCAAAGGAAAAAAAACATATTTTTCAAGTATGCAAAATTAAATTTTAATGGTTATTTGAGTAATTTTACTAATTAATTTCCTCATTTAGTCACCTCTTCTTAGAAAAAAGCATTTTCATGGCCGATATGGTTAGATACTTATATTGCCTTTTCTGTTTTTATCAATAATATTAGTATTAAAACTAAGGTATTTGTAGCATCAAGACGGGTATCGTGTAAAGATTTGGGTCAAGGAGACTGCCAAGGCTGGTTGTATAAAAGAAAGGATGGCAAGAGATTATTTTCAGGCCCAAAATGGACAAAGAAATGGGTGGTCTTGAAGAAGCAGTATTTGTATTGCTTTCAAGATAAAGATGTCAGTTTAATTTTCCCCTTTAACCATTAGCTTGGCATTTCCAATTGTTTTTTTTTGATTTTTGCTTTTTTTACTTTTATGTTTGCGCAACCTGGTAGGATATACGCGCGGATTGTCTAGTTTTCCTTCCTGGTTTTGCAGTTTCACCCGCTTCAGATTGCAAAGCTAAAAAATAGTGAGCTATTATTGGAATGAACTGATTTAAAGCTAGTAAACCATAAGGCAGGTTTTTAAATTTGCACTTTTAATTTCAGTGCGTTTAAGCTACATTCACCAAGCGCTTCTTTTCTTTTTGCCTCTGAAAACGTTTCTGACATGACAAAGTACATAGTTTTTATTTTTCTTACTTTTAGTTTAATTTGTTAAAATTTTAAAATACGTTATTTTGTGAATTAAAGGTGGATGAATAAAATGGGCCTGGCAGCCATATCGTATCCCTCATTATCAAATACGATAGCGGAAACTGAAGAGGTTTACTTTAGTGAGACTGAAGATGAAGGTGATGAAGGATCTCCCAGTCGCTCTATCGGTAGCAGCTCTTCAGATTTGTACAATAACTCTTCCGATGGAAAGTCCAAGTCTTCATCATCTGCCAGTTCTCTGGCAAAGTATACTGTTGGCTCCTCTGGAACACAAAAATCTCCAAATGTTATTTGTCAATCTGATACTGGTAAAGCCCTCCCGTCTTCCCCGAAAAGCCCTTCAACTTTTGCAGGCAAAATTAGTTTTCCTAAACCTAGCAGTCCGTTAAGCGTTTCACCCAGAAAAACTGTCGCTGAAAAACCACTTGAAAAATCTTACCCTGAACCAGAATCCTATCACAGAAACGCTTCGTCAACTCGCACCCCAGTATATCCTTCGAAGCCATTGGGGTCTAATAGGCATTCTGGAAATTGGACTCCACCTGACCAGTTGGATAATTCGCCGTTACTTCAACAAAGAACTGGTGGGCGTTTTAAGGGATCTGGAGATATTTTAGCGCCTATTAATGTTCCTTCACAGCAATTTGGATCTGAAACTAATCAACAGTCATTGCCAAGAACCACCCAAGCCTATAAGGCGATAAATCAGTCTCCATTACTATCTCTGAGCAGGGGCCCTGTTTTGCCTTCCAGGTCTAAACCCCAAGTGATGGTCAATCAAAGTATATCGGTGGCTAATATGGCTAATCAATCACCCCTTACTGGTTGGAAAAATAATTCCAGATCAAGTCCAGCCGTCTCATCCATGTTAAGATGTTCTTCCCTGCAAAAGCTCAACACAAGTGAATCATGGCCAGTTGAAACTAAAGACTCAAATGGCCCAAGCCAAGTTGAATCCTTGCAAAGACAGAAAGAATTTGTTAGTGTTCTTGACCGCGAATATCGGAGGCTCTATGGTGATAAGAAGCCAGAAACCATATCACCCAAACACGCTGCTGATGAGGATAATCATTGTAGTTTGGATAGTACCGGCAGATCTCCTACCACTTGGTGGGGTAATCATCCAAATGTCAATGTGGTACGATCCGCTACTAGTCAACAAATTCACAGCCTCTACACTAGAGATTGTTGGAAAGAAAATGACGGTAATAGCTCCAATCTTCAGAGTGAAGAGAAATCTAGGTCAGTCAGTGTATCCTGCGATACCGGAAGCGGTAACATACCTGCTTCTGCTCCCCCTCTTCCCCAAAGAAATTTAGGTGCCAAATTTTTCTTATCCGGAGTGAATTCCATTGGAAGAGGAAATAAAAAAGTAATGGACGAGACTGACACCATATCAACGTCGTCTCCTTCAACCTCTTTGTCTTCTTTGACAAACAAAAACTTCAACGAAACTTCTATAAAAACGTCTTCGAAGTTTTCACTGGGAAAGCAATTTTCACCAAAATCCCCAGGCACTTCGTCAAGTTCATTTAGATTCTTTAGCTCTCCTAAATTTGTTAGAAAGTTTACGTCTCCGAAGCCCGAAAGGAAGCAGCTGACGTCCACCGCAACTATCACTTCTCCCACCATATCTCACGGCCATCTTAATAGAACAAATTTGTCCACTGATATTAAGCTATCACCCAGTCAGTTAAATAATCCAAAATCTCAAGGCTCTTTGCTTTCTCCATCTACCACTGTGACATGTTCCGTCTCAAAATCTCAGAAACCAGAAAGGACTTTTCTTGGCTCTCCAAAGCTAGCCAGGGCCATATTTGGATCCCCTAAACAAACGAAAAAGCCAATTTTATCAGTCAATACCACAACAACAGCCGTGCAAACTGAACATACGTTTGATGAGCTAGTTAGACTTCACCAAGAGTCGCTTTCAAGTAGTCAATGTGTTGTCCCAAAAGGTGCTGATCCTGGAAATTCGCGGTTTGCTATTGACAGGGGAAGTCCAGTAGTTAATAGAACTAGTAGCAATAGTAGTTTGAATAGCAACGCATCTGGTAGCGGTTTTTCATCAGTTGGTAGTTCACACTTTTACGTGGAAACGAGAATCAGACCTCAAATTACTATAAGTCTGCCTCTTGTTACCGAATCTACGAGGATTAACGACTTAAGAGTTATGTCTAAAGTCAGTGAGGAAGATCAGTTTCTACCTGAGGATATTCCTGAACCTCCGAAAACTCCCGGTGGACTGTCGAAACCAACAATGGGTGTGTCTATGCTAGCTAAAAAGAGGAGTCCAAGCGCTAGCAGTGATCTGACTTCCCAGTCAGATGGAAAACCTCCTCAGAATGTTACCAACGCTCTTAATGAAGACAGTTTTGAGGAATGGCATTCAGCCAACCCCTCCTTTGAGGAACATGTAGAAGAAGAACTGGAACGTTCTCAAAGAAGCGAAATAACTGTTATAATAAATGGCGATACGTCCAGTAAGCTGCTGCTGAGAGATTATTTAGATTTTCTCTATTTACGAATGCATTTAATTTTAGGTAAAGGAGTGGAGAGCGTATCCATTTCGAGCAGGGAGAAGGACGAGCTGGAAGCCTTGATGGATTCGTTCAAAGAACTTGGGCTAAGTCCTGATGGAGTCAATATTGACAATCGAAGAAAGCAGTTGTTATCTCTACTTTCCAAACAAAATAATGACATGGATGTAAAAGATAGGATCACTCGATTGGTGCTTGATTTCAGAGCCTTACAAAGAACACTGAAGGTATGTACCTAAATTCATCAGCTGACTATTTAGTATATCATGTAGGCTTATTATATTTTATTTCTGCGTCTTGGTATAGGACCACGAGGTTGAAGCTGCAGCCATAGAGGAACTTCTTTCAGGGCCCATTACCTCAGAGACATTGGAAAACTGGATTTGTCAATACCCTCACTTGTTACCCCCGGATTACTGTTGAAAAACCAAATATCCTTTACTATTTTTAAATGTGCCTTTTACCCATTCACTCCAAATACCAAAATCTTTTGAAATAGAACGTTAATAATATAAACCCCTATGCATTTGAGAATGACTTATTTCTTGAAGAAATTTATCTGCAATCAACTTATTAACTTAGAGTAGGGATTCCTTTAAAGTACGCCTTAATAGCGTATGACAGGTTGTATTTAAAGACTGTGATTTATATTGTCCTTTTTACATGTAAAGTTACATAAAGCGGTGGAATAAGCGTTATAACAATCGTGAAGAAGAATTACAAAAGCGTTGGGAGATATAAATCTTTTTAAAATCTATATCACGTTTTACATACATTTTATTAATTATTAGAGGCCTATTTCAAATATGCCTTTAAAAAGAAATTACAAATTTACATATATAAACGTGGGTATATTGATATAGGTACAAAAATAACCTAGAATTTTACCTTTGACAATCCGTAATGAAGTTTTGCGGAAAACTTTACTAAAAAATACTATAACAAAACGAGTTAATAATAAATATAATTCCGCTCCTAATGTTTTAATGAAAATATTTTTTGAGTGTATTTTAAATGTTTGTACATAAGATCTATGTTAAAATATTACATTTATATTGTACATAAATGTTGCCCCAACCGGTATTATCGAAGATCTTTATTATTATATACTTGTTAGTGATAATGGCTATTTCTTTTACCCCGGTTACAAACTCCATGTAAAATTTTGACAAGTGAAATTAATATAAACGCATTTTTATAGTAACGTAAAATCTCTTTTTATTGATCAGTCAAGATCTAGCTTTAACAAATCCTCATCAATTTTTTCAAATTTTTTAACCAAGTCATCCGGTATTTCAATTTCTTTCAATTTTTCAAGTTCTTCGGGTGGTTCGTCTCCTATCAGTATGTCAACAACATTTTCACACGCAACAACAACTTTCCTATTTTTCTCCCATTTGTGAAGTTCCCTCAGGATCAAATAAGCTTGTTTCTCCTTGAGTGTATTTCTTCCAAATTTAGTGGCACAGAGCTAAAAATGATCGATTTTTTTAAAATCTATTGAATACTGCCATGAATAGAAAATAATTAGTGTTCTAACCTGATTAAGGGCTTCTATCAATCTTAATCGAACTTTAGGGTTTGTATCTCTCGTTTTACTATCATCTAGGTATTGTAGTTCTAACGGTAGTTTTTCAATTTCATCCTCGTCAAACTCTTCAGGGCCAGCAAGTGGGAGAAGCAAAGCAGGTAGGATGTTAATTTCGTCTCCAAGTAAGAGTTCGTGATATTCTGAAATTATTTTGTTTTTTATACGTGATTACTTATGACCCAAATTTTTATTTTCTTACCAGTTTCAAAGCAACAATTTCTGATCGTTCCTATTACGCCCAGTTTTCTTAATTCATCGTCTTGATAAGTTGTGTAAGCCAGCAAATTTTTGATTAACAAATCATCACTGAGTAACATTCTGGCAAAGAAAAGAGATATCTCTTTTACTGTTTTAAAATTCAAATCTATTAGATTATATATACTTTCTAGCTTCTGGTAACGAAGTCAAGTTGCATAAAATTGGACCCATCAAATGGTAATTGGACTCTGGTTTTCCACTGTTAAGCACCTCAATATATTTTTTAAGTCCCCCATTAAGAATTAATGAATTTAATACAAGTTTACTGACAGTATTAAAGCGCGTTACATTCATGAGGAACATTAGAGTATTTTTGAGTAGTTTTTCTGAGGACGAGTTGATCATTTGAGTTACATTTTGTAAAAGATTATTTTCTCTAGTGAGTAGTAGGTCGAAAAACAAATCCTCCCCTGATAAATTTACGAAACATTTTAAGGCAAGGTCAACAACGTTTATATCATTCACTTCGACCAAACGGCATAAGCACCTAAAGTATTTTTCACATAATAGGTGTTGAATACCTTCGTTGGTTACAGTTAGTCCTAAAAATAAAATTTTATTTGAAATGGGTACTGTATTATGTACCAACTGCTTCGAGATATATTAATTATAATACCTAATATATATTGTAAACCTCGTATTTTTACTTCAGGAATGATGTCCGAATTTAATAATTCAATTAGTTCATCGTCAGTATTATTACTCGTTGCCATTTTCTCTAACATTAACAAAGGTCATGACCCCGAAATGGCATAACCACATGCTTGGCGCTACACGTGTTGTTGTTTGTAAATTGGATTACGTCTCTTTCCTAGCGTGTGTAAAATTGGCTTTATTCAATAGGATTAAATAGTTAAGAGTAATTAGGTTCATTTGTAGTAGTAAAAAAGTTTCGTGTATGTGACTAAAATATTACTTAAATTCGAAATGGCTTTAAGATATATTTTTATTCCTAAGACTTTGTCATTCAAATGTTATGCTTTGAATTTAACCAAATATTTTTGTAGACGAAATCATAAGGTATTTTATGTTTGTAAATAATATTAAATCATACATCATTCTTACCTAATTTAAATAAAAGTCAGTGAGGAGAGTTTTTTCTGGAATTCAACCTACTGGTACTCTTCATTTGGGCAATTATTATGGAGCAGTACAGAAATGGGTATCATTACAAAATGATGCTGACTGCATTTTTAGTATTGTTGATCTTCATTCTTTGACCCTGAATCATGATTCTACAAAATTAAGGAATGATACCTTAAAAATGACAGCAACATTATTAGCTTGTGGACTAAATCCTGACAAATGCACCTTATTTTTACAATCACAAGTAACATACATTAGCCTGGTTTAAATTTTTAGATAAATATTAATTTGTTCATGAGATTTGGTCTTTCAAAGGTTCCTGAACACTGCGAACTCTCTTGGATATTGAATTGTTTGGTGACAATGACTCGCTTAAAGCATCAACCTCAGTTCAAAGAGAAATCAGTCCAGCTAAAAGATATACCTATGGGCCTTTTCCTATATCCAGTATTGCAAAGTGCGGACATTCTAGCCTATAAGTAACTGAAACTACTCTAAAATTAGTTGAGAAATACTTTTAATACAATTTTTCCTTCAGAGCAACGGAAGTTCCAGTGGGAGAAGACCAAATTCAACATATTCAACTAGCCCAACATTTATGCCACGCATTCAATAACAAATACAAGAAAATTTTTCCAATCCCAGAACCAATAATAGGTAATTATTATGGCGATTTTTTCTGATTTGTTGACCTAAAATGTGCGCATGTTACGCAGATGGTACCATGGCCTGTCGTCTTAAGAGTTTGAGGAACCCTTCTAAAAAAATGAGTAAATCAGACCCTGATTTGAAAAGTCGTATTGAAATCACTGATTCTGACGAAGATATTAGAGATAAACTTAAAAAAGCTCTAACAGATTTCACATCAGCTGTAACTTTTGACGTGGAAAATAGACCCGGTGTTAGTAACTTAATTTTTATGCATAGTTTAGTTAGTCAAAAATCTGTAGACATTATATGCCAAGAATCTAAAAATTTGGAAACAGCTCAATATAAGTTAGTCGTATCTGATGCGATTATTGATAAATTTAAACCTATTCGTTTAAAAATAGAACAGTTAATGAATGATCAACCATATTTAATTAATGTCATTGAAAAAGGTGGAGATAAAGCTAGAGAAATTAGTTCTCAAACGTTAAAAGAAGTAAAATTAGCTTTAGGTATGATTTGAAATAAAACATATGCATAATAATAACAACTTTTTAATATACTTTAAAACAAATTATAAACATCCGTATAATACAAACATTAATATGATAAAAATATTTAACCTAACTAAAATTAAGCTTTTTTTTACTATAGTAATAATAATGTAACAAAATGGTAACAATGTAAAAATATGTTATTTATTAGATTAATAATTTCTTATATAACTATAGCCTCCAACTCGGATTTTGGGTTTAATATGAAATCTCTGCTATGAATAAGTTTCAATTCTAATTGTTGCGGTGAAAAATGCTCTGTGTTTTCTCCTGCTAAACCTGTTTTGAAAAATTTGCAAATTATTGTCCAATATAATTTATCAAACACAAAAATATTTTTACTCTTAGCAGTGTCGTAGGTTAATTTTAAAACAGACTGCATAGTGTTGATGGTTCTCTCACATGAAAGTTTCAAATTATTGTTGGTTTTACTCATCCACGCTAACAAAAGAGCCGTAAACAAATCTCCAGTCCCTGTAAATGAGACAGGAAAACGCGGAATCTCTAATCTCATTCGAATAGATTTTTCTAAAGGAAAAAGTTACGTTAAGATTTAAAAAAATATATATATGTATTTTAAAGTTTAATTAAGAAGACCTTTAACTGTGCTAGCAAAAGCTACTAGCTGATTTTCATTCCCTAATTTGGTACTCGTTATAACGACAGTCGGAACACCAATTAGATGTAATTGAGTCATGGCTTCTAAGGCATCCTCTTGGGTATTAATTTTTATATTTGTTAACAATCTAAAATTGGTATTTGAGTTAAATACATAAAAAAAAGTATAATATTTACACTCACTCAATTTCAAATTGATTTGGCGTTAATATATCTGCTAAAGTACAAATGCTATTTTTATAAATTGGCAAAAGTTCAGGTGGCACGTACTAAAATTAAAAAAACACATTTATTTGGCATTTTCTTTAAAATTCATTTACGGCAAAGAAAATTACAGTAACCATTTTATCTTCATCTCCCATAACAGGGTCGCAAACTTTTTATAAAGAAAATACTTTAATTTTAATATTTAATATACTATATTATTCTTACCATAGGTAATTTCAGGATTCAGCTGTTTGACCTCTTTAACTACTTCAGCCACATTTCTGAGAAATGTTACGGAACCCACGTACCCTATATAATTAATATTATTTAAGCTTTTAACAAAATTAATTATGTTTAACTGTGATATATATTACCTGTTAAAATATGAGTGTGGCGAAGTAAAGAATTCATACGTAAACCATCTACGATATCGGAAAGCTCTGAGTCATTTAAAACTTGTCCTTTCCATATTGGGAACCCTAAAGATAATTATAAATGTTTGTAGGCGTAATTAAAAGTTAACACAAGTAATTTACCTGTATGATTTGAAAACTGAACAGAGTTTATCGCATCAATGTCAAAACCAAGGAGCTTTAAAAATTATGTAAATTAATTTTTGGAACTACAATCAGATTGAAATTTATGTTTAAAATAAGTAAATAGAAAAAAGCATTCATGATTAAAATATAATTTTAATGATGATTGGGATAGTTTTATGATATTTAAAATTTATTAATACTCTTCTACGTAAGTTTACCTCCAACTTAAATTTATACCAACTTGTAATGGAAAACTTGCACTTTTATTTCCAACATAGCCTGACACAACATGACTTTGAATTGAAAGTACTCTTTTGAAATCCATAAGTTATCTTCGAAGAAATTAATGAAAAAATTAAATTACTTTTGTGTGTACCAATTTTCGATCATGCCTAGATAATAGATATATTTCCTATATCTATGTTTTCGATTTACAATTTGATATTTTTTTTTTAAATAAGAACTTGGTGATTCAGAGGCCATAGACACCAAAATAGAGCCAAAGTAAAACCGGTGCCTACGTTATTTAGGCACCGGTAAAACAAAGTAGTACATAAACGGTAAAATATAAACAAAAAAGGAATATTCGAAAACAAAGAGCTTTCCGATTGATGGTTTTTTAACTAAGTGATTACCCAAGAGACCTCCGAAAATCGGGCTCCAGTGCAGTTGTTGTAGTACGCTATTTATAGTTGGTTAACATGGTAACTTTGGAGCTACATTGATTACGCGCAAGGCAGGGATTTCGAATCTAAGGACTACATTTATCTTATCTTTGGCTTAAGCATGGGCGGTAAATAGGTTAAGAGAGGAAAGTTAATACAGAACCTATCATCAGTGGCGTAGCTAGCATGGGTGACACCCGGGGGCGGATATCATGGTGTGCTACTTACTAGTCTTTAGTTTGTGTAAGTTTTTATTTTTTTAACGGTCGGGTATCACCCCTCAATCACGCCCAAACGGGTAGCACCCGGGGCGGACCGCCCCCCCCCCCTAGCTACGCCACTGCCTATCATAAACCAAACTCCGTTAGTAGACCAAGATTCCACAGCTAACTTCAAAACAAGTCATGGGCCAGATAACACAATGAACGAACCAAGCGAGAGAGGATCTCAGGTACCAGAAAGCGATTGACCCGTCGTCAAGACCAAAAACGCTCTTTAGAGCGACACAAACCCTCTATCCCACACCAGGGATCGCGCCGGACGAGGTTGCAGCACGCAGTACATACGAAAACGCCCAGTCGGAGAATCAACCCACGAACTTTTCCACATTTAAATATATCCAGGGTAATAAAGAGGCAAAACCGGGATTTTGGATTGGCAACATGAGTGCTATATAATCGCTGGACTAGTGAATCAGCGGAGGAAACGTGAGCCAGATTGCATAAGACCGAACGAGAATCAGAACAGACAAACGCCGATAGAATAACATGCTAATCAGGTTGGAAACGAAAACGTAAGCGCAGAACAGCTGGGAATCACATAAAGTTATGTATTTGTACCCCGCCGTTCCGCTGGGCACTACGGCGGCACACAAGACAAAGAGTCATGCCGGACAAAAATGCACTTTGCGAAACAAACGTTCGGCCAGTGAGACAGCCATAAAGGCAGGCTCACATATGGCAAACAAACGCCCTCATCATGGCCCAACAAAAGGCGACACCATGGGCTGCCCTAATTCCCACCCTCGCACAGCTGAGGACTAGAGTGACTTCCTCTTCCACCGCAAAAATCCTCCCCAGTAGGATATTGAATGCCAAGTATGGAACACCCCCGAGGTTCCAGTGACCCAGCGCCCCGATCACGAGACACCCCAAGGACTCCAGTGACCCAGCAAACCAGGTGTGGACCGCCCCTAAGTGCCCCGCGACACCGAACGCCGGGTGTGGATCCCCTCAAGAGCTCCAGTGACCCCATCAAACCACTGGATAGGAACAGTGTACCTGTGCAAATCAGCCGCAGGTTATTAGCCATACGTTGCCCGGCTCTCGCCACGAGGAGGCTTTGCAGTTAGGATTTAAGAGAGCCAGCTGGGAATCACAAACGTAATCGAAAAAAATCGGAAGACGAACCATAGAAATATGAGAAATAATTAACTAGAATGATTTTTATAATTTTTCGGTGCGCGCCGTCGGCGATTAGAACCGTACCTTTAGCTTGTGCTTTACGTTTTCTGGCCTTAAAATGTCAAAAAAGCTACCTGGTTAAAAGGAATCACTTTTTGCATACCGTAGAGGTGAAAAGTTTCCACTATTTCAAAAAGCACCTATCCGGCATTGACTGGTCTCCGCTCCTCGGGACTCCCAGCATCTCCGATGCCTGGTCATTTGTCCTGCGTACAATCCAAACGGGTATTGATCTATTTGTTCCCATGCGAAAACCCACAAAACCGCCGAAATTAAAATTACGAACGATTTGCAGTCGGTCTTTTAAAAACAATGCGTGGTCTCACCATAGAAATCGGATAACAAACTAGAACGATTTTTGAAATTTTGTCGTGGGTTCCGATTAGAACTTTTAAAAAACCCTGCCTTTGGCCCATGCTTTTCGTTTAGCTGGCAACGAAAGTTACGCCATCGGTGCCAAACTGGTGAACTAACACTCTATTTCGCCTAAAATTAAATGGCCGACTTTAGCTCGACGCTAACGCGGTTTTTTTACATCTTTAAAGTAACTTATGTTTAATTAAAGTAATCAAATCGTGTAAGAGTACATACTCAAAATAAAACATATCTTTTCACAGGTTAGTGTTAGAAATAGTTTTCTTTTTACCATAATTTCCAATCGCTAAGAACGCACTAGAAAACGCGTTTCTTTCAAATCATAGAAAGATAGTTTTTTAAATAAAAAATGAAGAATGGTTCAAAATTCCGTAAATAAATATTTAAGGAGTAATTACTCAAACAAAAACATATCTTTTCACAGGTTACTGTTAGAAATAGTTGTTTTACGAGCAATGGTTATGGGGAAAACCGGTGCACAGTAATGGTTTATCGCGAATATCTACGTTAGTATTGTATGTACGGTTATAAACCCAAGTATGAACATTAGGGTTCGGCTATTTCCTACAAAAAATGTTCTATGAACATTTTACATACGAGCAATCGTTGTGTCGTAATCGCGGTTTTAACGTTGTACCTGAAACGCGTCTTACAATTTTGCGCCTTCGTTGACTTAAAACGCATCCGCCGCTCTTCATGTAACCGCGTTTAAAATTTACCACCCAGCTAACTCTTGTTATTTTTGCAATAAATCGCTTGAAAATGAAGCTATTGTGAAGGTTGTGTGAGACCACGGCCAACTTTGATTTCTCGCGCATCTCTCGCGCTACAGCGGCCATCTCATTCGTTGACGTTTCTGTGTTAACCTATGAGCAAAAGATGTGTATGACGTCAGCGCCCCTAGCGGATTATTATTTTTAGTATAGTTTTTACATTGGGGACAATATATAACCACCGAGCGTGGCGCTGAACTCCTACACATTATAGTACAGTTTATAGGGGGAAAATCCTTGCTCGCGGAATTTCGACGAATGTGTTGGCCGTAGTAGCGCGAACAGCGCGTGATCAAAGTTGGCCGTGGTGAGACAAAATGTTGGAAAGTCGGAATAATGGGTCACTTCAATTTAAGTTCATATTGACTGCCGTAAGGAATAAATCCAAAAGACCGGTATCAATGCTTTGAAAAGAAAACACGACACCGATGAGACTGTTCGACATCATCGACGACATGTAGAACGCGAGCGAATCAACGTACCAAATAATATAAGAAATATTCAACATACAAATTTTCCCGTTTATATGAACTTAAATGTAATATAAAACCGTTTATTGCTTTATAACATTCAAAAATAATATTAAAATTATTAACATCAATAATATAATACGTTTTCGTTGTCAACGCGCGTATTTTGAAACGGAAAAACCCGATTACTATAGAGTAGTGTCAGTGCTACATCACGCAACGTCACCCATGCTTTTTCCTATAGAGAAAAAAACGCGCCCAAAATGGCGGCCATGGCCAAAGCTACGAGGTGATACTACTCTATTGTTAAATCTTGGATTAATAATATGATATTTTTAATACGAAACAAATAACGAAATACGTGGAATTTTTGGCGTTAAATAAGCTTAGAACGTATTTCGTTATTTGTTTCCTATTACAAGGAGCGTTCGCCATCATTTAACCAACATTTAACGATAGTAATCGGGTTTTTCCTTTTCAAAATCAAAATACGCAGTACATAACCGAGGCTTAAGACTGAGCAAGATTCCGCGCCTTAAAATTTTCGTCTACTTTAAAGATACAGTCTGAACGAACCAATGGATGAAAAGTTATGAAACTAGCTTTTAAATAAACCTTGAAACTTATTTCAAGTCATATTTATAATTCACCGATGACAAAATTCGTGAAAAGTATTAATATCGTTCCGAATTACAACCTACTTTCTAAAATCTCATTTTTCTTTCTAATACGCGCGTTGACAACACAAACTTTACCTAGACGAGCAGATGCTCGGTTATCTACATGATGCGGGAAAAATATTATTTTTGAATGTTATAAAGCGATAAACGATTTTTCAAGACGATTTTATATTACATTTAAGTTCATATAAACGGGAAAAATTGTCAGTGGAATATTTCTTATATCATTTGGTAGGTTACTTAACGTTTAATTATCGCCAACTTTACATTAATTTCAATGGGGTTTGGGAAAACTTTTAACCAAGTTACGCGCGAGCGTGCCTCTTTAGGCAGCGCAGATGGCGTTACTGTCGTTTTAGCCAAGAATCTAATCGGTACCTTGCCAGCCATTCGATTAAGCGTTCTAGTTTGTTATCCGATTTCTATGGGTCTCACTTCCTGATAACCAAAAAGCGATCTGCTTCCCAGACAACTCTGGCATCGGCATACGAACGGTATCGAAAAGCGCGCAATGCCCACACTTCCCACTGTCGTAACCAGAGGCGGCAATTTGAAAATACCTTGGCCAAAAATATCGCTGCCAACCCTAAAGCCTTTTGGTCTCATGTTAATAGATTTCGCTCCACTAGAGTAGGTATTACCGAGTTAATGAAACATGATGGAACATACACTGTCACTACTGCAGAAGCCGCTTCCCTATTGAATGATTACTTTACTAGTACAGTCACCCTACAAACACCGGTCGCTTCCCCGCCACCGTCACCTCCTCTCTCAATCCCTATATCCTCCTCCAGGCCCACTCCCCACATGTTAAAGGGCTAATATCTAAATTAAATATTTCAAAATCCCCGGACCCTGATGGTGTTCACCCGTTTCTGTTAAAATCCCTTTCTATTGCTCTTTCTTTCCCACTGTACTTGATAATTTACCGCTCCTTCTCTGAATGTCAGCTTTCCTTGTCCTGGAAAGAGGCCAACATAACCCCAGTCCACAAATCGGGCTCCCGAGCTGACCGCACCAAATACCGCCCAATAAGTAACCTTAACCAAACCCCCAAATTGAGCGAACAATTGGTCCATAGCCAAACTACCGCCCACCTATCCGCCACCAACTTTTTATCCCGTTACCAGCAGGGTTTTCTCGCCAGGCGATTCTGTCTGACTAACCTACTAGAAGCAAATTTACCTAGATTTGGCCAAGGCGTTTGACTCGATACCCCACTCCTGTCTCCAGTAGCGGCGCTAAGGGTGGGCTGAAGTGGGCTTTAGCCCCCCTGCATTTCTGAGAGGGGCCACATATTTATATTAAAGGGGCCACAAATTTATAATAAAGAGGCCACATATTTTAATTTATGAATTTTCTTTATCTCTAGAAATTTGTTTTATTGCCTTTCAAAATCAATTTGTTTACTCAATAAGATAGTAGACCATAAACAGATAGATTCGGGAGGACGGGAGCGGAAATTGAGAGAAAGTTGAATGGACAATAGAAAGAAAAGAAAGGAAATTTATGGAAATACCCCGGGCATGTACGTGTCCCCTCCAGGTCGGATACAAGGTCATATAGGGGTCCAGTAAACCCGACGAGAGCCGCAACAAGAAAACGACCTTGCTCTTCTCGCTTCCTGAAAAATGTATAAAGGGTTACTTAATTTGTAAAATGGAGTGAAGCTACACTCCATGGTTGTAAGGGCCACAAAATTCTTAGGGGCCACAAAATAATTAGCCCACCTGTGAAAAACCCTTAGCGCCGCTACTGCCTGTCTCCTTGATTCACTAGAAGCTGCGGGCATTGTTGGCGATGCTCTGGCCTGGATTGAGGACTATTTGCGCGGTAGGAGGCAAAGGGTGGTGCTCAATGGTGTGGCGTCCGGCTGGGGTGATATTGGTAGGGGCGTTCCCCAGGGTTCTTCTCTTCAATGTTCTCATCAATTCTTTGCCCGACGCCATAATCGTTGCGCTTATACTCCTCTAAGCTCTTTCACCGTCTCAAAACTCTCTCAGATTGTCATGATCTTCAATCTGACTTGGATAGGGCTGCACACTGGGCCAAATCGCGCGGTCTATCCTTTAATGACTCAAAGTGCTCTGTCCTCCAGCTGGGCCACAAAAACTACAATTTTGTTTACACTTTAAACGGTACGCCCCTCAAAACTACTCTCTCGGAGCGAGATCTGGGTGTACAACTTGACCCCTCCGTGAAGTTCTCTAGCCACACCAACAAGGTTGCCAAACGAGTTCGCGCGGTCACTGGTCTAGTGCGGAGGAACCTCTACTTCCGGTCGCCTCTGTTGGTCAAATCGCTTTACAACTCTCTGATCCTTCCCATTTTGGACTACTGCTCACCAATTTGGACCCCACACGCGATGACAGACCAACAGGCACTCGAAAAAGCTCAGAACCAGTTTACAAAACTTGCTTCCAAATTTTCAGTACGGCCCGCTCCTGCCCGGCTAAAAGCCCTAAAAATAGAACCTGTAATGATGCGCCATAAACTCAATAACCTGCTGTGCTTACTCCACAAATTTTTCAATAACAAATTAGATCTGGGTTTTTCCGACAACTTTGCCCTAGACTCGGGGAACCGAACTAGGGGCCACACCCTTAAGCTCAGCAAACCACGTGCCAACACGGCACAGAGACTCAATTCTTTTTCCCATTCTGTTATTAACGATTGGAATAAACTTCCGCCGTCTATTGTTTTGATAAAGGACTATCATAAATTCCGCTCCTCTGTAACTGACCACTTAATTGTCACCCCGTAATTCCTGCACTGAGCTGTTCTTTCCCCTTAAATATTCTTGCCTTTTCAACGGTATGTCAATGTTTTTTTTAATATTATTTCTTTTGTACTTTGTATATTCGCTTCATGCGAGTGATTCTTTTCTGTAAGTGCCTGCGCAAAAGCCGTTTCGGCTTGGTAGGCCAAGTTCCTATTAGTGAAACAAATAAATAAATAAACAGTGGCTTGCAGGTCCGGGCTCTCGGAAATATTACTTCTTGGAAATTTCCTTGAAGATGTTTATTGAAGCGTCTATAGGCTCATTTATAGCTTTGGCATTGAGTGAAAACTCTGAAGCCCTTTTGCTTTGAGTTTGCAAGTGCTCTCACTACTGGTTAAAGGGAGTTTAAACGTTGCTAGTTGAATCAATAACAAGTGTTGATGGAAATCCTATTATTTATTTTACAGACAGGTCTTCTCATAGCGTACAAGAAATCATTGAAACACGTTAAGCCAAAAGGTTTCTACAAGTACATCAACGTCGTCGGTCATCAGACTCTCGGAAACTTTCATCTGGAGAAGCTAAGGCAAAGCTATTATGTTAAAAAAAGCGATTAAGGAGTTAGTTTTGACATTAAAATTAATCATCCTTTACTGGATAAAGTGAAAGAAGTGAATCGGCCTTTGCAAGCACGTAGATATAGAAAGTCTAAGGGGGGGGGGGGGGTTATAACACATCCAGATGAAATCGCGAGCGCGAAATTTTTCGTTAGCAATAACGCATATTTAAAGTACTGGCTAGTCTAGACTCGGGACGAGTGACAAGCACGTATATAAGGGGGGGGGGGGTTTAGGGGTTTAAACCCCCCCCCTTAGGACTCGATTCCTTTCTTACGAAAGGAGCGCAACATTAAATGTATTAAAAAACTTCGTTTGATACACGTGCGGAAATGTCATTGTCACTCGTCCCGAGTCTAGCCAGTGCTTTAAATATGCGTTATTGCTAACGAAAAATTTCGCGCTCGCGATTTCATCTGGTTGTGTTATAACCCGTCCCCCCCCCCCTTAGACTTTCTATATCTACGTGCTTGACGAGTGACAATGACATTTCCGCACGTGTATCAAACGAAGTTTTTTAATACATTTGCGAGAAAATGATAATATTAATGATCCTATTAATATATTAAATATATTAATATATTTTACTATGCTGCGTTGCGGATATTTCAATTAATTTTTACGTCTTACTGTTTATTTCTTAATGTTGCGCTCCTTTCGTAAGAAAGGAATCGAGTCCTAAGGGGGGGTTTGAACTCCCTAAACCCCCCTTATATACGTCCTTGGGCCTTTGGACTCGTTCCCTTATGGGTTCAGCAACCAATCAGTCCAATTCCTCACTCTTGGACTGAGCTTGGAGTTAACGTAAAGAATCCCGATGATGAGCACCATCAAACCGATTTGTTTACTAAAATAATGGCCGTCGGTTCATCAGACGTAGAGCTAACTGGCATTTGAGATTCGATGACGTCAAATATTACGTAGGGTACGGATGACGCAATATCTGTTAAAAAAAACCGTTAGTGAAGAAATAGAGCTAGTGGCATACTTATGAGTAGTCATCAACGGGTTCCTTAAGACCCGATGCCGAGTTTGATCTTCACAAAAAAATAATACATATAGTACGGGGGAAGGCACGGGATTGCTATCCTGGAGAATCTTTTATTTTTCTATGCTACAACTTACCAATTTTTCAGAAACAGGTTGTATATGTTAAAAAACGCGCAAAGAAACCCATATTTACTCTGGGGATTCTACCCATTGTGCTGGGAATAGTATAACTAGAGATACCATATATAATGGCTTTAATTTAAAAGTCGCCTGATTATTATTCTATATTATACTGTATTATAATATTATATTTATTCTTGGTTCTTATATCTATACTTGAGTTCCAAGTATAGATATAAGAACCAAGAATAAATATTTAATTTGAGCAAGAATGAACGGTTCTTTGCCGCCATTTTGAAGGTGTAGATTTCTTATTAAAACGCGAGGGTTAACAGTTTCAATCGTCTGTTTGCGGATTTTAATTATTTTCAAATGATTAAGGAATTATTTTCACGTTAAAAATGGTTATCTGCCTGGTTAAAAATTGTTCGAGTAGTTCAATTACCAATGGAGAGCGAAAATTGTTTATTTTATTCGATAGCGAAGGTAATTGTAAAAAGGATGACCGCAAAGGCCTAACTTTGATAAGCTTTGTTAACTTCTTTTCGTAGATATTTCTGTCGTAATTTGATATTTTATTTAAATAACCCGGCCTTAGAATCTTATCTGGCTTTGTTTAGGGCCCATTTAAAATTTTAAAGCATAAATCTAATACGTTTTGTAGCTTTGACGAGATTACCAACAAAATGGCTACCTATTTAGTAGCTACGCGCGAAATGGTTTGAATTTTTGATCGCCCTCCCAGTTTCCTTGGAGACCATAGGCCCCCTCCCTTCGGTGCAAACTATGAATTCACGAATATTCTATTTATTCAAATTTATGTTGAGAACCATAATGGATATTCAAAAAAAATCCAATTAGAAAAGTGTTCTTCGCCACATTTTATGCTAAATGGGCTTTGATATTATGATTCAATTTGTAAAAAAGAAAGCCAAGTAATCGAAAATTTATTTTCTTTAAAGTTCGTCGATTCAACTTAAAACTATGCTAAGTCAATGGGAGAATTTCTTTTATGTAATTTTTAGATTTATTAAATTTTTATTGTAAACAGTTTAGCATTGTTTACTTGATGACCAACTTGTTTTTCGGCTTTCAATTGATCAAATGAATTCGGGCCAAAGTTATTCAGACATAAAATATGATGAGGAACAACTTTTCTAAAGCTAACGATTTTCGAGATGATTTTTCAATGACCTTGAAGACATGGTTCAAGGTCATCGATGTTATTATTTTTAATTGTCCCCCAACACGTGTTAAGTGTCACAAAAATTTTAAACTAGTACAGGAAACGGTTTTTGAGATATTAATTTTGACCAGGTTTGGGCTCAGTTTGCCCCATTGTGCGGCGGATCGTTTTTTGGAGAATTTTCGTTGGGTTGGGTTAATTTAAATTTAAAAATTAGGCCAAAACTTAAAATCAATTAGGACTTACTTGGGGGGATTTTGTCCTAGATCCGTGCTAAGAATATACTAATAAAGCCGTGTTTTGTGACTTAAGAGCAACATATTCTATTTTTTCACTTTTTATTCATTTTATTTTATAGAAATGTCTTTCCAAGAATAGACGCTAAAAGAAATTATTCGCTCCAAAATAAAAAACGTCAAAAGGAAGGGTTTTTAAATTAAAAACGCGTGAATCTCGATGATATCGCCCATTTTTTCGTAGCACGTGTAATTATTTATTCTGATAATAAAATAGAATCACGTGGGCTTAGCAATATTTATCCGCATTTGTCTTAGCCAATAAGATTATCCCTTCCGAGCAAGCACGCGCCAATTTACACAATATAACCTCCTTGATATAACCGTTGAATTTTTCAAATCAATTTCTTTTAAGATCTATTCTGATGAATGTCTCTAAAAGATAAAATTTGTGAATGTCTCGGCGATTTGAGTGTTAAAAAAAGTATTTAGCTCTATATATAAAGTTTTATTGACAATACATCACTGTATTTTATCGTATTTTCAATCATAGATTAAGAACAACTTTCTTAGTCTATGTTTCACTATTACACACAAGTAACACTACAGATGCACAACTATTTACAGCAAATACCGTAATTGGGTGAAGAGTAAATTTTGTCCATATTTGACATACGCAAATCAACACTCTTCTGGTACTTTATACTCACTCTTTCTGGAAGAAATCATCATTCATTTAACATAAAAAAATAAGAAACCAAGCAAAACCTTTTTTCACATGAATACGCGGTTTATACATTAGAATAGAATATTTACATATCACAATTGCCAGTCGTGACTAAAACAGCTGGCTATATTTCTTTTAGAATAAATTTTTCATTGTAATTCACATAATGGAATGAAATCTATTTATGAGAAATTGATCTACCACAAAAATTATGTAGTATATAATATTTACAATATCAATTTTTTGTCATATATATTCATCTATAAGTTTATAGTTCAATTGCTTTTCAGGCATTAGCATATTAAAAATACCTATAAGATAGAAATAGAACTTTTTCCCTTTGAAAATATTCCATTACTTGGTTATTTACCAAACTTTAACGTCTCGAATTACTTTAAATTATCTGTAATAAATACTTAAAAACGAAAATTCTATATAATGACCAAACTTTACTTCAGCTTTAAGTTTGTCCTTTTTCTCAAAGTTGTAACAAGAGCTTGGTTTTAGTCTTCCAAATTTTGATCAAACACACTCTTAATGGAGCTAGGCCAGTGGCAAATTACTAGAAGCTGATTTATCTTAGTTTTTTACATTTATAAATAACTAATGTCTAGCAGTTTGTCCACTTCTTGGGTTAGAAGGTGGCTGACATTCAAACATGGCTGCCCTGTCTTTGATTCGTTTAGGTGGTGATGACCGCTTATTGGACAATTCTTTTTCCGAATTCTCGGAACTTGATTTAAAATTAGAAGCTAAAATGTTTATAGGTTCTTTTTTATTTGTTTCGGATTGTTTCGGCGAACCTTTAGATACTGATTTGGAATTTTTTTTTAAGGAATTAGAAATGGAAGATGTTTTCAAATCTTTAGTTTTTACAGAATAAATGCTAGCTCCAACATTTTTTGAAGTTGGAGAAACTTTTACTGGGCTACTGGGTGCCGAAACATTGGTAGCCAATGATTTTTCGCTAACAACGCGATTTTTTGAGCTAAGCCCTTTTTCTAAAGTATTGCAACTTTCCCCGGGAAAAAAACTCTCCACTCCAGTTTGTTGATGATATTCGGTTACTGGAGTTCCGGGTGAAGATTTGCTTCTTTCGCCACTACTAGTTTCAGGCTCACTTCGCACTCCTTTCTTGGGAGACAAACTCCGTCTGCGGGATTGATCAAAACAACTTTCATCAGACGTAGGACTAGATGCCAGTTTTGTACAACTGCCTTTGCGAACCCTAAATTCATTTTGTACCTTCTCCTTTTCTTCAGCTTCCACTCTGAAACTCTCAGACCGCAACTTTTCTCTTAATTGAGCTCTTCTCTCTTCCTTAATCCTATCTATCCTTTCCCTTCTCATGGCTTCCGTTTCTTCGGGGCAAGATGACTGAGAAAGTATTTCTTCACTAGGTGAAGAAACTGGTGTTGAACTTTTCTTGGAATTTTCTTCCAAGGTAGAGGGTTGAGATTCCGATACTGGTGTAACGGGAGAGTTTGGATCAGATTCTCTTTTGCGGGAGTAGGTGGCTTCATTTTTGCGTTGGCCTTTAGGTGGTTTATTTAAGTTCAAAGATTGAGGCCTTTCTAATGCGGAGCTAGAGGGACAGCAAGGAAGACTGACTGACATTGTAAGTGGACTTTTGGAAGACTCGAAGATGCCAGTTGCTTTTTCTTTGGCATTGCATTCTTGTAACAAAGTGGTTCTCATGTTTTTACGATGGTTTTCCGATTCCTCCATCAAGTCCAAGATAGGATCTGACCAAGGATCAATTTTGGGGCTTTCATTCTGCGAAGGTGACTGCAGATTTTGCAATTTGAATACTTTTATTTGTGTAAATAAACTAGGCTGCGATTGCGTTGCTTTTTGCTTGCAAAGGGTTTCTTCTTCAACTACAGCAACTGTGTGCCTCTTACCAGGTGAGGGTAGAGATTGATTTTGAGTGTCCACATCTTCAACCTCGTATTGGTCACCAGTAACTTCAAATTTTGACAGAAGCTCTTTAACTGATGTCTTTTTGTCACCGTGTAAATACTTTGGAATTGGAGTAGCGCCAGTTGGTTCCGAAAACCTTTTGGGTTCAGTAGGAGCAATATTTTCTTTCAGAGCGGATAGTGGTTCGGAATTCCTTTTCTTGTCACGATCATTTTCAGTAGGAGGGATGGGAATAGGGGGAGCTACGGAACGTCTCAATTCCACACCATTTACGAAAGTAGTTTTAGGCATTTTCTGGTGAAGAGAAATGCACACTTCAGTTTCCGCAGTTTGGGATTTTTCAATTAAAGAGAGCCGATTGGAAGAACTAGATTGTATCACTTTCTGTTGACCCTCTGCCTGGATTTGTTCCATTTCTAGCCTCATTTGATGTTCTCGTACGATAGAACGACCTATTTCAGATTCAAATTTTCTTCTTGATTCTTCAATGGGTGAAGCCGGTGAAGTTTTATCTAAACAAGGTTTCCTCCAACTGTTTCGCAAGGTCTCACTGCCACACATCTGTCTGTTTGCATCGCAATTTCTGTAGGCTATTTCTTCAGAAACACTTACGCTTGAAATTGGCTCTCTCGAATTACTCTGGGAATTGGAGATGAAAGATAGTTGAGTCTCATTTTCGTCACTTTCATCTTTTTTTAACAAACCCTCTTCATTTAAAAAACTAGAAGGGACAACTTTCTTCATAAAATAATGCGCTATCGCTTCATCGTCACTTACTGACAATGGGCTTGTACCGCCATCATTTAAATCTGTATCATTACTATCATTGGGAGAGACCAATGATGAATTTTCAGGGAATTCAACAGTTTCGTTCAAAAAAGATTTTGGCGATTTTCTTTCTATATGACTAGACTGAGCTAATGTATGGTCCAAAAAGGGAGGGGCGTCTAAATCCGAGCCGCAAGCACTACCTTCTGAACCACTACTACTGCTGGGCATTTCTGAAATATTGGCCATGGTAGGAGAATCAGGAGTTTCTAAGGAAGTATCCATTCCAGTTGGACTCAAATAGTTTCGGTCTTCTATAAAATAATTTTCAGATAAAACGCAATGATCCCCATGCTCGAAAGATCTCAACTGAGATGTGCTCAATGTATCTGAAGCGGTAACTTCCAAAGAACAACAATTGCTGGAAACACCTTCGTTTTCTTCTATAAATATTTCTTGGGGAACATTTTTCACATTATGGTTGTCTTCTTCTCCCATATTCCTCAAATGTTGGTGGCCAGACACTTCGCTGCTTAAATTTACAAAGTTGTCTTTTTCATGAGGGGTTTCTTGGTGTGCATGAATTTCAGCTACAATAGTGGCTTCGTTACGACACGCTCCCATTTCCAAAGTAACTTGAACATCCTTCATTTTGCAAGCATTTGATACAGAGTTGGAAAAGAGTTTATCCATTGTCTCTCGCTCGTAATTTATAAACAAGCCTTCGTCGTCTTCCACATTTTTGTCCAGATATTCACTTTGAACGGGCTGGCTCTCCATGTCATCAGTCGAGTAGTCTTTTTCGCGAGGTATTTTCTCTGTTGAAGAACCAGAAGATTGCCGAAACTTCTTACTTAGTTTCTGAACTTTGGGGCTACCAACGTCGCTATCAGAACTATGCAATTTCTGTTTCCTCGTTCCTTTCGAACCAAAAGGGATTGTATCTGACACATAACTATCATCATTACTGCTCGAATGGTTGCTAGTATCCTTCTCACTGTCACACGAATATCTCAAGTTAATATCTTTAAACTCTTCATTTCTGTGCATCATTTCTACAACTTCGGTATATAATTGGAAAGCACAAGTATTTTGCATATCACCACTAACAAGGTCATCATCACGTAATCCTTCTTCCATGGCGTTTTCTTCATCAGCCTCATCAACGTCGTCATTATTACAGCCACTTTCAAGTTGCTCAAAGTAAGAATCATGCGATACAGATCGTACGTGTTTGTGAATATTGGGTGATTTAGGGGGAGATGTATAGCTGCAGCTTAGACCTTCCATCCCAGTCGAGTATTCGTATAGAGGCCAAGATAGCTTACTGAAGTCTATTTTCAAAAAAAATAATGAAGTCAAAAATGACTTTGTAGGATAAACTATTTGTACCCTTACCAGTTGGACTAGTTAAATCAAGATTAGCCGAATTTCTGCAAGATGTTCCGGTTGACAATATTAAAGATTCAGCACTTTTAACAGTCCGTAGCTTTTTCGTATTCATCCGAGTATCAAAATCTATTGGCTTCACCTAATAAAGATATTAGTTAGTGTATCCCGCAACTATTTAGAACAGAAATGACAATTGGCAAAAATAGTACAAACCTGGAATGGAGACAAAGGATAATGTAATGAGCTAGGACCAATTTTCCTTGGACTAGAAATCTTGCGAGAAGAGCCGGACCTCTCTTTCTCCCTACTGCCAGTTCTGGAGAAAAACGATTTCCAGCCCGAAGGAGATTTCTTTAATTTTGCACTTGATCTTTTTCTATAAACGTAATTGAAATTATGTAAAATAATTAATAAAAACATTCTAAATATACAAAATTTCAGATGCTAACCCTAGCGGAAGGTCTATGACAGTATGATATTTGGGAGGAAGTTTATCCGGTCCTCCACCAACATCAATGTATTTTTGGTGTGAGGGGGGTAAATTTGTTGACAACACTCGTGATCTGGCTTCTTCCAAGCTTAACAGTTTTGTCGGGGTTGAAATTGCCAAAGATTTCGGTCGACTACGTTTAGGTGTATCTACAAATGAAAAAAAGGACATGCTAGTGAGATAGTTTTTATTTGGCCAATTTTTGTGGAAATTAAAAATTACAAAAAATTCATAAAAATATTAAAAAGTTACAAAATTGACTTAGTGTAATATTTATTTAAATTATAAAGACAAAACATACCAAGTCCGTAATCCGGACTCTGAAAAATGGGCATTTTTTCATTGAAGAGTATATCAGCGTAACGAATAAGATATTCTGTTAAGACAGCTTGAACGCCAACAACATGAAGGGCTCCTACACCACCACCTTCCAAGTCTTTGGACCTGTTCATTAAGGATATATCATTAGTTAAAAGAATATTCTAAAAATAAGTTTCTATAAAAAAATGTTTTAAAGTAGAAAATAAGTACCTGAGGAGATTAGGAGCCCACACGATGGCAACATTTTTGGGTGTCATTCCAGTTTGTTGCCCGTGAGCGGCAACTCGAGCGAGGTGGCACATCAGGTACTCTAAAGTTCGGTAATGAGGAGGGGGAAGTTGTTGAACTACATCTCGTAATCGTAACAAACGGACATCATCTTCAGACTGCACAGCAGTCTATAGAATTAAATTAGAGATATAACACAAAACTTCCTATGAAATACAGAGCAAAAGTGTATAAAATAAAAATACAAACCACAAATTTGTCGTAAAGTTGGTACGTGAGCAAAGGATTAGGAAGCTCTCGAAAGTACATTTTGAGCAGAGACGCAACACAGTGGATATCTTGTATTATGGCTTCGTCAGTTAAATCGGGAGTTCTGTCTTCATCAAAAGCCAATCTATAATGGGATTGTTCATTTACAACATTCCATCGTGGCTCAATTAAAAAGTTCAATGGTCAATGTATTTTACCTTAGTTTCTGAATATTAGAAGTAACACCGGATAACCTGTATATTCCATCTACAATTCCGTGGTTTTCAATGAATTCCGCACAACATTTTAATACTAATGGAACTGTACAAAAAACCACGCCACATTGAATAACAATAATTCAAAAGCAAAATAGCTTTATGTCAACTCACTGTCTCTGCCTGTATTCATGAGTAGTTCCCCGAGATCGCAGCCAAATACTCTTTCTTTTAAAATACCACTTTGTTTCAGTTTTCTTCTAGATGGTCTAGTCACCAAGAATGACCGGAAGAAAGCAATAAGCTTGCCATGTTTCCTTAAAACTGGTAAAAACAAAGAGCATTAACTATAAAAATTTCTAATATAAATAAAACAAATTGCAAAGTACCTGGTTTGGAAGATGGAGGCATGGAAGAAGAATTTGGCACTTTCAAAGATTGTGGAACCTTATCACCAATAACCTCCACGCATTCGCAGGGGAAAAAACCAACCTTAAATGTAATAAATGGCAAATTAGTCACAAACTTGCGATGAACATCCTGAGGTATTTCAATGTACCTCAAATCCTTTCTTCCCTCTCCACCAAGTGGACTCATCTTGAGGAGGCATATCAATGACAGAAACCATGTCTCCAACCTTCGAAACAAAAAATTTCAATATAACGATCTTATTCTAGAAATTATATTTCATATTGCATTCCAAGGCCTTTTTGAAGTTTGAAATCTAGGATCCCAAATATTAGTTTTGAAAATATTGGCTATGGGGAAAGGACTTCAAAGGTAACATTGGTATATCCCTGAGATTAATAGACTTAAACCTGGAAAAGAGGTTTTAATTTTGGATCCTAAAAGCTTTTATTTTAAAATTGAGCAGAACCAGGTTCAAGTCAATATGCTATGAAACAAGGAACTAATGGGCAAAAAAAAAACTAATAAGGATCGTTGTTGTCTCCCACTCTTGTAAAATATAATGACAAGGAAGAAAGGGTCAATGACTTTTTGAAATTTATAATGTAGAAAGACCAATGAGCTTGGCATCAGGGACGTCGCAAAAATCAATAAAACTAGGTATTATTATATTTCTAACTCAATCTACACACAAAATTTTTGTTTAAAATGCTGAACATTGTTTAACTTTACCCAAAAAATTAATTGAACGATTTTACCATAAATATAAAAATAAATATGTTGATGTTATCATAAGTAACATTGTTATTAGATTTCTTAGAATAATGTAAATCCAAATTTGGGAATTCCACCGTACAAAAGTCACAAAAACGAGGAAAGACATCACACAGGCATTTCATTTGTTAATGGGGTGTACTAATGAGCGTGATTTATCACTATAACCCTGAGTAATTATGTTACATATGCTATAATCAACCATTAATTAATTTATTGGGTAAAATAAATTAATGTTATACATAACCAAAGCTACAGATATGATTTTAAACAGATTTAAACATGTATGGGGGTCCTAATAATCAATGGAGTTATCGTACTACACTAAATATATCAAACAATCGTGAAAAAATATCAAAATGAACTATTGAAAAAACAGCCATACCATTACCCTTAATTTCTTCTAGGAAAATGGGTAGAGCAACGTGAAAATGCTTGGTTACGCGCAGAGTCGAGGTTTCCAATTACAAACAATAACAAGCGCGCATCGATACGATAAATCCGAAAAGGTCATAGTAAAAATATTTACGAACACGCATCACCACCAATCAAATAATTAACCGCTGAACTTGGAAACACCCCAAAAACCGCGCTAACAATTCACCATCTTCGCTGGAGATTTAATCCGCAAATTTCTTGATTTTTCCCCTCAAGAGAGAACGCACGGAGAACGGGCGCTGGCGTAGTTGGGAGAGAGAAGGGACATCCTCATTCTAGAAGACGCGGGGAGAACCGAAGTCATTCTCCGACGTATTTGGGGATTCGCGAGAGACTGCCGAGCCTAGAACAGAGACGGAGCGCGACCGACACAAACAACTCTCGCAAAAAGGAAACGCCACAGAAACAGGGGAGGGGGGTGGAAGGGACGGCAAACATATACGGGGGTTTAATTCCGCGTTTTGATACGCTGACTATTCCAGCGAGCCAAAGCGGAAATAACGAAAGTACGAAACCTAACTATCACTATAAGCCGATCAACGGACGGGTCAATAATGGAATAAACTGGCTTATTTTTTCAAGGGAATAAATACATTGTGAAGTAGAACAAGATAGATCAAGATGATTTGAGAGAGAAACTCGGCCTCACAAAACCAGATTTTCCCGGACACTATTCAACTTTAAACGTTCGGCGTCGTGGGGTTACGAAAGTTGTTTATAACGCGATCAAAAGAAACCTTCCGAGTGGCGGACATGCCAAAATAATTACAACGTGTTTACCAAAAATAAAATCGCGGCTCGAATTTTGGGAAGTAGGCCAAAAAACTAATTGAAGGAAAAGGATCTTGAACGTTTATAAACGTCATTAAACGCTTTCTCTCTCAAATTCAATAGATGGCTTCTTCGGAGTCGTGAATATAACGCCTTTTATTCACAAGTATTTAGGCCTACTGCCGAAAAATCGGTAATAATTCAAAGCTATTTTCAAACGTGCACGGGTCAGATAAAAATAGTCTTCCTCATTGCTCAAATCGCCAGTTTCAATCGTGTAAAGGTATTTTCAAATACCACAAGAGTAGAGCCAACTTCAATAGATTTGACACGCGCTTTTATTATATCGCGATTGGCCAAGATGGTACTTTTGCGCGAGACTAATTTAAAGAACGCGTTGCCTTCTTCAATGCAAAATATTTGAAACCGATAGATGGCGGTAATGTTATTGAAACTGGCAAATTCAGTTTACATTAAAACTGAAAAATAAACGTATTTAACCGTTTAAAAAGTAATCGGTACGATATTATTCGATTCGTTCTGGCATAAGTTTATAATTACGTTTCACAGAAGTGTGTCAGTTATTTATCTTCCGCGTGTTAAATATTTACCGACAGCCATTTCTAGAATGACCACTCATTTTTGGTGAATTTCAGACTTAAGCTTTTTGCGTCGTGATCATTATTTGTTTATAAGTTTTTTTATTTTCCCGCTCATTTTTTGGTATGTGACGTCAATTTTACACATAACCGATAGTCTTAAGGAACGTAATTATAGACTTCCGATATAGTCTACCAATATTTGTTCAACTTCACAACAAATTTACAATAACTTTCTAGACAATAAATTCTTCAAATGATTAAAGATTAAAATGGCTGAAAAATAAAAGTGTTCCCTCAGTTTGTGTAGGGTCTCAAAGGAGACAATACAGATAGGACGAGTTCGAGGCTAGGCCTAATTGAAGGGAAATATCAACAGAAGCTTTAAACCTCCGCGCGAAAATAAACAAGCTCCGTAACATTTCTCGGGGCTGGTATCTCCGCTTGGTGGCGGGGGGAGGTGGCCTGGGGTACTGACAGCTTTGATTAATGAGGGCTTCCTATCTTTTGTTTATCGGAGGCTCGTGAGCGGCACTCCTCTCCGTAATAAGTGCTATAATTGACAAATAGAAACTACACTTTGCGCAAAAAGAGCCGTAAATATACAGTGGAATACAATGCGCCTCGTAAGCAATCCCATAAGTCTATTCGTGGCCGAAAACTATCACTACGCCCCCTTTGGTTCGCCGTTGAAACCTACATAACTAGCGGCTTAAGCCATTCGTAAATTTGACTTCATAAATAATAGCTCTTTCTATAAAATAATATATACGCATACATCTAGGAGCAACAAACACAACACCCCACACAAGGAGAACGCAACCCGTCAAAAGTCGTGGATTTTCTTGTGTACATTTTTCGTTGGCTAGACGCTTTAGCGCCGGCTGCCGTCGGAAGGGGAAAATTAGGAAATTGCCTTCCCCCTTTCCTTAAAACGTTCAGCGTAAAGGCTCGTGACGCTCGTCCAATGAAATTCGTACACAAGCCTTCGTTAGCGTGTTTAAAGGCTAGCTGCGTTCTCCTTGTGTTTGTTGCTCCTGGCATACATGTATAAAAAGTGTTATTTTTTGGAGCGCGCGCTTCCTAATATTTCCGTGTAGAGGGTCTCGTGCGTTTTCGCGCGAGCTCCACAAAACAAAAATATGCGCGCGCTCTCTAACTTTAACTGCACGATGAATCTAACGTAATCACGTGACCCCTTGTATTTTATATAAAGAGCTATTACACTTTCATTTTAATATAATTTGCACATCGTTTGCTTTTATTTTGATAAATTTGTTTAAAAAAACCATTCTTATGACTTTTTAATTTACTGTAGCTGACGTTAGATCATAGGCGCTACCTAGGAGAAGCTAGCGCCGGTACGCCACCTAGACTCGTTTCGGTCGCGAATAAGCAACGCCATAAGCCTATAAGCTCGCTAGTTAGTCGAAATACGGCGTCCTAATCAAATAAGACTCATTCCAAAAACGAAGAACTTACTTCGAAGGAGATTTCGTCGACGGCCTGCGCTCGGTATCGCTTGACGACGTAAGCGGCAGCGACTGCCGGAGTGTTGATGGCCGCTTCGTCAGTGACTATTAAACGGTTCCCTCGGTTGTCTAGCTGCAAAAAGAAACAACGACGAAACGTATATCTTTAATATTTGGTACACGCCTAGTAAATAATTAAATAAGCCTCTTTACAATTTCGGAAAGTTGCTATTTTGGGTTCGTAACGGGTAATACAACTCCCGTAAAAAAAGAGTTAAAATAGAATGTCCAGTATTTCCCTACCTCCCCAAGAAAAGCTTTATCGAGTTGCCAGAGAGATATAAAAGATTTTACGTATCAGAGACTGACACATTCGTGTCAAAAGATACGGCTAATATAAATGAATCTATCAAAGAAACTCTTTTATTTTTAATATTGAAGACGGTTAAAAATCGCGATCATTTCGTTCGTATTAATTTTAGTATTCGGGTCGTCGGAAGACGTTTAGTTCAAACCGTAATGAGGTCGAAATCCACTAAATGTTTTTATAATTTATCGGCTAGGGAAGAAATGCTTTAGAGAAAATCGGATTATCGGAAAAGCCTTAAATTTATTCAATCTGGACTTAATTCAGTTTATAATAGTTCCATTTAACGTTCCAAAAGCACGTAATTGTAAAATAAGCAATAATATTACACCGTCACGCGCTATTTGATAGGAAAGACATGCCCCCCCCCCCCCATTCTTTGGTCATTTTTTGAGGAGGATATAAACTAGCGTATTAAGGACGAAGGGCCGTCATCTATCCAAATGGAGAGATACATGTGTACACGCGATTTTAGTTAAATAATAAATAACTACAACAGGGCCCCACTCAAATCTTCAATGTTCTTAAAGGAAAAATAGGATTATATTTCTAAAAATATAAGACTTTAAAGGACGATTGTTTCAAAATTATAGGATTTTATAGGACTATATATGCGATTTCATTTACTAACTTTATGCATTTAAGAACGAAATCTATATTTAGTTAAGTAAATCTTTGATTTTCACTTAAAAATATAAACTATTTAACCATTTTATAACAAAAGTATACTAATAGCTAACCATGTTAGACTAGAATGACTTTGTATATGAATTTATCCTATAGCTAAATCTGGCAAATTAACTGACAAGTGAGTGGCGGGATTTGAAATGGGGAAAATATCAAAATAAAAGGATTTTATAGGACCTTTGGGAATTTTACTAGAAATAAAGGATGTTATAGGACAGTTTTGAAAATATAGGATTTTATAGGAATTATAGGACCTCTGGGGTACTTCTACGCCATTTCTATAAATAAATAAAAGGTTTTAGAAAAGACATGTTGTAATGAATGACATCGGCTAGTTTATCAATATTTTCAAAATCTATTCTCGGGTTGCCTATCTTCCGATAGCGTAATTAATCCCTATACAGATTAATCCGTCCACGTTTTGTCGTGTAAATTGAAAATGAACATTTTGGAACATTTCAAACTGGTTAAACGTTATGAAAGCGCGTTTTTTTTATCCGGGTTCGCTTTTTTTTACCTTTGATTGATGACCAAAGGGTCATTCCATGACAAAACGCCTGCCACAGAACACCCGACCCCTTTCGATTTTGCCCAAATTTTGTATACAGGGTTTTTTGGGCCTAGGAAAACGATTTTGACAGTTTCATAACGATCGGTTCAGCCGTTTACGAGATACAGCATACGCGTTTTTTCAAAAGTACGCCTTGACCCCCTAAATGTTTTCTACTATATCTTAAGACATAATTATCGCAAAATCACATGTAATACCTCATTTTAAAGACAATGCGCACCCTAATATGAATATTTAATCAGAGTTGTCATTTGACGTAAATGTCATTAAAATCTGGGCCTTTAAATAATTTGACCTTTGACCTTGCCCAGACACCTCAGTCGTAGGTCAACGATTTTAGCATTTTTAAAATTCCCACTATCGAATACATAATAATCACTCAAAATCTCAAAGTAATATTTGTAGTTTTCGAGATATTAATTTTTGAAATTTACCCCTCAAATTAATGAAAATGCTATTTTATACACGAAACTAGTTGACCTACTAAATAAATTAAAAATATTATTATTTTGGTAATTTTGAGTTTAGAATATCAAATACACTAATTCTTAAATTAAGTTGAGTTATTTACATATTATTTTTAGTTTTGCATGTTATCTGTAGACAGAAGACATCACTAAATTGCTTGTCCTTAGTATAGTCTGGCGTTCAATATTATTGTAGCGTATCTTACTGCACCCTAAAATGGAAATGTGCTAGATATCTCAAGAAAACCCAATATTGCTCTTAGTCATATCGATTACGTTTTTAATAACGTAAAAATGTTTTAATATCTTTTTAATATATAATAGTTATAATTGAGTAGTTAAATATATTAACAGCGATAATTGAGTAGCGAAATAGAATTTATTTAACTGTATATTCTCGAACAAAGCCCTGAAATGGATCGAAATTGTTCGTTTTGGAGAGACAGTAGTAAATGTCATTTGCAAACACTTTCGAAAACAGTTGGTATCAACAACCATCTGTCCGAGGATGACAAATTAGTTCTTAGCAGCCGAACAGCTATACCTATGTCCAAAATAAGAAACATATGTCGTCACCATGAAGAACTTTTTATGAAAAGGTATTCAACGAGTCAAAAGAAGTGTATGAATCCTTTTGGGACTCACGACGCTGAAAGAAAGAGTGGACTAAAAACTATTTCATTGGATTTGTTCAAAAAATTAAAGTTACGAGGAATTGAAGTTATCGCTGGAAATAAGTTGTGCATCCAGTGTTTTATGTCTGCTGGAAAAAAAGTAAAGGATGAACTCCAAATACAGTTGGACGTTTCAGAAGTTCACACTGCACAAGAATCACAAGAAAGCGATTCTTTTTCATTTAGTCAACCTTGTTCATCGGGAGATGCGACGCAAGACGACAAAGCTATAGCTTTAGTGGCAGTTAACGAAACTCTAATAAACTTGGGAGAATCTCCTGTTAAAAGAAGTAAGAAATATATTCAATTTGAAAGAATTTATATATGTATACATATATAAATACATATATTTTTTAACTTTTGTACAGAAGGTTTGTCATCTCGCCAAAAAACAATTCTAAGCAGGACTAAGTTAAACGCTGTGAACAATTCATTGAAACGCAAATTAGAAGAGTCAATGGAAATTTCTCTTGATGAAACAGACGATAATATGGTTACGGACGATGTTTTTAGAAAGCTCGAAGAACATCGATTATATGAGAATATTTTGAACGAACTGAGAGAGAAATTCAATAACTCCAAGACATCATACGGCGAAAAGCTTCAGATCCTGACCTTGTCACCATTTGGAATACAACGCACAATGGAGAAATTTGGAGCACCAGAATACATGGTCAAACGAAGCAGGAATCTTAAATCTAGTCAAGGAATTCTTTCGCTACCAGAGAAACAATCGAAGGGATTAATATTGACCGAAGACGTTAAATCAAAGGTCGTTGAATTTTACGAAAATGACGATAACAGTCGTATGACACCTGGACAAAAGGAGTTTGTGTCAGTTAGAAACCACGAGACAGGTCAAAAAGAACATCATCAAAAGAGGCTTGTACTGCTGAACCTGAGAGAGCTCTATAACAAATTCAAGGAAGAGCATGATTTGACGTTAGGATTTTCGTCATTTTGTTATCTACGACCACCTTGGTGTGTATTAGCAGGTTCGTCAGGTACACATTCAGTGTGTGTCTGCACCTATCACCAAAATGTCAAGCTAATGATATCAGCTCTACCGTCTCCTTGTCCTTTAAAATGTGATATCGATTTCATGGCGCTCACCGTGTGTGACACTCAAAACAGGAATTGTATGATGAGGGTGTGCAAGGACTGTCCTGGGAAAAATGGTCTACTTGAAAATGAATATTTAACGAACCTTTTAGAAGATTTTGAAAATATAAAGTTCATGCAATGGGTGACAACTGACAGCACACCTTGAGCGAGAGTGTTGAAAACTTTTTCGACTCTTTGGCCATTAAACTACTTGAACTAACGCGTCATCATTACACATCTAAGTCGCAATCTAATTATCTTAAAAAACTCTAAAACCTGGTGACGTAATTGTTCTCGGTGATTTTGCGGAGAATTATTCCTTCGTAATTCAAGACGAAGCACAAGGGTTCCATTGGGACAATTCTCAAGCGACAGTGCATCCCTTCGTAATCTACTTCAGGGTAGTCGAAAACGGAGAACTTAACCACTTAAATTTTTGTATTATCAGTGATACCAGAACACATACAACCAATACTGTTCACAGTTTTTTAACTTATCTAATTCCAAATATAAAAACACATGTTCCTAATGTTAGAAAGCTAATTTATTTTACGGATGGATGTGCTGGACAGTATAAAAACAAATACAACTTTTCTAATCTCTGTTGCCACAAACAAGATTTTGGTTTGGACGCTGAATGGCATTTTTTTGCCACATCTCATGGCAAGGGACCTTGTGACGGAATTGGCGGAACAGTGAAGCGTAAAACAGCAAGAGTCAGTCTTCAGCGACCAGTGACTGGACAGATTTTGACTCCAACAGATATGTTTAATTTCTGCCTATCAAACTTCGAAAATATCAAGTTCATCTATGTTAAAAACGAAGAAATTGAGCGACAAAAGGAACTTTTAAAAGAAAGGTTTTCTAAAGCCATAACAGTAAAAGGAACTCGAGGGTTTCATAAATTCGTTCCGAAATCGTTAAATGAAATCATGGTTTCTCCGTTATCTAATGACGATTCGCTAACCACAGTTAAGGTTTCGACTTTAGAATTGTCAGATACTCGAAATCAAGAGGCTGAAAACTTTAAAGTGGGAAATTTGGTAGCCAGCGTCTACAAAGGCCAACTTTACGTTGGATTAATTGAGGAAGTATCAGAAGAGTTTGGAGACTTCTTTGTAAACTTTTTGCGTCCCCCTGGTATTTCGGACAAATACACATGGCCCAGAAGGATCGATAGCAGTTGGGTGTCAAGTGAAAATGTTCTATGTGCAATTGAAATTCTTGTAGGTTTACCAAATTCGAAAGGCTATCAAATCAAAGAACACGATAAAAATAAAATTACCAAAGCCTTTTCCATGTATAAAGAAGTTTAAGCTGTTTTGTGTAAATAAAAAATTAATTGGTGTGTAAACTATAAAAATAAATGGTTTTGGTATTTCATTTTGTGTGTGGTGGGGTAAATTTCAAAAATTAATATCTCGAAAACTACAAATATTACTTTGAGATTTTGAGTGATTATTATGTATTCGATAGTGGGAATTTTAAAAATGCTAAAATCGTTGACCTACGACTGAGGTGTCTGGGCAAGGTCAAAGGTCAAATTATTTAAAGGCCCAGATTTTAATGACATTTACGTCAAATGACAACTCTGATTAAATATTCATATTAGGGTGCGCATTGTCTTTAAAATGAGGTATTACATGTGATTTTGCGATCATTATGTCATAAGATATACTAGAAAACATTTAGGGGGTCAAGGCGAACTTTTGAAAAAACGCGTATGCTGTATCTCGTAAACGGCTGAACCGATCGTTATGAAACTGTCAAAATCGTTTTCCTAGGCCCAAAAAACCTTGTATACAAAATTTTGGCGAAATCGAAAGGGGTCGGGTGTTAAAATTAAAAAAAACTAGGTCGTTTTGTCATGGAATGACCCCAAAACTAGTAAACGCCAAATTGGTAAATTTTAGATTTGCAGTTAAATTATGGCATTGGTTATTAATATACTTCAACAACTTAAAAACAACATTTCTTCATTATATAGAAGTATATTTAGTTATTTCAATTACCACATCAAACCCCCTATATAGTTTAACAAGGGAGGCATTATATTATCATGGTTAACCCTTCTAAAAGCGCAATAAGCCTAGCTACACAATTTTTAGTTTTGGTAAAAAAAATTATTTTCCAGTTGATTGTACCATGGAAGCGTCGACCATTTTGTTTATTTTATTTTTTTGACATCAACAAAGACCACGAAGCCACAACAGGCTTATGTGCGGTCTGAAAATGGTTAAATACAAAATTTACAAAACATTTTAATTCAAACGAAATAGGTGTTATCAGGAAAATACGATTTTATTCGAGAGGCAGCTCACTCCAATGATTATTAGGACACCCTCGTATGATTAAATCCTGATTAGATTAGAATTAAATCTATAGCTTTGTCTGTACAAAGATTAAAAATGATTAAATCACGATTACATTTTTAATAATGATTATTAGGACATCCTGTAACAAAGTGATCTGCCCCTCTGTTTTATTCGCATTTTCCAGGGTATTTCGGAAGATCATTAATTAGATAACGTACATTTTTTCTTCCATGTACGACTTGAATTATTTTAAGCAATAAATTAACCAATAAAAACAAATATCTAAAATATTGAACTTTTGGCGTTTACAGGGTTTCGTCACTGGACACCTCAACTATGTGGCAGACAATGAGTCTAATTACAGGCATAAAGGACGTAAGATTCGAAAAATACGTACCTCCAACCAGTTGAGGACAGTTCCGCAGTTGATGAGACTACCGGCTAGCTGCGAAAATCTTTCCAGATACTCCGTCAGCATACTCCGCAACGCTTCCTACAAATACCATTCCATTTAGTTGATAGTAAAAATAAATTAAAATATAAAACACGGCCATGGATTAGGATTGGAAATAATTGTAGGAAGAAAGTCGAGAGCAGAAATTGGCGTGTCAGGAGAGGCATTCGAAGGGATCATTATAAAATACAAAGAGACGTAGGAAGGAGACGTCGGAAATAGAGATGGGCCACCCGCGCCCACATTCTTCATCTCGGAGATGCGCGGGGGGGATAATGATGGTAAGCAGCTGCAAAATGGACTCGTTATATCACGCAGCGACCGTCAATGCACCCGGCAGAGAGAACGGAATGGAGGAGGGGTTGGGACACTATTTCGAATTCCGTTCGGGATTGTACACAGATGAACGGAACATCCGTGACGAGCATCTTCCCACTACCACCCACCGATGTCGCCGAAATAATTTGGCCGTGTTGGGGAACAGGGTGACCGCAGAATATTTTTAATTCCTTGAAAGGAATTATAGGAAATTTATCAGTTAAATATATAGGAAGAAAATAGGGGGGGGGGGAGGAAAATATAGGAAGAAAATTGGGGGGGGGAAGGAAGAAAAAAGGTGGGAAAAGGAAAATATAGGAAGAAAATTGGGGGGGGGGAAGGAAGAAAATAGGTGGGAAAAGGAAAATATAGGAAGAAAATTGGGGGGGGGGAAAGGAAGAAAATAGGTGGGAAAAGGAAAATATAGGAAGAAAATTGGGGGGAAAAATGAAGAAAATAGGTAGGAAAAGGAAAATATAGGAAGAAAATTGGGGGGGAAAAGGAAGAAAATAGGTGGGAAAAGGAAAATATAGGAAGAAAATTGGGGGGGGGGGAAGGAAGAAAATAGGTAGTAAAAGGAAAATATAGGAAGAAAATAGGTAGTAAAAGGAAAATATAGGAAGAAAATAGGTGGGAAAAAAGGAAGAAAATAGGTGGGAAAAGGAAAATATAGGAATAAAATTGGGGGGGAAAAAGGAAGAAAATAGGTGGGAAAAGGAAAATATAGGAAGAAAATTGGGGGGGGGAAGGAAGAAAATAGGTAGGAAAAGGAAAATATAGGAAGACAATTGGGGAAAAAAGGAAGAAATAGGAGATAACTGTTGTCAAAATTATTTAAAGGCGGAATAACATTCAAAATAAAGTGGATAACCGATAGAAATAGTCGAAAACTATCGGCAAACTGTTGAAAATAAGCATCTTTAAAAACTAGGACACTATGAAGACTTCTAATAAAAGGAGAGATGTTAAATTATATCAAATATAGGAACTGTGGTCACACTGAGGGAATATACCGTGAATACTAAGAAAATTACGGTTTGTTCATCGACTCGTTATCAAATTATTCATCGAAATTGGTAAAATTGAAAATATAATGTTCCGGAAGATTGAAATTAAGAAAAAATCTAATTCTATTCCTTAAAAAAATAAAAAAATTGAAATTAAGATAAAATAAAGTTAAATGAAGAACATAGAAACTGTTGTATTAAGAAAAAATTATATAATGTTAATGTTAAATTATTAACATAAAAATACGGTTGTGAAGAATGTATTTATTTATTCATACTTCTGGATTATCATTATTTTGAGGCGAATCATGTCGGGGAAGAGAAAAACGTCTCCAACGTGCGCTTCAAGAGCGTGGGAAGATGATAGTTATAGGGAATCAATAGGTAAGGAGTTTCAAATAATATTGAATTAAAAATAAAATACTATAGTATTAAGAAAAATCAATATTTAATATATACTTTCAATTAGAGATTAAACAATTTTAATTTTAATTAAAGTTTCCAATGAAAAATGTCAAATAATTATAAAAAATTAGAAAAGATATCAGGGTTGCCATAGTTTTTGCGATTCCCTGACTTTTCAGGTTTTCCCTGACCATCTCAGGAGATTTTCCGACTTATTTCGTGTCAAAATTTTGTATTTTTTAACCTATATTTTAGCAACCGAAATTAAATTCCCTGGCATTTCCCTGATTTTTAGACTAATTATTAAAATTCCCTGACATTTCATTGATTTTTAGACTAATTTTTAAAATTCCCTAATTTTTAGACCCATATTCAAATTCCCTGACATTTCATTGATTTTTAGACTAATTTTTAAAATTCCCTAATTTTTAGACCCATATTCAAATTACCTGACATTTCATTGATTTTTAGACTAATTTTTAAAATTCCCTAATTTTTAGACCCATATTCAAATTCCCTGACATTTCATTGATTTTTAGACTAATTTTTAAAATTCCCTAATTTTTAGACCCATATTCAAATTCCCTGACATTTCATTGATTTTTAGACTAATTTTTAAAATTCCCTAATTTTTAGACCCATATTCAAATTCCCTGACATTTCATTGATTTTTAGACTAATTTTTAAAATTCCCTAATTTTTAGACCCATATTCAAATTACCTGACATTTCATTGATTTTTAGACTAATTTTTAAAATTCCCTAATTTTTAGACCCATATTCAAATTCCCTGACATTTCATTGATTTTTAGACTAATTTTTAAAATTCCCTAATTTTTAGACCCATATTCAAATTCCCTGACATTTCATTGATTTTTAGACTAATTTTTAAAATTCCCTAATTTTTAGACCCATATTCAAATTCCCTGACATTTCATTGATTTTTAGACTAATTTTTAAAATTCCCTAATTTTTAGACCCATATTCAAATTCCCTGACATTTCATTGATTTTTAGACTAATTTTTAAAATTCCCTAATTTTTAGACCCATATTCAAATTCCCTGACATTTCATTGATTTTTAGACTAATTTTTAAAATTCCCTAATTTTTAGACCCATATTCAAATTCCGACTTTTCCAGGAAATAAAGGTTTTCAGGTACCGTGGAAACCCTGGTGTTTCTTATTATATTATATAAATATATTACATATATTCTAATTTTCTTATTATGAAAAATAACAGTAGATTAAAAAATGAATGGTAAAAAATCTAGCGAAAACAAAAGCCACAACCCCCTCCAAATGGCCCTAAAAATGACAGTTAAAAATGACTATACCCAAAGGCAATTTTCTGTGGGCAGTTTATTAATTACATAACTAAAATATTTTCTATTAAAAAATACGCCCATAAAAAGGGTATCTTTTAGGCAGATAAAAGTGTAATTAAACCGGCAGGCACCAGAAAATAAACTTCTTTGTAGATCCTTTACGCCGTAATGAAACGGATTAATACGGTATCAGATTCGATAATTAGCGAAGCCCAAATTTTACGAGGAAAAGAATATTACGAACGTTTCAACCCTCAAAAATAAACGACAGAAAAGTCAGGTATATTAATTTTATATCAGAGTCATATCTCTTCTTCTTTAGGTTATTGGGGTGTAATTAGCGGCCAACGGCGTGCTTCTCGGCTAAATTGGCCCATGGCCACTGAGAGGAGACTAAGCTTTTCATTTGGGTGGTCAGTCTTTTCCCCTCTCAATTTTCTATTTAAAGATTTTTTGGGTGATCAATTTTCGAGGGCCTAAACGAGATCCACCCAAAAAAGGGTCTTTTTGTTTACAAGGAAATTTTAACCTTTTTTTATATAATAGCTAAATTAATTTATTTCGTAGCCAGAGTCAAAATGGGCATGCGTTTTCTATATGGGGTTAATGTGGGTAATCTCAATTAAAAACAAATCACGATTTGCGTCGTCCTACGCAATTTAGAAGTCACGCAGAAAAGGGATTTTTAATACTAGAGGAAAAAAACCTATATCTGTAGTTAAAAATAAATGACCCAACAATCAATTTGCTTTCATTAGGGGCCGAACACGCAACTCTCTAGCTTAGAGCAAAACAACCGTAACTTAAAAATGTTGTTTAGAAAATGGTTTTGGGAAATTAAACAAGTACGAGTCAAAAAACTCAAAATCTTACTTTTTATATTTCATACAACATATGCAATATTTTGCTAGAGAAGAATCTGAAGAATAATTTTACGAAAAAATATAATTTCAAAGCGAGACTAAGTTAAATTTTGCCCAATATTGCTGTAAATCATACAAATTATTATTAATAGTTTAATTTGACGACCAAATAATTTGTTAAATTAATTTTACTGGAAATTTATAAATTTAGATTTATTACTTAACTATTCAAGCTCTATCAGAAATGTATTTCTTCATACATTATCATTAATAATAGGGAAACAGTGTAGAATATGTTAAATTCAATTTGCTATATTTTCGCACTGCATTAGGTATAAAATGTATTAATTTAAATAATCAAACTATTTTCACAACTTCAAGTTCAATTGACTAAAGACATCACGGGAATTTTACTATACGCGGCTTAAAGAGTTTTATTAGCTTTTCCACGGTATTAATTTTAACCGAAGCTTTTTGCGTAGAAGGGCGATAAATTTGGCGTCAAAACGTATTTAGAACAGCGCCTATTTCCTTCGACGATTCGAATGTCAGCATTTTCTAGAGAGAGTAAAAATGGCAAGAGACAACAAGCCCGGTTCGCTAAAAATAGAAACTGCGACTGAGACCGAAAAATAATACCTAAACGTACGCTACCGAAGTTATAGACACGCTTATAAACAAACCCAACGTTGTTCCAAAACAAAGGCGGGGGAAAGTAATAAGTTACTGTTTCTGAAGTCAGATTTTAAAGGGGGAGGGGGTAATAATATACTCGAAAGAAATATATTTCCCGGTTCGTGCCATAATACCAAGGTTTCGCGATAAATTTGGTCAAAATGGCGGCCGGGGCTCAAAGGCGGGAGACGTGACACTGTAGCCTCCCGCAAGAGAGACGATGACGTCACGCGCAAATTACCTATAAATAGAGCGCAATTTCTAGCCTACGGTCGAACTGGAAAATGTTTATCCAAATTATTTTAAGGTCGCGCGACTTTTTTGTCTCGTAGCGTGGGTTGGCCGAACCATGCCCCGGAGCGGATCTTCGAAACTCGATACGTTCAATGGGATAAATACACGGTGGTATTATTAAAGTTAATAACTTAAATGGCGGTCGGGGGTTTTTCTGGGGAATAACCTATCCTACTAGGATTTAGTCGAATCGAACTGAAGTTTCGTACGAGCCAAAAATACATTTCGATAATAAAATCCTATTTCGTAACCGTGATTATTTATAAAAACGCGAGCGTACCTTTATAGTGTCAAAACCTTCGCGAGAGTTAATTGCAATATGATTTAAAATATTAAAATACTTATTGTAGGTAGATTACACAGTTACTCGGGCATCAGAAATGTCCTTGGTAAAATTGCAAACTCATTTCCTTGTTGGTTTTGAAAACAAAGCGTAACGTATGATATCTGTAGTCTCGTCCGTCTACACATTTTCTATCTCACTACAATAAAATGTTGCCACTGACCAATAACGTTTAAGGATTAATCCATAATATCTTTGTAGTTTTTTCCTATTGGTCCGTCAAATTCCAATTCAGTCAATGTTGGTTGCTTCTGATACGCTCAGAATGAGTTTTGAAGAAACATTTTTTTTTCAATAGAGTGCTAGCAGTTGATGCGTTTTTAAAAGTTAGTGACGTCACAGCCGTAGCTTCCGTAGTGGTTGTCATGAAAACTCGCGTTTTTTCTCAATAGACGTTTAACATTGGTGACGTCGCAGGGTTTCTAGCTGCTGGCACGGCTTTTAAAATTCATTTTGCGCGTGAAAATACCTCTACATGTTATGGTCAAAAAAGCACACAAAGAAGGCTGTGTGCCCAAGACATGTACCTGTAGTGTCGCGCGCTAAAACGTCATTTCAAAATCCGTCAATTTAAAACGTTTTAATTTTCACTAAGCCTTGGCAGACAAAGATTTATTTCCCGAAGTATCCATCGAAAATCCGACGTAGTAAACAATTATTCCGTACTTACGTCAAAAATTACGTGACTTATGATAAAACTAGGTCAATTTCTCCGCGTCTTATTTAACGCCAAATTAGGGATTCGCGAAACGAGCGTCTGCTGGTAACTCTGGTTGTCTGGCAAATGGACAAAAAAGAGTAAATTCGTCCAGATCGCCGGGACTCGAAAAACAACGAATGAGCGGCACCTTGCTAACGTCAAAAAGGGGGCGTGGCTGCTGAAATGAGAGGACGCCATTCAGCCACTCCAGAGGAAAAAAATCATCATTTTCGGAAACGACGACTCTCGCATCATCGCGTGTTCGGCCGTAATCACCAGAGTCACTAAGTACTTCGCGACTCGTACAAATTAAGGCCTACTTCGCCCGATGGCCGCCTACGACCGAAATGCGAACCGAGCCTGGGCTACTGGAATGGAGACTTTTGTACCGGGGATACGGCAAAACTTAACGGTAATGAGTCGCCAGGCTATATTTAGCCCTTCCCAATGAGGGTACCCGGACCCATTACGCGTCACATCCCCGGAAAGTTACCCGGGTTAGGATTCCTAACAAAACAATATCGAAAACGTAATCGTTTGGAGAACATTCGAGTACAATGTGTTTACATTCGTTCAAGATGATCTCTTTAGCTCTCTAACGAAAGAAAAATTCCAAGATTTATAAATGAAACGAGTACTTTTGCAGGGTGCTAATTTTCTTAGCAAGAGCTCAAACGCTTGATAGCATCCCTCTATCGGGAGAAATTGGCGTAAACAGCGAAGGTGGTTCTCAATTTTCATTGGTCAAAAATATCTTAACAACCCAAAGTAATTAACCTAAATTAATCAAAACAGCGCGTAAACTAGTCCTAGACTGCAATTGACAGACCCCGGAAAAGAAACAAGATGACGTAACCCGCTGGCAATGAAAATGGGAACCGTTGCTACGTCTAGTTCCTCCTTCAGTCACAAGGAGCGACCATGTTTAAAAATCAGATCTACTTAATAGAATCGTTGTACGTAATACCTTCGCGCATGCGTGGATTACGGCATGACGGTTAGTTAGCGAATAACATAGGCAGTACAGGCCTCTAAGAGATTAATAATGAAGTATAATGTAGATTACCGGGTGATCACAGAATATTTTAAAATCATTTAAAGGAATTATAGGAAGTTTATCAGTGATATATAAGTAGTTATAGGAAGAATATTGGGATACAATTTTAAAATAAGAGTAAAACGTTGTCAAAATTGTTTAAAGGGGACATAACCTTCAAAATAAAATTGATAACCGAAAAATATATTAATTAAAAGTAAGAACCATCTTTATTACTACGATTTCGATTAATAATATCACTTTTTCAAAAAAAGAAAATATCTAAGGGTTAAATATTAACTATTTCAATTTCTTCAGACTTTTGAGTTAAAATAGGAGTTATAGGAAATTTAATGAAATTATAGGAGAAAAAATGAAGGACGTTAAATTATAGGAAAAATAGGAAACGTGGTCACCCTGAGATGATAATAAACCAATTTGTATCATTAAATACGTAACACCCTGTTGTAGGGCTTCGAAGTTCCGAATTGAAAAGCGACTGTTTACGGCGAGACGCGAAAGCCTAATTGAAACTTCCCGGGGCCAAATCGGCGTAATATTTATACCTCAGCGGGAGACGAGAATACTCCCCGATAGCGGTTCCACCATACACGCCAGAAACCAAAATGCGTGGCGAAACCCACACGCCGTCCTTTCGCAACCGAGGTTTCGTCTCATTCCGAAACGGGTTTCGCCGCCATCATTGGACATTTAGCAATGGCAGAAAAGGGCGAACTACTAGCCCGACAGAAATTGGAAATGGCGCGTTCGTGGGTGGATGGATGGATGTACGGCGTTGGCAACCACACGCTGCGCGTATCGAAGAGCTTACTAATGTCGGATTAAGCGTCTTCAAACATTGATCTCCGAGAATGGCGAGAGAGAAGTTTCGAGATTCCTTTTCGACGATACTCCAACCCCATTTCGAAGAACCGTTCGCCCAACTGTAAATTCAGACTGTCTCGACGCGCTATACACCAGCGGAGAAATTATAAACGAATCTCTATTTAAAAGCTTTTGCCGCGAGAGGGTAGTAAAAAGAAAATCATACGATCCTTTTAAAAGGGGTTTATAAGGCTCCGTCCACACTCTCGAAGAATGTACTCGAACCTTAAAATCGGTCTTAAGGATAAGCAACTCAATGTACAAATCAGCCGCGTTTAGCGACATCTAACAAATTCTTCGAAAGGATTATCGAGTGGAAATATAACTAGTGTTTAAAGGGAATGTAACCTCAGGTGTTTGGTGTGGAACACCAACGTTTGTAGCTCTGGCCGCTCTTGCCTTTGGCTTTAAAAAAAAGTTTGGCGCCACTGTACAGATAAATTTGAAAAATTGAAGGGGTCTTCCACAAAAATTGCTTTGCAGGTTATATTCCCTTTAAAGTGTCAATTTTAAGTTTTAATCTAATTTGAAAAACAATGTTACGATACCAAATTTTATCAGTAACAAAGCCGGTAACCGCACGAGACGCCATTGCCGATTTTCGAATTTAATTTGTAGTACCAGAGCTAGCGCGAAGTTGCCCGCTGACGTCGTAGTTGGAAATTCCAGTCTGCCGATTTACGTGTATAGTTGCCTATCCTTATGATAGGATTTAGACTTAAAAGCAAAGACCTGGGTTCGTACAAAAATTCCAAGTTTTCCCTGACCAAATTGCCAAATTTTCCCTGACCATATTTGTAGAATAAATGTATGGTTTGAGGTAAAAACTTGAAAAATATTATTGTATTTATACATCTTTCTAAAATTTATTTGCCAGATTTTTTTGGGGTCATTTTAGAAATTCTCCTACTTTTTTGGACCATTTTCAAATTTCTTGACTTTTCCCTGACCTTTCGGAAACATTTTCAAACTCCCCGACTTTTCCCTGACCTTTCGGAAACATTTTCAAACTCCCCGACTTTTCCCTGACCTTTCGGAAACATTTTCAAACTCCCCGACTTTTCCCTGACCTTTCGGAAACATTTTCAAACTCCCCGACTTTTCCCTGACCTTTCGGAAACATTTTCAAACTCCCCAACTTTTCCCTGACCTTTCGGAAACATTTTCCCCACTTTTCCCTGACCTTTCGGAAAAAATTTCCCCACTTTTCCCTGACCTTTCGGAAAAATTTTCCCCACTTTTCCCTGACCTTTCGGAAAGATTTTCCCCACTTTTCCCTGACCTTTCGGAAAAATTTTCCCCACTTTTCCCTGACCTTTCGGAAAAATTTTCCCCACTTTTCCCTGACCTTTCGGAAAAATTTTCCCCACTTTTCCCTGACCTTTCGGAAAAATTTTCCCCACTTTTCCCTGACCTTTCGGAAAAATTTTCCCCACTTTTCCCTGACCTTTCGGAAAAAATTTCCCCACTTTTCCCTGACCTTTCGGAAACAATTTCCCCACTTTTCCAGGTCATGTACGAACCCTGAAAGACGCCAACCTCCCCAAACTCGCGGTGTGAACGTGGCTTAAAAATAAGCGTTTGAATTTAAAAGCAAAAAGTCAAAAATTAAGAACATTTCAACAAAAATTTCACCCAGATGGCAGCCACTACTCAAAGGCGGGGCATGGCAGGGGGAACCAAATTGCTCTTACAATTTTACTTCACAAGAATAAACCTTTCCACTCAACGAATTAAGTTCGCATTTTATTTCGAAACGAAGTATGAATAATTATAACCCCTCCCCCAAAAAACTAACTTTTTTTCTGGCATCGGGGTATTTTCAGAATCTTCAAAAGCGGATACCGCGAGGCGAATAACTGGGAAAGTCTATTTTTTGACGCTAAAAAGTGGCTGAATAAGCGCGACGTTAAAAGACATTTAAGCAGACGACCGTATAATTAATCTAAAAATTAGATTAGTCGCGGTTTTGGCGTTGGAATAAAAAAGCCGACAAAGTACACATTTCCGAAGCAGGAAAAAATTCGGCAACTTTTTCAAGTTTAGCCGCGCGCCAAACCGCCAATATAAACATATACGCGTACTCCGTCGAATTCAGCTCCAACAAAAAAATCTAAAAAGCTAAAACAGGCCTGGCACGTCCTATTCCATTATTTTTCTTCATATTTTGCCGTTTTTGACGTAAGGCGGAGGAAGTCGGAATATACCGCGTGTGACATTCACCATTTAGCCAGAGTTAAAGGAAGGGATGTAGTACAGTCTGCGATAGTCTTAACGGGGTGCTTCGAGGACGGTGTGACGCGAAGGAAGGGGAGCGTGGTTTAGAAGGCGAACGGATGTTATTTCTCAAAACGTAGAATTTAATTCCACGAATAAAACTTGATTCGTTCCCACCAACAAACCACAGAAAGCGGATCTTCTGTCTTTTATAAAAAACAGAATTGATTGTGGCGCCATCACCGGAAGTTTTCGAAAGCAGATAATATTTACGTTTAATAGAAATAGGAACAAAAATTAAATAGTAAGCATTTCTTTTTCTTCTGATTCGATACACGGGTATTACCGAAATAAACGCTTAAAGTGACGCTATTTTCAATACTAGATTTAATTATCAATGGAATACCTAGACTCCGTCGCTAAATTGCGTTAAAACACACCATTTACCAGCACCCTAAACTAAATCTAAAATCAGTACATTCATTGTCATCTTGATGACCTATATTAACCCATGGGCCAACTACTAGTAGTAGTTTGCCCATGATTAACCCATCCTGAGAGTAACGTGAGGTTGAACTCAACAAGGAGAGTACCCGAGGTGTTTATTGCCGATTTTGTTCAAAGTCGGCCGTAATCTAGACCTATATGAGATATGAAATTTCCTAAAGGAGACGTTGCACTACCCATTCGATTTGCCATGGCAATCGAAAATGTGGTTGACCACTTAAAACCAAAAAATCTCCATTTAAAAAAGCATGGGATTTTCTCGGTTTTACACGAATATTTTTAAAAACTTGAAAATCACGAAATGTATAATTTGGACCACATTTAAGTAAATTTCCTCAAGTTTGGGTAAATTGGAACATTTTTGGGGTAAAATTGTAACAATTGTTGGGTAAAATAAGGAAAAATTCTTATTTTTGTTTAGAGTGGTCATAAACATTTTCGGTTGCCATGACAAATCGAATGGGTAGTGCAACGTCTCATAATATCTCATATAGGTCTACATTACGCCCGACTTTGAACCAAATCGTCCATAAACACCTGGGTACTCTCCTTGTGAGTCCAAAAAAATGTGCTGGATGATAACCGTTAAGTACTCTCCTAATGGGCATAATAAAGTATTTGTGACGTCTAACAACACTCAAATGCCTTTACCAGAGAAATAATTCAGCTGCAATGATTAACCGGGCTTTAAAAGACGCGTTGGAAAATGTTTGATGTTCAATTTTATTTATTTCAACTAAGGGGGTCACTGGTCTTAAAAAGTTATTTATAAATTGAACGTAAAAGAATAACTCGCAAGGATTAAAAATCGGTAACGCAATGATCTCACCCATTTCCTCTTAATCCCGTGTCCGCATCCACCCATAATTACTAGAGACAACCATGGCGTATTCCGCGAATTTCCGTCATAGCCAGACGTCAAAACGGAAGGATCCGAAGCCGTTCGTCGATGACAAGGCGACAATCCACAAACGCACCCGAAATACTCGTCGCGATGAAGACAATTTCGCGGCGGAAATAAATAGGCAAATGAGGCCGAACAAAACCGGGGGAAAATTCAAAGCGGCTTCTTCTCCGGGTCTCTACGCGAGCGGAACTGAACATTTTTGGCAAGCAGCGACTGGCTCGAGAAAAACCCAGTCCGAAAAAAAAAAACCCGCGTACGTGGGAAATCTGGTCGCTTTGGAGGGGAACCTAACGCTTAAGGATGGAAGAAAAGATGACTGTATACCGTACGGCGCGGAAGTCGGAGTCATCTCGAGGATGCGGGATGATGGGAAAGATATTTTTCAATAGCGCGCCTGAACCAGCCACCACCGATACGGATGGCGCTCGAAAAATCTCCTTATTATACCGCCACGCAGTCTGCCACGTTCGGGACACGCTTCCTAAGAAACCGCCTTAGTAAGGCGTCGCGTAGACTTCACTCTGCGGGTAAGTTCGCGCTTCAATGTCGGGTAAGCGTCGGTCGGTGGCGATCGTGAGTCAGGTACCAATAAGGCCTTCACCGCTGGCCTCCGTGAGTCACGAGGCCCGGCGTCGGCGCGCGCGCGAAAGGCCAGATCGACACGCGCTAACGGCGGTAGTCGCTTTATAATGCGCGCCCCCGGACCCCAGTAAGCCAAAGAATGGGGGCCGATGAAGACCCTAACGTAATCAGCGTCGCAATATGTAATGAGTGAAAGAGGGGGACAAGCTCGGTCAGTTGGAAGTCGGACGGCTTTCGAGAGAACTCTCTCCTTTCATAATTCCGCTTCTGTATAAATGGGAAGCCCCTTGTAAATACGGCTTCTCCTCTACGCATTCGCGCGTGTGTCAAGAGGAGGGTGGAAAGGAATACATTACAGGGGCGGACGGATCAGAGAGCTCTTCCTTCCTTCCGTTTGGGATACAGATTTCCCGCCAAAAGCGTTGCGAAAATAGCCCAAATTCTAGCCCTCAACTGAAAATAATTTATATTCGGTTTTTTTGCATTTTTTTAAATCTTTGCTAGTAGGGTGACCAGGGAAAGGCTGAGAAAATGTTATAGGAAAAAAAGGAATTTTAGAGGCGTATTATAGGAAAATATAGAAAAAAAAGGCGTATTATAGGGAAATATAGGAAACTAAATAGGCGAATAATATGAAAATATAGGACACTAAATATGAAAATATAGAAAACAGAATAAGGCATATCGGTATACTTCGATTCTCTTTGAATCGATTTTTTGTACAATGCTTTCTTGCATTATTGGATCACTTAACGGATTTACAAAGTCCGTACATTTCAAGATTTTGTTCGAAAGGGCTAGTGTTTTCACTAAATGTTCTATGACACGTATAAAAAAGTGATTTCATTTCCCAAAGACCGTGAAATTATAGGAAAATAGTTGAAAATAAAGGAATTTATAGGCATTAAAAATATAGGAAATATAGGAAGTCTGGTCACCCTGTAATAGATTTCTGTAAAATAGCCAGAAATTCCAACGGTAGACCGGTTTCGTCCTATTTGGAATTTCTGGCTATTTTATTTAATTTAATTTTTCACTCGATCTATTTGGTCCGACTTTCGCGTCTTTTGGTTTGCTCGAAGACCTATCGGTACGAGCTATTAGTAAATTTCTTCAAATTTGTATAGTTTTTAGCTTTATTATCCCTTTTATAATGGACTAATCTACTTATTCGCTAATTTTATCATCCTATGCGTATTTAAAGTTGAAAATCGCCAAAAATCACTAAAATGGGCAAATGACCAACTTTTAGGCCCCCTGGCGCCAAAATAATATTGGGCTGATATTTTCTGTTGATTGACATAAAATGGACCTTTCTAGACCTAATTGTTGAAGAGTTGTTGTTTAGGAAAAGAGTTTATCAAAAGTTCTGCCTGCAGGGTAAATACGAAACAACGCCAAAATAAATTTAACCGACTCGTTTGATATAGTGGTTTTCCACCTTTTCACGGTACCGATTTATAGAAATCGTTCCTGACAAGTATACCCGAATAGAACGCCCTATCCAATTTACTAAAATAGTAAATAAAGAATTAAAAGAAAACTGTTCAATTTAATGATAAATATATTTTAGATTCTCCAAACGTTGGTCTTTTTTACCTTTTCGACGTTGTTTAATAAATAATTAATTCGAACCACACAGACATCAAAGCCACTGATCTCTTTTCTCAAAATGCACCTCACGGTCTAAGACTGACGTTAACCGACGCGAGCGACTTTCCAAGGCAGGGTTGCCACCAAATTTTCAGATTCAAATTCCCTGACTATTCCCTGTTTTCCCTGACCTTTTTAACAGATTTTCCCTGACTTATTAAGGCCAAAATTTTTCTTTTATATTTTACTTTTATCAGAAGTTAATAAATTAAGATGAACTTATATTTTAGTAAAAAGGTTATTTCAATGTTGAAAAAATTTGCAAAACATTCAAGGAAATAAATGATAATCATAGAATTTGTCATAGATCTAGAGCTGAATTACCTTCAACAAGTGCTAAGATAAAATTGAATTCCCTGACTTTTCCCTGAATTTTTACCAATTCTTAAAATTCCCTGAAATTTCCCTGACTTTTTAGGCCCATTTCCTGACTTTTCCCTGACGTGTGGCAACCCTGCAAGGGCAAAACTAGATGGTCTCAACATATTCATCATAATTAAATTCATTCTTGATATTATACAGATCTGGTGTAATTCCCCTTTCGGCACACAGAGGGCGGACGAGAGTGGCTGGAAATGTTTGGAGGGCCTCAATTCATTGACTCCGAAAGGGGCGTCACTCTAGATAGCACGCCAAAACAAAGTGGAAACAAATACACAAAAGAGATGGCAGAGAAACCGAAAAAATAAAATAAAACTATAGGTAGAAAACGTATAATATTATTATGTTTGCTTTTCGCGTTAGAGAAAACCCTGGAGACAACTAGAGAAAAAAAACGTCAATCAAATCGCGCGGGTAACAAAGGCTAAGTCACTAATTATATCCATTGTATAATGAGTATAAGCTCGACGATAAAACGTCTAGGAAGAACGCGAAGACAATACCTCATTCATAGACATTTTATTTTCTAATAGGAAATTTATCATAAAATAACCTTAATTAGGTCAGGACGAGTGGTAAAGCGAAGTAACAAATACTGAATTTCACTACTCGAATTATTAGCGATACAAGTTCTAGGCGTTCCACGTACGGGGTTTGTATAACGATAAACGGGGGTGTTTCCATTCAAACACAGCGACAACACCCAGTGTAATTCTAAAAGGGGAATTATTATGTTCCAACAGCGTCAAATAAAGAATAATTTTTGGGCGTATTCCTACTGCACTTCCTTCAGTCGCCCTTTGCGCGTCACTGTACGCTCTTACTACGAGAGATAAAACAGGGTATTCCCTCCGCTTCGCCACGATTGGAGGTAAATTTAATAACACCAGAAGTTCATAAACCTACAAAAAGGTGGCGTATGTCAAAAAGTGTGACATCCTTTCACGGCAAAGACAAATCATGGAAGGAAAACTTTTTATTTTTTACGGAAAAACACGGAAAATTTTCCGGAAAAAATGCCTCGGTTATTTTCCGACTTACAACACTAGCAAAGACGAAAGAAATTACTTAATGAGCGAATTTACCCCCCCTGAAAGTTATATTGAACTGAATTTAGTTTGTATAACTTTAATTAAATTTTAATTTAACATAAATAGCAAAATAATTCCTAAACCAATTATAATTTAAAAACTAGTCGGACAAATGGTGTTACCGTTAAACGGCTTACTTCCGGTAAGGAGTACAATATTTCAGTCAAACTTAAATTATAGAAACTTACCCTTTTAGTGACACTTAACAAACACAAAAGTTTAATCAGTGTACGTTCTTTATTTGATATTATAGAAAAGAAGTATTTGTTTATGTAAAAGACCATATGGGTTTTGCAAACGAGTTCCCCTCTACGGGTAAAAAAAAAAGTTTAAAAAAATAAAGAAAGATTCTTGTACGACGGATGGGTCGTGATAAAACATACTTCCTCTCGCATTATGCTAAATAACACCTGGAACTCCTTCCATTAATAATCGTATTAAAAAAATAATTTGGGTTGTCCCTTTAATGGGGCGCGCTCGAATAGAACGCGCGAGAGGGGTCCGAGGGGAAACCCCTTTTCGAGAGACCAAATAGAGGCCTTCCCAAAATATATTCTTTTGAAATGCTAATGAACTTTAAGAGCGACCGAAAAAGGGTTGAATGCTTGATACATTGTAGAGAGCACTTGAAAAATTCATAAAAACGTTTTAACGCGTTGAGAAAGATCCTTTGGTGAAGAATTTCCAATTAAATTGTGCCGTACCAGGATAGGAGCATTTAATCTATGTCTGCCCATTCTTCACCTCAAGATTTTCAACATTATGATATTATATCTTTCTTAATAATAATCAGTTAGGCACCACTTTAGGCCCAAGTCATCTAGGGAATTTTAATGCCATTTATTCTGGTGGCCGGGTTACAACGCGTAGGAGGGTGGTCGAAAGACCTTCATGCCACGCGAGCTAACAGCTCTCTACACTCACTATTACCGTTAACCTCTACAAGTTTTTATGGAAGGGCTGGCCACCACCCTCCTACGCATTGTAACCCGGCCACGTGAATTAATGGATTCAAAAGTCGCTGATGACTTAGGCCTAAGGCGGTGCCTTGGGTATTAGCATAGCTGATTATTATATTGTTAACCCCCTTAAGAAAATTTAAGGATATTAACTTATTGTATTGTATTGATTTAAGAAGAATCACTAAATTAATTTATTTTTCTTACATTCTGAAAAATCCGGCGTAACAGTGCTAATTAGATAGTGTCCATGTACTTCTGATATTGTAGGTTAAGGGACACGTTTTCAAATTAAAATCCCATTGCTTCGCTGCTCTATTTTGGGAATCGATAAGCGGGAAGCCAAACCGGTCATTGGACGAGAGAGTGGTGTTCGGAAGTGAAAACCGTCACGGAAGTTAAGAAAGTCGTAGAAAAGTAGATAAAAGCGCGTCTGACCTGTCTGCATTCCTCTCCTTGGGGAAGGCGATCCACGGCGGGCAGTTCCGGAAGAAGACTGTACTTCCGGTCGTAGACGCACCGGTGCAGTTGGCGATCGAGCATGCGAAAATTGTCGTAGCTGCGTCGCACCGTCCAGCAGCGAGTGTTGCTGTGGATCTGCACGCAGAGCCACCAGCCGCCCTCGTTCTCCTTGTCGGCGCCGATGGCTGGTGCCACGAAGGCCGGCAAGGACTTGTTGACACCCTCTTGTTTATCGTCCGACAAACAAACCTGCGAAGCGAACACCAAAAAAGAAAGACCCGTAAGAAGCCCGCCACGGGCGACTCTGAATAAAGAGAGTTTAAGGCATCGATTTTTCATTAACCCGGGATTTTGCGGAGGCCAATGAAGGAATCTCTCCCGGGAGACTGCTCCGATAAAACCTCCCGAAATGAGAAGTCCGCGAGACTTCCCCGCGGATAGTGGAGAAATAGATTCGTAACTCAGAGTTGAGTTGCCCGGGGATCTCGTTTTAATAAAAGAAATAGGCGCGCGACCATGAAGCCGATAAAGATAAGCACCCTACCAAATGACAAGGTTGCCATTTTTAATCTAATATATAAAGATGAGTGTTTGTATATATGTTTGTCCGCTATAGGAATCTAGAGTTTTCAACTTAAGTCGGCCACATTCGGTATACTATCTCATGGTACCCTGACTGTGGTTTTAGACGGTTACGGTTGGCAAAATAACTTTAATTGAATTAATTTAATAATTAGGTATATCCGCTATATACAAGATACTACACTTCGATCTTAGTCAAAAGACCTAGTTTCTTAGTTCCTTAGGCATACACACGAGAAAATCTTAAGATTATTGCAATGCTTTTAAAAGTCTCTTCTATAGACACAAGGCCGTATAATAAAAGGCAATTATGTAATCAACGTAACATTGGTTAATGACAATATTGGTTGTATTGGGTACGGTGGCACGCGTGGAGACAGTTATTGCAGCGTTCTATTTTCGTTTAGAAGTGTCGGAGTTTCGTCACAGCCTTTTTTCTTGGTTATACAAATAGGCATATTTTCCCCGGGAAATACCGGGTACCCCAGCTAGTTTTAAATAAAAATCAAATCAATCGATATTTTTTACTTTATTGATTTTTTAAATAATTAATGGCTCAAAAGTCAAAATTTCAGCCAGAGATTCCAACAGTAGACCAGTTTCGCCCTTTTGGGGGTCATCAGTACCGTGTAGGAACTCTGGCTTTACTCGGAGATCTGCCGATATCAGTTAAACTAATAAACATATAGGGCACTCTGAATGTTTATTAATTAATGGCTCTTTTCGAAACTAGTTGTATACTTTGCGTATAAAATATAATTTTTTAAATTTAACTACTATTTAATATTCTAGTTTGCTTAGGTTTGCGTTGTATTGGAATTATTTTGGAATCTAATTTTTGTCATTGTTTTATTCCACCTCCAAATTACATTTTTTTTAAATAACTTGATTTAAATCAGCCAACTCTGAACGAAAATATGGCATTGACTAAATGACGAAGGTTAGAATTTCCAAAAACTGATTTAAATAAACCACAATCCGAATTAAGGTACCCAATTATAAGCACCGGCATAAGCGAAGAAATCGTACCCCGAGATTGTATCCAAGCGAGACAAGTACCGAGAACATTAACGAAGAGGATAGCCTTGAGAACCTATAACCTTTGTACAACCGGAAGCGGGCCCAAAATTGATCCCATCTTGAGGGATTGGCACCATTAGCCGCCATAGGCCCAGCAAAATCCCGCTTCGAAAGAACAGGTATACGCGTAGATAAAGAGAGGCAAATAGAAAAAAGACTTTGAAGAGTTCACCTTGAGAGGCCCCAGTTCAACGTGTTCGTAATGGAAATGGGCACACTCGTCTAATTTGGGAAAACGACTGGAACCATCTTGAGATCTGCGGAAAACAAAACGAAAACTACCATTAGGTTCTTTGAATAGGAGAGCCCAAATAGGCATAAAATAGGTTTTTTTCTCATTTCAAAAGAAAAAAATAACCCCGCTAAAAAAACGGCAAACCAAGGTTACGTTTTTGTTCTGTTGAGAGAAAAAATAATACCCATTCAAACGCTATTAAGGGTATATCTCAACCTAGTTGAATATTGCCCGCGGTATTACGTTACGGAAACTTGACCCCACCCCCGCCTTTAACCGTAATGCCAGCTAATTTACAAAACGTAAATGGACGAAAAAAAGGCCCCCCAAAAAGTAAAGTCAGGGAAGTAGAAATCACGTGACGTCGCGAAGTTGAAACGGGTCTACGAATTGGTCATTAAACTAGAGACCTAATGACGCGGAAACACCTTTACGGGAGGTAAAAACGCCCCCCCCCCCCTCCCGATTCGGGAGACCATGAATGAAGGGGCCATTTCCGATATGGTTCCAAAGAGCGTACCTAATCACCACGTTTTGAAATAATTAAAAGAGTCCTCGAACAGGGATCTACAATTGAAATAAAAACCATTAAATTTAGACAGTCTCGTTCCGCTTTATGACCCTCGTTAATCGTCTCTTAGGCACACGCCGCGAAAAAAAGCAACCCACTTATGATTATGGTAGCAGGTATATCTCGAGTGGTGCGCGCGTTGGACCACTTGTTTATCAGGTACCGACGGTACCGTTTTAAAATGTCTATATTATAGATAAGGTTCTTTTCATGGCGAATATTCCCAGAGTTGATCACAGTACTGCCTGGTCGCGAAAATGGAATTTCCCTTTTTTGGGACTAAAATTTTCCTAGTTTTCCGAAACACTAAAAACAATGATATTTGGCTTTATTTGCGTAAAACAATTACTTGGGACGTTGTAAAACAAAAATAACAAATGACCTGCAGAAAATAATACAGGGTTGCCACAGTTTTTTCACAATCAAATTCCCTGACTTTTCCAGGTTTTCCCTGACCATCTCCGGAGATTTTCCCCGACTTATTTTGTGCCAAGATTTTGTATTTTTTAACCTTTATTTTAGAATAGTTTCCTATTTGCGACCGAAATTAAAATTCCCCGACTTTTCCCTGATTTTAATACCCATATTCAAATTCCCTGACTTTTCCAGGTACCGTGGCAACCCTGTAATACTTTAATTTCCATCTCGCGATGACTAAAAACTAGGATCAGTTTGTACTAGGGATAGAGCGTCGTTCGGACTCGTTGCTGTGGGCCTGTTATTTAGCAGACGACTTTCCAAATTGCCATAAAAAAATTGCAGGGGTGCCAGCTAAAAGCGAATTCGACCAAATACTTATGATTGTATTAATTGACTATTTCATAATAAGTGCTTTGAATAAAATAATATTTTCCATCGAATTTCCCTAGCTTTAGCTAATTTTTGTTTGGATTACCCTTTCCCCTTTTCACCGTTTTGAAATTTCCCTAGATGTAGGAAATTTCCCTCAATCTGGCATCACTTGTTTACAGTTTTTATATAAAAAACCCCCTTAAATGCCGTTAGAATTAGTAGTTTTTTTTGGCTATAAATCAGTATTTATTCCCCGTCCCGCTAAAAAGTTTAACTTGGCGCCATCTGGTATAGCTTTCGCTTTAAACGTTTGTTTCCGCGTAAGCAATTGTGGAATCGGTCTTCGGTAACATTAACAAGGAAGCGGGACTTGTAAAATTAACGCTTTACAGAAAATAGCGAAAAAAACTGCTACATCGGGTATTAAGTGGAATTTGTCATTCTTCTTGGAGGGCGCGAGGGGAACACTTACTCGGACATTGCGCAAACAAAGTCTGAGCGCCGACACAGTGGTTTCAGCCTTGGAGACACATTCGAACGAGTCTCTCGAAACAGAGTGAACAAAAAATGGTAATTCGAGCGTAAGAAAGTATAAGAGGGAATATTAACGACCTCACCACTTCACGGTGGTAATCGACACTCGATTCTTAATGGAATTCTCAAATACAACCCTCCGCCCTATTAGCCGAAACCGACTTTCAAAGCGGGGAAGAGGGTAAAGTTTAGCCCTATCGAGTCGCGGGTAACCGAAGCTTTGTTGGTAATAATAATTCGGCTGTGTTTTTCGTGACAAGCTTGCCGGGATCAACTCCGAGGGTCAAGGTGGATTATTTTACATTTTGGAACGATTTTAAAAACTTTATTGGATAGATGACGTAGACACGAATTATTTAAATTGTAGATGGAAACGTCAATTCTAATTAGTTTTTAATTACCACTGAGTAGATACGGGTTTTAGATGATTTACACGTAAAGTAATATTTTATTATTGAAAAATATTTGACTTAAATTATCAAATAAAAAATCTTATTTAACTTAATCAAATTTGTATTTATTTTATTTTTAATATTTTTTGCTGAACTGATTTATAATTTAGGCGCTGCGATAATGTAAACTAAAATTAATTATTACTAGTAATTTAGTTTTGCTCCGCATTAACAATGCTACAAACCTAATTTTGTTAATTTTCATAAATACGTTGGGCTATTTAAAAAATCATTGATTTTTTTAATCAAATCAATTTAAAATTACGATTTAAATGAGATAAATGAGTTATGGCCAACATTTCGGTCACCATGTTTCGCAGAAGCTAGGGCTAATTAAGTTAAAAACAAGTCATAGCTAAAATAAGCAGACTATTTTTCTATATAACGTATAGTCCCTTTAAGCCATTGGAGCATTGCTAGGAATTAGAAAATACTGTGGTGAAACCAAAGAGCCTATACAACTCATTGGGAAGAGTTCCAAGACCATTGTTCTTTATGTTTAGGTTCGCGAAATAACTACGGTTGAATCCGTTAGTTCTCGTTGAAAATGAACGCGTCACCACAATATTTTACGGATTTCATTTAAGCCTTTCGCCTGAGGGAAACCGGTGTACAATAAATTCAAGAGATTTCAAACAACAGAGAGAACACGGCGGGAAATGAAAACGCCAGAGACCGAAAGCTTGTAAAGGGGGTCAACCTTATCCCATTATTATATCTCAACGGAGACGCTGCTGCCATCTCTCGTTCGAGACTACAAACTACGGCCCAAGGGGGGAGGACGCTCGGTAGACGGAAAAGCCAAGCTTCCGTTCAGTTACAAAAAGAATAGAGCAGCGCGGACTTTACCACCCCGTTATCAGCGAAGGAACTGCGCGGTGATACCTTTACCTTGTAAAATATACAACTCGAGTACGAAGAATTCCAATTTTGACATTCTAATTCCCTCCCGCTCGTTACTACGCTAAAGCAGCGTCGACTTTTATCTCCCAACTTTTATTATATCGCGTAACGCGTACGGGGAGATATTTCGAAACTTTTAATAAAAGCGTACCGAGCTAATTTTCAAAATGAAATCTGCCCTTTTGTAGAGCCGAGATTAAGAGTTAAATATATAAATTTTTAACTTTAACTTTTAGGAAATTCGAACCGCTCCTCATACTCGTAATTTAACAAACTCCGAGACCCATAAAGACCTTAAATATAGCTCCCAACCGAATCTTTCAAAAGAGTATTGTTTAGCGAGAAGAGTAAACGCGAGTCTGCAAGCTGTCAGCTAGGAGCAACAAACACAGAACCCCACACAAGGAGAACGCAACCCGTCAAAAGTCGCGCATTTTCTCGCGTACAGTTTTCATAAGTTAAACGCTTTAGCGCCTGCTGCCGTCGGAAGGGGAAAATTTGGAAATTATTCAGCTTAAAGGCTCGTCCAATGAAATTTGTACGCAACACTGAGTTAGCGTGTTTAAAGGCTAGCCGCGTTCTCCTTGTGTTTGTTGCTCCTAGATGTCAGTTCCCTGTACGGATTTTCACCCTTCCTGAGGCGTCAAATAGGGAAGCCTCAAAGTTAATAAGACATTTAAGGGGATGGGAGTGGGGGCCCTCTATTTTCGTCACCTGCTCCGGGGATTCTGACAAGAGGAAGATGACGAAGATTACGATGGGGATCCGGTTACCGAGGGTCCTCCTTCCACCAACCCAGTTTCTTCTCGCTCGTGGCTCCCTCTACATTTGACCTTTTGAAACGCGTGAAATGCGAAAATGACCGTTAAATTATTTCCACTCGGGAAAATATTAAAATTCCGAAAGAGTTTCATCCGAAATTATTCCCAATTAAAGTCGCGATATTAAATTTGCATAATTTACGTTCAAATTTGAAAACGCGTCGATGCGTGAGTGTAAAAAAAAAACCTCGCGAAAGCTCTTCCTTTAGAGTTTTCGCTCGGGGAGGGTGGTATTTTAAACAAACAACACATGCCCATTCTAAGTAAACAGGGTGGAAAACATCAACATTTCCTCGAAGCCGGCTGAAGCTCCGACGTCTAGTCTCTAGCCAACCGTGTCTTTCAATCCTTCATCCCGCGGGAGTGGAACAAAAATCTCGATCTTGACCTCGGGAAAAAAAATATAGGAAGAGATAACCGCTCCACCGCCCACATTCGCTACCACCTCAATATTTCATCTTTAAAAAGCCGCTCACGAAGCCAAAATACCCATTGCCATTTCGACCTTTCCGCCAATATAATCCGCGTGTCGAGAGCGCCTGGATCTTCGTGCGAGACAAATACCCTTTGTTTCGCTTTTAAGAGAGTCCGAAGAAGCAAGCGTGGGCGCCTCCAACCCCCCTACCCCCGCATCGAGGTATTCTTTAAATGGACAAGAATAACCTTTTTGTTCCACTCACGAATATGACCTCCACCGTTTAATGAAACCAATTCTTTTACGCTCCTAATCTGGGCCACCGGGAGCGGGCCCGGGCTCCTGTAAAATTTAAATTCCGGGCCCGAAAGAGAGCGGTTACGACTGGAGATAGCCCCGGGATAAGTATACCCTTCAGGGTTGGCAAGTACCAGCCAGACTAGTTTAATCCACCGAAAAAATCCATGGTTAAAACCACTTTTTTTTATTAAAAAAAATATTGAGAAATGAATTCGAAATATTGAAAATTTTAAATACTATTTATTCATTTTGCGCGTGAAAATACGCCGCCGTGTTAGGGTATAAAAACAGGTAAATAAGCCTGCTATACCTCACAATGTAAAGGTACTGTCACGCGCAAAAACCTAATTTTGAAATAGTTCAATTTGAGCATTTTCGAAGTAATGAGGGCTAGATATAAGCAATTTGAGCATTTTTTTATTAGTGGTTTTAACCGTTTTTTTTAAAAAGCCGGTTTTTTCCAAGCCCGGGCCCTTAGGCTTCAAGGGCCCCTGTAACTTGTACCGGCTGGATTGCTCCAATGTAAATATATTCGTAAGACTGACCGGGTGAGATGCTTGATGCGCACAGAGCCGGATGGGAAGGCGACGGGACTGTTGGGCCCTCCTCGCTGGTGGAGACTCTCCATCGTGTCCGACACGGAACACATGCCACCCTGAAACACCAAAATAAAAGTCTCATTAAATACATTTCAACCAATCACTACAAAAACACGTATATATAGAAGTCAGGCAAAAGCGGTAAGCATTAAAAAAAGGTAATAATTACGAAATTAGTTGTAAAGCGCGTGGAAACAAAATTATCAGGTTACAGGGTTAAGTCATAAGAAATAAATAATGAAAGTTAAGTGTGGATTGTACACAAAATATACGAAGTCGCTAACGAGTAAAATCAGTGTTGCCAGTTCAGATTCAAAATCCCTTGACCATTTCCAGAGATTTACCCGGAATTTTTTATGCCAAATTTTACAACTTATACAGAGTTCGTACAAAATTTTCGGAATAGGCGAAACTATAAAGTAAATTTGGTCTTAACCAACTTGCTAAAATGGGAAAACAAAATCACGTGACCACCATATCACAGCCAACTTTGATTTGGTAACTCGTGTTCATAGTTGGCCGTGCGACGGTAAAGTAAAAAATTCTTCCTTCCAAATACTGCAGACAGCTAATTAACTTACACCCTTCAATTACAAAATGTTTTAAATAATAATAATAATTATCTAATTTAGATGAATTGATCCAAATTTAAACCATTATTAGCTAAATAAAATGAATAATAGTTCGAATTTTTTAGGATAGATGGCGCTGCAGTTCGCTGCAGTTCTCCACAAAGTCACGTGACTACCATCTTTTCAGCCCCCTTGGACTTTATAGTTTCGCCTATAGGCGAAACTATAAAGTCCAGGGGGGGTTGAAAAGATGGTAGTCACGTGACTTTGTGGAGAACTGCAGCGCCATCTATCCTAAGAAATGCGAACTATTATTCATTTTATTTTGCTAATGGTGGTTTAAATTTTGATAGATTCGTCCAAATTATCTATTTATTATTATTTAAAACATTTTGTAATAGAAAAGTGGAAGTTAATTAGCTGTCTGTAGTATCTATTTACACGAGTTACCGAATCGAAGTTGGCAGTGATATGCTAGTCACGTGATTTTGTTTTTCCATTTTAACAAGTTGGTTAAGACCAAATTTACTTTATAGTTTCGCCTATTAAATAGGTGTTTTCATAAAATTCGGCTATGTTGTCCCCCCACCCGACCAAAATTGCTACCTCGGACTTTGATAGGAGTTCAGTTCAGTACGAGGGGCTAACCACTCTTAGAAAGTCTGTACACCGGATTACGCTTAGATTAGCACTGCCAAAGGCAGGGACTTCAAAGATTACGCGTCATCCCATTAGTACAGTCAAAGGTACGGCTCTGTACACCGATTACGCGGAGTGATCAGCCCCTCGGTTCAGTACGTTCCAGTTCTAAAACAGTCGGCGCGACTCGTATGAATGTACGTCAATAATGCGGCAAACATGAATCCCGAAAAATCCATAAAAACAAAGACTACATACTGTTACATGTCCCTTCCTAGAGTATACCACCTCCTAGGCAGTTCTTAATTTTGTGATGGGGATTTTATGAAAACACCTATTCCCTGACATTTCCAGGTTTTCCTTGAACATTTTTGTAGACTAAATGAATGGTTTGAGGTAAAATCTTGAAACATTATGTTTTTTTAATAAATCTTTAAAAAATTTATTTGCCAATTTTTTTGGGGTAATTTTAAAATTCCCTTATTTTTTAGGACCATTTCAAAAATCCCTGACTTTTCCCTGACCTTTTGGAAACATTTCCAAATTACTGCCATATTTAAGTAAACGTTTTACATTCGCAACCAAAATTGTTTTTACTAGTTCTTAAAATTCGAAGGTGACCCCCCATTTTCGACCAATTCTAAGAAAACTATTATTATTAAACAAACGGTTTAAGATAGAAACTTTCTATGGTGTTTTTTGAAATCTACAGTATGTATTACACTAAAACCGAATATTTTGCTTAAAACGTATCTGTATATTATATTTTATTTAACGATTCCTTCGGGGGTACCAAAGTGAGCTTTACGTCACTTCGAAAAAGTGACTTCTGTTCTTATTGCTCTAGTTTTGCAACCGCTTAATGTTTTTCCCTAAATCTTAGTATTTGCCCATCAATTTGTCCTTATTTTACGTGGTAAAAATTTCATTTGGATCGGCCGACCCATGGTTGCGTGAGTAAAACCTATCTAGGTTTCAATGGCGAATCAAAGGGGGCGTAGCGTTAGTTTTCGATGAATGTTGCAAAGTAGGAAGCGGGCTTTAGACAGTTAATAATATTTTCACGTAAGTTAAATTATATTAATTTATTAACAAATATGAACAATAGTTAATAATATCATACGGATGATGTCGAATTGGCTAACTTAACACTTTGCGGCAAGGGCGGGAGAGACGTGAACGCGCGCACTCGAAACAATCGCTTCTAATTTTAGGCGTTTCGGCTCGAGGCGAATTATTACGGCGAGATGTATCTCCAGCGATATTTGTTCGTATCCGCTCTCACGTATAGTATAGAACCAGGAATACATGATGGATTTTTTTAGCCGCTCGTCTCGCCAGGCATAAGCGCGCGTGTAAAATAAACATTTTCTTACAAAAGAATGTTAGAAACCGAGTCGTACATCATCAGATTGCGTGTTTGGGGAAACAATAGAGGCGAAATAACGCGATTCATAACGGTATCTATCGTAACCGAAATTTCGGGGATTATATTTCCTGGGTTACTAAGGTACGCGATATCGTATCTATCCTCGCCACCACCAGCAAATACATACTTATTTTCGAGATTGTTAAAAAATATCAAAGACAATCGCTGGAGTGGTGGATGGAAATGAAGTTACCAGGATAATATTTATATAGAGGGTTTGCAAAATCGCAAAACTACAAAACATCCTGGTAAGACCAGTCTGACCAGAAAAAAAAAACAACAAATCCTGGTAAGACCAGCAAAAAATCAACAATACAGCCGGGGAAGACCAACAAAAAACTACAAAACAGCCGGGGAAGACCAACAAAAAAACTACAAAACAGCCGGGGAAGACCAACAAAAAAACTACAAAACAGCCGGGGAAGACCAACAAAAAAACTACAAAACAGCCGGGGAAGACCAACAAAAAAACTACAAAACAGCCGGGGAAGACCACCAAAAAAACTACAAAACAGCCGGGGAAGACCAACAAAAAAACTACAAAACAGCCGGGGAAGACCAACAAAAAAACTACAAAACAGCCGGGGAAGACCAACAAAAAAACTACAAAACAGCCGGGGAAGACCAACAAAAAAACTACAAAACAGCCGGGGAAGACCAGAAAAAAACTACAAAACAGCCGGGTAAATCCAGCAAAAACAAATCATTCGAGGGTTTCAGCGTGCTATTACCAACTCAAGCAAACGTTTTCAACCCAGTTTCTACCCATGATTTCCTAATAATTTATCTCCATTTTAACCGAGTTCTCCAAAGATTTATTTTATTTGAGAGGTTTTCTCGCGATTTGTACATCCGATTACAGGATTACCTCAAGGTGGATAACTGAAGTTACTGAACATCGTACAACTGACATCAAAAACCCTTCCTAGTCCAACATTGTGGAACCGTTGTTTTCCCGGGTGAATTGTCGTCCGCTATAGCGAGATAAAAACTTTACAGCAGACGGTAAACCCGCCAGAAAGAAAAGAGCTTAGAATTTAGCTCCGAAGATGGCACTGATGTCGAGGGAGATTTTATTCGCGGGAGTGGCTGGCGAATAGATTTGAGCCGTAACTTTATCCCGTATCAACGATCTCTTCCGACGCGCGGGAGGACAAAAGAAACTAAGGCGGAGTCGCGATAGTGTCCGAACTGAAGCGGAAGAAAAACATCTTCATTCTGGGCCCAGGGGAAAGAATGGGAAATAATGACCTCCAGCGAAACGACGCCCGCAACAATGAAGAAAGCGAAATCCCCGAGAATTATCTGCCGAGCCGGCAAAAATAAATTCGAGGGCATCCCTCTCCCGTTAGCGAGCGGGGGAGACGGGTACGGTTTACAGATTGGAATCTTAGAATTCGATCTTCTTTCTGGAACGAGGACGAAGACACCTTCCGCCTGAACTGACGGAGACGTCACTTTCTTCGCGGGATATTATTGTCCGCATTCCTCCACCCAACATCGTCATAACAAAACGGTTAATTTAGCCCATCTCCATTACCCGGTTCAACACAAAAAAATAGGCGCCTTCTAGGTTTCAACCATGAACGTCTTTAGCTTACTAAGAACGTACGAGTTTATCTTCTAAACTCGCTAGCATCTAGGAGCAACAAACACAACACCCCACACGAGGAGAACGCAACCCGTCAAAAGTCATGGATTTTCTTGCGTACATTTTTCATTGGCTAGACGCTTTAGCGCCTGCTGCCATCGGAAGGGGAAAATTCGGAAATTGTCTTCCCCCCCCGCCCGTAAAACGTTCAGCGTAAAGGCTCGTGACGCTCGTCCAATGAATTTCGTACACAACCCTTCGTTAGCGTGTTTAAAGGCTAGCTGCGTTCTCCTTGTGTTTGTTGCTCCTAGCTAGCATTATCTACTACCTAAGCTCCTCCTTCAAACTGAATCCCTTCAGTTCCAATATTGTATAGCGCCATCTTTTATCGGTCTGAAGAACGTTTTCGATTTGAGCTAATGTTTTCGTTAATTAATTTATTGCTTAAAATAATTGTCCAATTGTTTGATTAGGTAATTAGCTAACATCATGAAATATGTCATTCAACTCATTTATTTATAGTTGAAATTCTACAGGATGGATTATTTTTAGACTTTAAACTCACTATTAGCTTGAAAGTTTTTAAAAATGGCATTTAACTAGTTTCCGTCAACAGATAGCCGATATGTAAAATTAGTTACGGAAAAATTGAGACTTTTAGACTTAACTCTTAACGTCGTTAGTTTAGTTGAATCAAGTTTAGTCGATTAATTTAAATCGTACTTCCCAATAAAAAGTACTTTAACAGGGTTGCCACCAAATTTCGATATTCAAATTCCCCGACTATTAGTTGACCATTTTAGAGATTATCCCGGACTTTTTAAGGCCAAAATTTTAATAATTTTATATTTTATTTTTATCAGAAGTTAATAAATTTCAATGGACTTATTCCAGTAAAAAGGTTATTGCAATGCTGATAAAATTAGCCAAACTTTTAAAGAAATAAATGATAATCATAGAATTTTTCATAGATCTATGGTAAAATTACCTTCAAAACGTGTCAAGATAAATTTAATTATCTGACTTTTCCCTGAATTTTTAAAAATTCCCTGCCTTTTTATTCCCAGAATTGTGTAAGCCCTGTTTAAACAAGTCCCCAACAGATGACGTAACTTTGCCAATTTCACAGTTGGAAGTCGCACTCGTACGTTCTCAGTAACCTAAAAGAGTTCTTGTTGCTCTCTTGCCTTTCTGGGCATTCTTGACTTCCTGGAATGCAGCAAACCGAGTGTTGAGAAAGAAAGGGTCTACGTTTCCAGATGATGCAGCCCCCCCCCCCCCCCGGATGATCTTTATGAAATAAGAAAGTAAAGGGATCTATGCTAATTAAACCCGTAAAAAATGAGCATTTTTTCAGACAGACCGGAAGTTTCATCCCCCCCCCCTCCGCTCAACCGTCCCCGAGTTTCCTAATTTTATCTCCCAGAGGGCGATGTATATTAACTCAGTAGTAATAGTCCTAAATTACCGACCGATGACGTAATAATCAAGCCCAGTTTTCAAAGTAAAACTTTGAATTATATTTCGCTGGTAAATTGTTTTTTTTTTTAATTCTAAATATAGTTGCTAGTATCAGAAGTACATAACAATTGCGATATAAGTATTCATCTCCCAATACTGCTAAATGTTATTAACTTTATTTTTAATATGATTTTTTAAAAGATATTTCGGGATAAAAAATACTTAAAGCGAGTTTCTAGAAATAAGGACATACCAACTTATACTTATAGTCGCTAAATTATAATTTTACGCGATGCAAACTTCCACAATTTGGAAAAATTCCTTTTCATTGAAGTGCTTCGAGTCTCCGAAGCTAAATTTCAATTGTATGGAATATACGAATACTTATCTGCTAGTATGATAATGGTCAAAAGAAATAGCCGGGTTTTAACCCATTTTGGTACGAATACCAAAAGGTTCCTAAAATCCTCTGGTCTCAATATTTAGGTTTCCAACCTTTGACCTTTTGACGCTGCAAATATTAAGTGTTTTCTCTCGACAATCTTTATTTAAACCTTATTTCCTTCAAAGCGGGAAAAAATAAGGAACAGTGTTCACGAAACTTGGTGAAAAGATAATAGAAAATACCGCTGGGGGGATGGCGGGGGGACTAAACAAGGGGGATGGCGGGGGGACTAAACAAGTAAGCGTGTTCGTTGACGAGAAAAATAAAATCCGCGCTATTTCCAAAACTCCGGTAGCGTCACGCGTATCATCAAAAAATAATGGACGAGTTTTTGTCGTAGGACTCGTAACAAATAATCTCTAGTCATCAGAATGACACGTAGTTCACGCGCCACCGAATATCGGACGAAAAACCACTTTTTATTGCCGAGAAAATTTTTAAATTACTTTTAATGGCTTTTAAAGAAATTGCGGAACACGCAATCGTATTTAAAAAGCGATATATTTTTGGGGAAAAGTAGGCCACCAATATTTTTCGTTCTCGTGACCTAAGAATTCGGTAAACTCCGTTATTCGTAATTATTTTAAAATGTAATTTTATAAAAAAAAATATACGAGTTGATAATTTGCATATTTAAATTTATAAATCAATTATAAAACTGCTCAATTAGGCTAATAATGCACCGCCAACTTAAAATTCCATAATTTAAACCTTCACTTACAATAACCAGCTAGCTAATCGGGAGATCTCTAAAATATCGGATATCAATAAATCAAAGCAAATTGTACAATCCAAACGGCGCTTTGCAAAAGGCAGATTTAATCGCAATGTATACTTACATTAATTATCAAACAACGTAAATTGCCATTATTATAATTACACGCTATAGCCAGGAGATTCGTACCACATTACGACATTCATTATACTCGGTTACAAACTTAGAAAGGGATAAATTCTTCTAAATACTTATTTACCGTATTTAAAATTTGACGTGTTGAAGTTTGTTTATCAGTACACACTGGCGTTATCTCAATGCGGGTAAATAAAGTCAAACGTGTATTATTTAAACACGATTGTTCTATTATCATTTTATAAGGGTGTAATCGAGTATAGCGCATTAATTCCCGAAAGAGATGGCTCGAAATTTGGAAGCGAACCTCACAACGTAGATCATTCGGTATAAATTACCAAAGCTGAATAGTAAACAATACAAACTTCATTCTATTCCGCTTCAAAACGCGGTCGGACCAATAGACGCGTACGTTAAATACAAACACGCCAGTTCGACTGATATCAAAGCCATCTCTTGGTCAACTTAAAAGCTATATTTCTCCCCATTAAATCGCTTTTGTTGGGTCGGCAAAAATTAGTTTGTTTTATCGTAGCCATTTTAGGTCCATTAAGTTAGCTCTCTATAGTTAAATTTTAAAACTTTCATGTGAAATCGAATGCGACGAAACTACTACGTCAGAATAGTTAAAACCTAAGGGGGGAACCTTAACGATAGCCCCCCCCCCTTCAATTATTCCATACGGAAACCTCCCCACCCTTGTTGGAATTAAAACCACTAGTCTCTGCTATTCGGACGCACGTCAATAGGACAGCTTGGTTTACGAGGCAATTAAACAAATGTGGGGCTAGGTTAATGGTAGCCCTCCCCCTTGTTGGAATTAAAACCACTAGTCTCTGCCATTCGAATGCGACATCTTATCGCGATAATCGATCGAACCAGAACCGAGGGGCAGGTCACTTCCTTGATATCTCGTGAACAAAGCTGTCGCGTTGACGTCACATTCGAATAGCAGAGACTATTGGTTTTAATTCCAACAAGGGTGGGGAGGGGGCTACCATTAACCTAGCCCCACATTTGTTTAATTAATTATCTCGTTAACGAAGATGACACGTTCGAAATGTATAGTGTCGCATTGCTTCGCATTCACGTCGCATTCGAGTTGGAGTGTTCCCGCATCGATAATTGAACAGAGTTGCCCCAAAAGTTTTAGATTCAAATTCCTCGACTATTCCCTGAGATTTTCCCTAACTTTTGAGGCCAAAATTTGTTTGTTATATTATACTTTTATCAGAAGTTAATAAATTTAAATCGTTTTATATTTCAGTGAAAAAGTTATTGCAATATTGAAAAAAGTAGGCCAACTTTCAAGGAAATAAATGATAATCATAGAATTTGTCATATATCTAAGGTAAAATCACCTTCAAAAAGTGTCAAGATAAAATTGAATTCCCTGACTTTTCAGATTTTTAACTAATTCTTAAAATTCCGATTTTTAGGCCAATTTAAGTTCCCTGATTTCCCTGACGTGTGGTAACCCTGTTGAAAGTGGGGGGGTATCGTTTAGTTACCCCTTTGTTTTAACTAATCTGAAGTAGTAGTTAAGTCGCATCTCTTACTTGCTTTCGCATTCGATCGCGTATGAAAGTACTAAAATTTAACTAAAGGGGGGGGGGGGGGCTAGCTTAATGGCGCCTATAATTTTGACCAGTAGATGGAACTGATGTAAATGGAACAGTTGAGGAAGAGTCTAGTCAAATTTGAAACAAACATGCGGGTATGCAAAAATAGCGTGAAAATAGAAAAGACAGTCAGAAAAACACAGATAATTTTCTAAATAAAGAAAACCTACTATGTACTACGTAGACGCCCTGAATAGCGAATTTGTATTAAGAGTATAAAGAGGAGGAGAGAGAGAGAATAGGATGAGAATAGAATGATGCACGGAGAGAGAAAGAAGAGTTCAAAAGAGGATCAGGAGTGGCGCAGGCCGTTCAACCTGCAGTTAACAATGGTCGCCATTCGTTACGCTCTATACTACCGACTGCTATAAACACCAAAATTCCAAGAATGAATACAACTACCCAAATAAAACAAGCGCCGATAAAATGTATTTTCTACGTATTAAATAAAATAGGAAAAGGAAATGTTCAATAAATATTGCCCCATAATTGTACGTTTATTTGTTCGTTGAATAAATAAATTTATTACAGGGTTGGCTGATTTAAATCAAGTTATTATTATTAAAAAAATCATTGATTTAAATCACACAATGTATTTCAATCGAGGAATGAAAAATAGCAAAAAATAAGTTAACAGATTAAAATCCATAGAAAATTTTAACAAACTAAAATAATAAATAAAATAAATAGTAATTAAATTTATTAAGATTTGATTTAAATCAAGATTAGCTAACTGAAGGAAGTAAAATATCCGTTAATTATACAAGGAAAGGGCCATTAATTGTATAAATATCAATAAATTCAATAAAATAAAAAATCGATTCATTTGATTTTTAATAAAAAAATCAAAAAAGTGCCAACCCTGATTTACTATATTATAGGTTTCGGACATCGGTGGCCTAATCACCATTTCGTTAAAAACGAGTACGTGTCTTTTTTAACCGAGTCACTTTGCCAGGGTTCGTACAAAATTTCCAGAATAAAATTCCCTGACATTTCCAGGTTTTCCCTGACTAAATCTCCAAATTTCCCTGACCATTTTTGTAGAATAAATTTATGTTTTGAGGTAAAATCTTGAAAAATGTTAATTATGTATTTTTAAGACATTTTCCAAAAATTTATTTTCCGGATTTATTTTTGGGGTCATTTTAAAATTCCCTTACTATTTCGGACCATTTTAAATTTCCCTTACTATTTCGGACCATTTTAAATTTCCCTGACTATTCCCTGACCATTGGGAATCATTTTCGAATTCCCTGACTTTTCCCTGACCTTTTAGAAACATTTTCAAATTCCCTGACTTTTCCAGGTTTTCCAGGTATTCCAGGTCGTGTACTAACCCTGTTTGCTCAGGATTCGCGGTCCTTAGAACGGTGGCACCATCTACAGCGGATATTTGTAAATATGTCTCGTTAAGGCTATAAACGAAAGTAACAAGATTATACACGCCATCATAGTAGCCACATCTCCAATTATCTCCCACGAAATGGCCCAGCCTAAATCCGTTGTACCTTTAAATTCGATAACCCTCGATTTCCCTGTCAATTTCTTAATTATAGGATCTTTTTTTATAGTTCAAGTACTACGTATTAGATTTAGCCGTTATACCAAAAATATTAATTCCTTGGTTGCAACCAAACTTCCTTCTAGTGGTTAAAACAACTTAGTTTTGAGCGAATTCACCTTTCATCGGGTTAGACATTTCTTAAATTGTCAAAACTATTTTAAATACTAGAGGAATGTTAAAATTAGTACAACCGATCTAATTGAACTAAAACTTTATAAGGTAATGACTATAGATTTATGTATAATTTATAAATCCTTCAAAGAAATTAATTGAACCATTTTACGGTCCCCTAATTACCCAAATAGATACTGCGACATTTCGGGCCCCGTGGAAATTATGTCGTCGTGGGCCCTTTTATCCAACAGGGTTGCCACAAAATTTTGAGATTAAAATTCCCTGATTATTCCTATTTTCCCTGACTTTTAAGGCCAAAATTTGTATTTTATATTTTACTTTAATCAGATGTTAATAAATTTAAATGGACTTATATTTAAGTAAAAAGGTTATTGCGATGTTGAAAATATTAACCAAACTTTCAAGGAAATAAATGATAATGATAGAATTTGTCATAGATCTAGAGTAAAATTATCTTCAAAAAGCGTCTAGATAAAATTTAATTCCGACTTTTCCATAATTTTTTACAAATTCTTAAAATTCCCAGACTTTTTCCTGAATTTTTACAAATTCTTAAAATTCCCCGACTTTTTCCTGAATTTTTACAAATATTCCCCGACTTTTTCCTGAATTTTTACCGATTCTTAAAATTCCCTGGCTTTTTTACCAACTCTTAAAATTCCGACTTTTAGGCCTATTTTTAAATTACCTGACTTTTCCCGGACGTCTGGCAACCCTGTCCAAGGGGGTGAGGTGACGTTATCCCGTTGGACCCCGGGGATTTTGCTCCACCCCCCGCTCAGATATCAAAGACCCAATTTTACGGGGGCCACGGATTACCGAAATTTATTCTGCTATGTAAAGCCTGGTTATATAAAGGGACCTAATAACGAACGAATTACATTTTATCAAATGGCCTGAGGAGAAATTGCCGTTTCGCGGGGACAGAGTCGGAGCTAGGGTCGTGGTGTATTCACCAGCACCGACAACGACAACGTCGGAAACAACCGCATCGTTTTGCTGCATATCTAGAGAGGGTGAGGCTTAAAAAGGTCACAGCGCGAACGCAAGGCCTCAAAAGCAAATCCCCGTCGGCCTAAGTCTTCGGAAACAAAATACACAAATCGTGACTAATTACGATACAATGTCTGGAGACGGACAGAAAAACTAGAAGAAATCAAAGGGCGGCGAAGAAAAGAACTTTACCCTCTCCTCGCCTTCTATTGAACTATGACGCGTCTATCGGGGTTCATCGTTCAAGGCGCGCCAAAAGCCATTCGATGAACCGAGGCGCAAAACAAGCGGGGGGAGCCAGCAGATACCCCCCAATATTACCATAACTTCGGGGTAGAGTTCGAAGCCGATGTTAAATTGGCGGCGGCGGCGTTACTCATTTTCAAAGCGTTCAACTAGTTTCTGCGGCGGCGTAAGGTTATTTCTGTTCAGCGGCGGAGGCGTTAGCCTTAAAAATGCCTCAAAGAATATAAAAATTGAAATTGATCCTCTTTGTTTAGTCTGCTAGAAATTAGGGTCCAACGCCGCCGTCGCCGATATTTTGATCCCGCCGCCAATTTTTTTTTCCTTAAAAAAATACATTTTGGAATTTTTTTCCTAATTTTTAAAATGGGAGATCTTTTGCCCCTTCGCGCCGCCGCCGCCGCCGTACAAATTCAACTCCGCCGAGAATTTTGTAAAAATCAGCGGTACCACGTGGCACTGTGTGAAAACTCGGAACAACTCCTTCCGCGTTGAGTTTGCAAGTTCTTTCCCCCCGAGCTCTTCGGATTCCCCTTCCATAAAAACTTGTTGAGGTTAACGGTAATAGTTAGTGTAGGGAGCTGTTGGCTGGCGTGGCATGTAGGGCTTGCCACGACCCTTCTACGCATTGTTACCCGGCCACCTGAATTAATGGCTTCAAAAGCCGCTTGATGACTTAGACTAATACCCAAGGCACCACCTTAGGCCTAACTGGTTATTTATTTTATTTTTATTATTTTCCGACTCGAAACAATACTAGAAATAAATGTCACTTGAGATAATAAGCTTTGGTACACTAGAATTTTCTGGCTTTGGTTTTTTTTTGGTTTTTTAGGAAGAAATTGGAAATAGCACGGCGGCGCGCCGAAGAAACCGTGGCGGCGGCGCGCCGAGAATGAAACAAAAAGGCGGCGTCGGACTCTACTTCGGGGTTAATCACCACCCCCAAAAACACATCGAGACACAATTTCCATCATGGTATTCGACGGTTCACCTTGCCCTCGTTACGAAAACCAAATCTTCGATTAAAGTCTTATTTCAATATGAACGCTTACATTAGCAATAGCGACGCGGAGATTAGGCGGCGGTACACGTAAAAGAACGAATTCAATCCTATTTATCATTAGAACAAAATTAATTTCGGGACTTACAAGTTAGTGGCGCCTAGTGGCTGAAGAAGGACGAATTTATGAGAGAGAAAGGATTCAATTCGCGATAATCAGTTGTAATTAAAACTATATTAAATTACGCAATTTAGTACAGTTTTAAAGAGTAACGACCCGTGAATTAAATATGTCTTAACAAGATTAAAGGCGAAATTATATAAGATTACCTCCTTTGAGATCATTAATTATAATCCATTTACCAATACCGCTAATGTTATTAGCTCGGGAAGCGTGAAGGATCTTTATTAATTTTTCCGTCATAGATTACTTCCGTGGTTTCTTTTGATAAAAGTGATACCATTGAAATCTTATTTTTTTCTAAATACACTATACTCAATTTTTAAAATTATCTTCATGGAAAATTTAGACTTATGTTAGTAACGAAATCTCCTAAAAGTTTAAGAAGGCCATAATATATATGCAATATTTTTACGATAAATAATCAGAGGTATATTTTAATCGCATTATATATATATATATATATATATATATATATATATATATATATATATATATATATATATATATATATATATATTAATTGTAAGTTAAGTTTAAGAAGGCCATAAAATATCAGTAATTAATTTTATAATAAATAAGAGGTACATTTTAATTGCATTATTTTCGCACGTTAGTTAGCGAAAATGTAAAATTATATCAACACAAACATTCCTCCGTAAATGGATAACGGAAAATACCTGTATTGACAGAGTTAAGTGAAACATTAGGCCAAGATTAATAAGGGAAATTTTAGGTACGTAGAGGGGCAAAGCAGCTGCCCAGGAATGCACCGTTACGTACAAATGGGGGACAAGAATTCGGAAAATTCGGAATAGCCCAACTAAATATGGTACGGGACATTGCGTAGTTAAAATTAATTCGGTGGGGAGCACTTGCTATAGGATATTAAAATCGCGGTCTTAAGACGTTGCATCCTCATTAAAAACGGGGGAAACTTGTAATAAGAAACCGTCTCTCAACGCCCCCTACAAGCCAATACGAGAAAATTATCTCACGCTAGACTGGCCAAAACAGCTGCGCGCTGAGTTGGAAAAAAATGCCTCCCCTACCGAGAAGCCAATGGAGAGTAAAGAATGCCAAAATACGAATTAAACCGTTTGGCTCGATACATAAAAATATAGAAGATATTTATCGATAGCTCTTTATAATCTTTTCAGACGAGTCCTGTCCAACAAAATTTAATTTTTACAGTATATTTACAACATCAGTATAAAAAATAAAATGGTTTACTAAACGGAATTTAAACCCAGTTTTAAGGTTACAAGTGTAAAATTACTCGGATTTTTTGGTGAAATTTGGATAAACTATGATTTTAACACATTTTTTGGGTAGAGGGATTTTTACGTCGTCTAATATATATTAGTAATTTCCCCAACTACTTATTGTAATTGTAGAAATAAACCAAACTTTAGGTATTATCCGTAGATCAAAACAGTGCAACTTGATGAAATATCTCAAAAACAATTATATATTAATGTTACAGAGAATATAATAATAATAATAATAATAATAATCAGCTAGGCTAAGTCATCATGCGACTTTTGAAGCCATTAATTCAGGTGGCCGGGTTACAACGCGTAGGAGGGTGGTGGCAAGCCCTGCATGCCAACAGCTCCCTACACTAACTATTACCGTTAACCTCAACAAGTTTTGTGGAAGGGGAAACCGAAGATCTTGGGGGAAAACCCCTTAAACCAGTGGGGAGATAACTTGCAAACTCTACGCGGAAGGAGTTGTTCCGAGTTTTCACCCAGTGCCACAAGCTGGGATCGAACCCGGCTCCTCTTGCTGCGAGGCGAAAGTGCTAACCACTCCGCCACCCCATTATCGGAAGAAAAGCCACGCCCCTTCCGTGTTCGCCCTAACGCATTTTTTCGTTAACATTTTAATAGAAGGTAAATAAGGGTACTTTGAAATCCCGAAATCCCAGATTGACAGCAATAAGAAATACTTTCAGATTCGATTTCGTTAAGTTTCATTTGAGTTACGATTCGATTTCGTTAAAAGTTTCATTTGAGTTACGATTCGATTTCGTTAAAAGTTTCATTTGAGTTACGATTCGATTTCGTTAAAAGTTTCATTTGAGTTACGATTCGATTTCGTTAAAAGTTTCATTTGAGTTACGATTCGATTTCGTTAAAAGTTTCATTTGAGTTACGATTCGATTTCGTTAAAAGTTTCATTTGAGTTACGATTCGATTTCGTTAAAAGTTTCATTTGAGTTACGATTCGATTTCGTTAAAAGTTTCATTTGAGTTACGATTCGATTTCGTTAAAAGTTTCATTTGAGTTACGATTTTTTCGTTAAAAGTTTCATTTGAGTTACGATTTTTTCGTTAAAAGTTTCATTTGAGTTACGATTTTTTCGTTAAAACTTTACATTCTCGAGTCGCGATTCGTCAAAGCTTTACATTCTCGAGTCGCGATTCGTCAAAGCTTTACATTCTCGAGTCGCGATTCGTCAAAGCTTTACATTCTCGAGTCGCGATTCGTCAAAGCTTTACATTCTCGAGTCGCGATTCGTCAAAGCTTTACATTCTCGAGTCGCGATTCGTCAAAGCTTTACATTCTCGAGTCGCGATTCGTCAAAGCTTTACATTCTCGAGTCGCGATTCGTCAAAGCTTTACATTCTCGAGTCGCGATTCGTCAAAGCTTTACATTCTCGAGTCGCGATTCGTCAAAGCTTTACATTCTCGAGTCGCGATTCGTCAAAGCTTTACATTCTCGAGTCGCGATTCGTCAAAGCTTTACATTCTCGAGTCGCGATTCGTCAAAGCTTTACATTCTCGAGTCGCGATTCGTCAAAGCTTTACATTCTCGAGTCGCGATTCGTCAAAGCTTTACATTCTCGAGTCGCGATTCGTTAAAGCTTTACATTCTCGAGTCGCGATTCGTTAAAGCTTTACATTCTCGAGTCGCGATTCGTTAAGGCTTTACATTCTTGAGTTAAGAATGTAAAGTTTTAACGAATAGTGAGTTACGATATGTTTGCGTCGAGGTGTCGTTTAATACTTGGAGCAAAATCTCGTGTCCCGTTTTTATCGAAGGCAAAGAAGAGAGAACGAGAAGAGAAACAAATCTGGTAATCCTCGGGATGAAGGGTTTTACTGGAGCTGGCCGCCAAAGTAATTATTTCGGGACGTGGCCCGCTTCAAAGGCGCCGTGTAGAGCGGGACCCGGGAATAATTACGCCAGGAGGGACGCGGGTCAAGCTAAAACAATCAAGTCCGGCGGCACCCCGGAGAATCGACTGGGCCAGCGCCGAGGGAATTAATATCGGGAATGGCCGCCAGATGGGGCGCCCTAAAATACCAGCCGCATCCGTAAAACGAACGGGGCTAAATTTAGAAAGGCGCCTTTATAACAGTCATTAATATTCAGTAACGCGAGCAACGATATCAAACTCAATATTACAACAATATTCCTGTAGGAAATAACAGGTGGCGGGCTAATCGCTATATGCCTGTACCAAAATCCCTAGCCACTTGTTTCGATGGTTGCGACAAAATCATTCATTGAAAAGAGTCAAAAGGGAGGAGTGACTAGAGCCAGTAGGTCTTTGACAATTTTATAGTAATTTTTAAAATTACATTTAATCATAAGTAACATAGAACGAGAAGTATGACACAAAACATTATAGGTCAATAACAGTTCATCACGGAGCAATTGCATAATTGGAATTTCCGGAAAAGGCATTTGTCACACCCTATCTCTCTCTTTGTTGGGCTAGTTTTATGGTGACAAATAGGAGCTTAGCGCATTAACAATACATTTTTCGTTGCGTTTCGATAATTCATTATTTTGTGAAAGTTATTTTTTCTTTTGAAAGCATTACAATTTTCAAGAAGCGGGAGATGGAGATTTCTCGGTTACCTTGCAAGTTCCAAATCCAATTAAAAACTGACACAATTGTAATTCCTTGGCCAAATTAGGATTAAAATTAACGTCGAAAGAATAAAAGTGTCGTACTTCTATTTACCTTACTTATGATTTCGCCCAAGAACGCGATTTTCTCAATAAGAGGCCAAAATGAGCACGGTCCATTTTCTGAAGATCGCTATCAAGCCACCTAACGCCATCTACAATCATTCCCGCCGACTAAAACGCGCCATTATCGTCCCTTTCGAAAGGGCCAACAGTCATTATATTATATAGTCCTTGTAAAAACATTTATTCGGGTGTTGCGATAACCAGCCGTTCGCCGAACTTCTCCAAAGTGAAACCCTGCCGTTAGCGTTGGATATTAATTAGAGCAGAGCTGAACGGAGGCGATTAAAAATTAAATGGAGAATGAAGAGGGGCCGATTAATCAAAGCTGCTTGCTTTCAATTAATTCCCCTTAATGGATCGCCTGGTCAGCTACAATTTTACACCACGGAATAGAGTAGCCTTTAAACGGACCACCCCCCCCCCCCTACCCTCGGAGGAATAAAGCTGGCATACAGGAGTAGAGGACGGGTGTAGAGTTTAGTTCTGAGTGGTTGCTTCTCATGCGAGGGCCCATTTTCGTCTGCTTACGGCAGGTAATACTACCTAGGATTTATAGGACAAAAAAATCACGAACTTGAAGGATAATTATAGGAGCAAAATAACCAATTTATAATAATTGGATTAAAATACGAAATACAACAAACTTAAATCTTTGTCATGCTTATCGGGGAAAATACCATAATAAATATTAATAATAATAATCAGCTAGGCTAATGCCCAATGCACCACCTAAGGCCTAAGTCATCGAGCGACTTTTAAAGCCTTTAATTCAGGTGGCCGGGTTACAATGCTCAGGAGGGTGATGGTAAGCCCTTCATGCCACTCGAGCCAACAGCCCCCTACACCAATTATTACCGTTAACCTCGACAAGTTTTTATGGAAGGGGAAACCGAAGAGCTAGGATTAAAACCCCTTAAACCAGTAGGGAGATAACTTGCAAACTCAACGCGGAAGGAGTTGTTCCGAGTTTTCACACAGTGCCACAATTTAGGATCGAACCCGGCTCCTCTTGCTGCGAGGCGAAAGTGCTAACCAATCAGCCACCCCACCTTTACTGTTACCTGTTAGTGTGCAAACATTTTAAAAACTTATAGAAATTATAAGAAAATATAGGAATAATATTTAATTATATAATATATATATATATATATATATATATATATATATATATATATATATAATATATATATCAAAATGGAATTATAGGTTCGCTGAAAACCCTGGTATACTGGCCAAGAATAGTTATCTTTTACGAATACAGATGACCCAAGCCGAAAATGACCCCGAATTGGAAACGTTGAGCTGCAATCTCCTGGTAGTCAGTCAGTCACTCGTAGATTCAAGCTTCTGGCGTCTCCTTTTCAAAATAAACCCCTTTATATGTTACCAATAATATTTGTTTAAGGACATTCCTACAAACGCCAAACACGCGCTTCTATTTCACCTTCTGGATGACCGCCATCTTGACCACGAAACGTCATGATACTCTAAACGTACATCGTAAGGACGATTAATTTTATAAAATGACGTTGGTGTAAAAAAAGAGATAAGGGTTTTATTTTGCATGTCCTTGAGGAGCGGCGATAAATACTCGCTAGAAATGTTGGGACTTCATTAGCTCGGTTTTCGGGAACAATTTCACAGAAACTAACAAGTCGGTAACAAGAATCTAATCGCCTCGTTTTTCCCGGAAGAAAAACCACGCCCCTCCGCCTTTCTTGAGGTTATAGTTGCCGCCACCAATTCTTGTTGTTATATATACAGAGAGCTAAAAACTATCCAAGGTAAAATTTTAAAATTTTGAAAAAAAAAGTCAAAGACAGACGTTTATGTCAAATTACTATGACTTGGCAAGTTGGCATACCGGTTCATAGGGCGTTAAATATATGGTTTTCAAATATAATTATTAGTAGCGAAATTAAATTTAAAAATTCAATATAAACTATTTATTAGTAAAGGTATAAGTAACGTAATATCAATAAGTATGACACTTCATATTGCTTTAATTGTAAAAATCACGCCCGGCTAAGTGGACCTCTAATCGAACGGAATAGTATATTATCATCCTTGATAAAAGTATATTTAGACACTAGGGGACTAAACCTTGATTGCGCAATATCTTTGAAAATAAATTTGGTGAAAAAGTTTGCTAATTGTCATACTTATCGTTATAACGTTACAGGTCAACTATACGAAAACATACGACGATAGAATCTTGGCAACCCAATATCTATAATTAGGATTCGAAGACAATTATTTTCCCATTCGATCTGGAGGCGAGAGAGCGAGGAACTCGTTTCGATCGCTTAGAGACATTTTTTCTCTATTGTCTCTGACCCCTAATTTGAGGGTTTCATCGCGTCATTTCATCGGGCAGATCCCGTGGATGCACCTTCTCAATCGAGAGGGCCTCTTCGACAATATAACCTCGAGTATTAAGAAAATTCAAGAAATCAATTAAATTCGAACTCTACTTTATCGACTTTGTCAAGTGAGAAATGCAGGGTGACCAGGGAAAGGCTTGGAAAATTTTATAGGAAAAATAGGAATTTTAGAGGCTAATTATAGGAAAATATAGGAATATAAATAAGCGAATTATAGGAAAATATAGGAATATAAATAAGCGAATTATAGGAAAATATAGGAATAGAAATAAGCGAATTATAGGAAAATATAGGATAGAAATAAGCGAATTATAGGAAAATATAGGTAACTAAATTGGAAAATAATAAGCAGGGTTGCCACAAAATTTTCAGATTCAAATTCCCTGACTATTCCCTGTTTTCCCTGACCATTTTAAGAGATTTTCCCTGACTTATTAAGGCCAAATTTTTTTTTATATTTCACTTTTATCAGAAGTTAATAAATTTAGATGGACTTATATTTCAGTTAAAAGGTTATTGTAATGTTGAAAAAATTAGCCAAACATTCAAGGAAATCATTGATAATCACAGAATTTGTTTTAGATCTAGATTTAAATTACCTTCAAAAAGTGCCAAGATCAAATTGAATTCCCTGACTTTTCCCTGAATTTTTACCAATTCTTAAAATTCCCTGACATTTCCCTGACTTTTTAGGCCCATTTTTAAATTCCCTGACTTTTCCCTGATTTCCCTGTTTTGCCTGACGTGTAGCAACCCTGATAAGGTAATTACTGCATTTCGGTATACTTTGACTCGAATCACCTAGAATATTGATAATGTTTTGTACATTGCTTTCTTGCATTATTTTATCACTTGCAGATTTCAAGATTTTATTCGAAAGTGGCAGTTTTTTCACTACATGCTCTATGATACGTACTTAAAAAATTCTCATTTTCAAAAGATTGTGAAATTATAGGAAAATAGGTGAAAATAAAGGAATTTAAAGGAAGGCATTAAAAATATAGGAAAATATAGGAAGTCTGGTCACCCTGGAAATGTGTACTGGTTTTATCGAGATGCCGTTTCAAGCTCATTTGATCCAGTTGGGCACCGACGGAGGAATAATTGTTTGGATTAACGCCAAGAACGCTGAACGCCTCCAATTCGGACCAATTAAAGTTGCTTTCCAAATTACGAAGAAATGCGAGTTTAACAAAAGAGGTTCCAGCTCCTTATCGAAGATCCGACGAAGGGGAGGGGGGACCAAACGAAGGGGGCCGATATTAGTAAATGAAACTAGACGCTTACGCAACTCGCAAACGATTCCGAGTGTTCTAGTAACCTATATCGTCCTACAAAAAGTACGAAGAGAGCATTTCAGAGAAAATTATCGACATTTTTTCCACCAATTTATAGAAAAAAAAAAGATTACGTGAAATTTTGAAATGACCAACATTATGTGTCCCGGTAACCGTCAAAATCGTACCAATTATTCCATAAAAAACATTTTTTGTAAATATTTTTCAAAAACGAGACTTTTAGTCAATTATTATTATTATTATTATTATTATTATTTATTGCGCAATAATTTTAGTTTTACAACAAACATTAGACAAAAACTGCGCACAGCATATTCCCCCTACCTAAGCAGGGCTTGTATTTAGGGGGAATTTGTGGATCACTAACAATAAGTTATTTTGACCGTGTATAAAATATATATATTGTTTGATGATTAATTACTTAACGAAAAATATCTGTATTATTTTTTATAAATTGTTTTAAGCTAATTCCGAATGAATTAAGAGAAGTGCTCATTTTTAGTTCAAAAATAGTACCCTTAACAAGTAATTTTTGTAGTACTAATAAAACTATATTTACCAAATACGTAGTACTAATAAAACTATATTTACCAAATACGTAGTACTAATAAAACGATATTTACCAAATACTAAAAAAGCGATATTTACCAAATAGTACTAAAAAGGCGATATTTACCAAATAGTACTAAAAAGGCGATATTTACCAAATAGTACTAAAAAGGCGATATTTACCAAATAGTACTAACAAGGCGATATTTACCAAATAGTACTAAAAAGGCGATATTTACCAAATAGTACTAAAAAGGCGATATTTACCAAATAGTACTAAAAAGGCGATATTTACCAAATAGTACTAAAAAGGCGATATTTACCAAATAGTACTAAAAAGGCGATATTTACCAAATAGTACTAAAAAGGCGATATTTACCAAATAGTACTAAAAAGGCGATATTTACCAAATAGTACTAAAAAGGCGATATTTACCAAATAGTACTAAAAAGGCGATATTTACCAAATAGTACTAAAAAGGCGATATTTACCAAATAGTACTAAAAAGGCGATATTTACCAAATAGTACTAAAAAGGCGATATTTACCAAATACGTAGTACTAATAAAACGATATTTACCAAATAGTACTAAAAAGGCGATATTTACCAAATAGTACTAAAAAGGCGATATTTACCAAATACGTAGTACTAATAAAACGATATTTACCAAATAGTACTAAAAAGGCGATATTTACCAAATAGTACTAAAAAGGCGATATTTACCAAATAGTACTAAAAAGGCGATATTTACCAAATAGTACTAAAAAGGCGATATTTACCAAATAGTACTAAAAAGGCGATATTTACCAAATAGTACTAAAAAGGCGATATTTACCAAATAGTACTAAAAAGGCGATATTTACCAAATAGTACTAAAAAGGCGATATTTACCAAATAGTACTAAAAAGGCGATATTTACCAAATAGTACTAAAAAGGCGATATTTACCAAATAGTACTAAAAAGGCGATATTTACCAAATAGTACTAAAAAGTCGATATTTACCAAATAGTACTAAAAAGGCGATATTTACCAAATACGTAGTACTAATAAAACGATATTTACCAAATAGTACTAAAAAGGCGATATTTACCAAATAGTACTAAAAAGGCGATATTTACCAAATAGTACTAAAAAGGCGATATTTACCAAATAGTACTAAAAAGGCGATATTTACCAAATACGTAGTACTAATAAAACGATATTTACCAAATAGTACTAAAAAGGCGATATTTACCAAATAGTACTAAAAAGGCGATATTTACCAAATAGTACTAAAAAGGCGATATTTACCAAATAGTACTAAAAAGGCGATATTTACCAAATACGTAGTACTAATAAAACGATATTTACCAAATAGTACTAAAAAGGCGATATTTACCAAATAGTACTAAAAAGGCGATATTTACCAAATAGTACTAAAAAGGCGATATTTACCAAATAGTACTAAAAAGGCGATATTTACCAAATAGTACTAAAAAGGCGATATTTACCAAATAGTACTAAAAAGGCGATATTTACCAAATAGTACTAAAAAGGCGATATTTACCAAATAGTACTAAAAAGGCGATATTTACCAAATAGTACTAAAAAGGCGATATTTACCAAATAGTACTAAAAAGGCGATATTTACCAAATACGTAGTACTAATAAAACGATATTTACCAAATAGTACTAAAAAGGCGATATTTACCAAATAGTACTAAAAAGGCGATATTTACCAAATAGTACTAAAAAGGCGATATTTACCAAATAGTACTAAAAAGGCGATATTTACCAAATACGTAGTACTAATAAAACGATATTTACCAAATAGTACTAAAAAGGCGATATTTACCAAATAGTACTAAAAAGGCGATATTTACCAAATAGTACTAAAAAGGCGATATTTACCAAATAGTACTAAAAAGGCGATATTTACCAAATAGTACTAAAAAGGCGATATTTACCAAATAGTACTAAAAAGGCGATATTTACCAAATAGTACTAAAAAGGCGATATTTACCAAATAGTACTAAAAAGGCGATATTTACCAAATAGTACTAAAAAGGCGATATTTACCAAATAGTACTAAAAAGGCGATATTTACCAAATAGTACTAAAAAGGCGATATTTACCAAATAGTACTAAAAAGGCGATATTTACCAAATAGTACTAAAAAGGCGATATTTACCAAATAGTACTAAAAAGGCGATATTTACCAAATAGTACTAAAAAGGCGATATTTACCAAATAGTACTAAAAAGGCGATATTTACCAAATAGTACTAAAAAGGCGATATTTACCAAATAGTACTAAAAAGGCGATATTTACCAAATAGTACTAAAAAGGCGATATTTACCAAATAGTACTAAAAAGGCGATATTTACCAAATAGTACTAAAAAGGCGATATTTACCAAATAGTACTAAAAAGGCGATATTTACCAAATACGTAGTACTAATAAAACGATATTTACCAAATAGTACTAAAAAGGCGATATTTACCAAATAGTACTAAAAAGGCGATATTTACCAAATAGTACTAAAAAGGCGATATTTACCAAATAGTACTAAAAAGGCGATATTTACCAAATAGTACTAAAAAGGCGATATTTACCAAATAGTACTAAAAAGGCGATATTTACCAAATAGTACTAAAAAGGCGATATTTACCAAATAGTACTAAAAAGGCGATATTTACCAAATAGTACTAAAAAGGCGATATTTACCAAATAGTACTAAAAAGGCGATATTTACCAAATACGTAGTACTAATAAAACGATATTTACCAAATAGTACTAAAAAGGCGATATTTACCAAATAGTACTAAAAAGGCGATATTTACCAAATAGTACTAAAAAGGCGATATTTACCAAATAGTACTAAAAAGGCGATATTTACCAAATAGTACTAAAAAGGCGATATTTACCAAATAGTACTAAAAAGGCGATATTTACCAAATAGTACTAAAAAGGCGATATTTACCAAATAGTACTAAAAAGGCGATATTTACCAAATAGTATTCGAAAAACACTTTTTAGTACATATTCGAAAAATATTATTTTGTACGATATTCGAAAAATAATTCTTTAGTAAATACCATTTACCAATAGCCTGTTCGGATACCATTGACTGAAAATAAAATCACTTTTCGAATACTATTTACTGCAAAAAGTAATTTCTGGGTAAATAGTATCCGGCAAGTGTTTTTCCGTCAGGAAAGGGTTTTATTATTATCAGTAAGAAAAGTTATAACTTTCTGAGCTCGTAATTTCGACTTTCGTTTCTTTTGATATCGGCCGAGAAAAGGGAGAGGGAGCGAGTGCAGGCGACGAAGAACTTTTAAAGAAAAACTATCAGGAAAAAGGTGAGGTAAAAAGTAGTACGTGTGGGCGAAGTTTGCCCTTATTTTCGCGTATACAGGCCCACACTTTTCCTTTCAGTGATACTCGAAAAGAGGAGGCTTTACCCGTTTCTCGCACCCATCCCGATACGTGATAAATGTTCTACAAATACCGTAATTCTAGACCGTCAAAAATCGAAGATACGAAAGAAAAATATCGGAACAACATTTTTGGGGGGTGGCGGGAGAAAAGATTCGCCATTGTAGTTGTCAAGTGAGTCGAGATATATCTGGGGTACAGCGAGGTGGAGGGCGGGGGAGGCGCATTCCGAAAGCCACTAACCCCGCAATTTCGGCTCTCAACGCCAGCGAATTTTTCTCCAAAAAGAATGTCAGATTTATAAGAAGAATGCGAGGGGGGAAAAGGAGACGCGGATTATAACTTTTCATCAACTTCACCATCGTAATTTAGTATCAACTTCGCAAATCAACGTATAATAATAAACAAGGTAGTAGCGTTGCCAACAAGTACGATAATTATCGTTTTGTACGACAATTTATCTTTCGGTACCAAGTACGATAACTCGGTGGAAATGAGTAAGTTATTAGGTTTGTAGAAATTTAGCCTCCCGACATTATTTGACTTTCTAGTTCATTTTAAGCTCCATTTTACACGCGAAGTGTTTGAAATCGAATACTTTTTACGGGAGTTTTTCTAACGATATTAGGAATTTCAGAATCGTAAAAAGACGACAATTTGCGATTGTTGGCAACGCCGCGAGATAGTAAAATACTCACGCATTGTAAAGCGAGTTCGCTCCAGCCCGAAGGCATGGTTTTTCCTTCCGAAAAACGGCTCCTTTTTGGAAAACCCTATCTCTCTCAAACTTCGCGTCGAAACGTTTTTTTCTCGCGCGAACGACGAGCCGAGGCTTAACGTTTATCCCGCGTTTATTCCGCGGAAAAGTCTATTTATTTGCCGAGTTATTTCACGACGGGAACGAGATATCGCGACGGAAGGAGCGCTCGACACTTCCCGCGACATGGTCGGAAGTATCTGACACTGGTTCAGCCCGGGGCATCGAGGCCGGCGAAGGCGGCGAGGTCGTGGCGAAAAAAGCCCTCGGCTTAGGCGCTCGACTTGATGATGATAATGCCGAAAAAATGACGGGGATAAAGCGCCTCTTCCCGGCGGGAATCATTTTCTTAATTCTCGAGGATCAAAAACCTTCCGAGACGCGATGAATCGAACCGGTTAAAAATTCTCGGTCAACCGCTTCATCTAGGTCCCTCTCTTCCTTTTATAACGCTTTACTTTTTGTTAATATAATTTATTCGCGAACAATCGCCGAGGCTTACCGATTAGGAAACGCGTTTCGCGTACTCGCTCTTCTCGACAATCCAAACAAGGTATCCCATTATGGAAAACATTTCAACCACAACAATCCGAAAATGTTTTGGCGCTTCGTGAAAAAAACAAGGAGCTCGTCGGGGGCAACCGCCCCTTCCAAAATAAATTCACTCTTTCATTGAAAACTCAAAACGGCGCGGACGACGGGTTCGAATTACCAAAATGTTCCTGGGAGAGAGAACGGCGTAACGTATCCAATTACCCCGGGTGTCAAAACTTGTCGAAAACGTTCGCGAGAAAGATTACGTCGAGTTAAAATTCCTTCCGACAGTTACGTACAGATGGAGCTACTTTCGTGATTTTTCTATACGAAACTTTTCCAATACGCGACCTTTTTTTTGACGTATAGCGAAGACGCGCCGTAAATAAACGAACCAGCGGATTGTAACAAAAGCAAAACGCGACTGCTTGATGGGGAAGCAAATAGCTTCGCGAGAGATCGGGGCTTTTAGAGGTTGGTTCCCAAAAAATGCACATCGTCATCGGGAGGGAGGGAGGATGGCGGGAGTCGACGCGAGAGGGAAAACGCGCCGCCGGATACTCGTATACGTCACGCGCGAGCGGCCCGGAATTACGTCACGAGCAACGTTTTGCCCCCTTTCCTCGAATCTAGCCGCGCGGCCAAGAAAACATTTCATTGAAGCGGCGAAAATAATGAAGAAAGATAGTAGTTTTAGTTACAGCGTGTTAAAGTAAGCGGGAGGAAGACGCGATTACTTTTTACCCCTGCCTTCCAACTGTATTAGCGAGTGGCCACTGGTTCTAGTATACGACATAAAAAGGGGCTTTCCCGCGAGATTACTTTTCCCGCGTGTTTGGCGCGCTAAAAATTAAGGGATTCTTCTTTCTTTAGAGGGTGGAACAGAGAAAAAAAAATGTTAAGCTGAGTGGAACCGAGTTTAAGAAAAGAAAAAAAAAATGGCTTATTTTATGCCACAACTCCCCTCGCAAAAAGTGGGAAGCTTAGAATACGAACAGCCAGCAAGCTTCCTTTTCAACCCAAAATAAAAATAAAAATTTCCAACCAAAATAAAAAAGTTTTATAACATTTTTTGCTTTATTTTTCTTTGTAATGGGTTGAAATTTTTTTAACTTAAAAAAAAAAGCTTTTCTCCCAAGACAACGTATCTCCATTTTAGTATATTTTAAACTTATTTTGATTTTTAATTACTATTCGGTGCTTGCTCGTACCATCGTAAACAAACGTCATAGCTAAGCCCCGACTTGAAACAACCGTCATGACATATTTTACGTTAAAAATCACGTTGAGGAAGAATTTTGTTTAGTAAATAATCACGTGACCACCATGCGAGTTTTAATGAAAACCTCGTTACCATGGCAACGAAAATAGGCCACACCCACGAGCCACCTACGAATACGACTAGGTTGCAAAATATAACATACCATAAGTATTCATCCCCTAGACCAGTAATGTTACGCTCGTAACTGCGTTCGACACTCAAATTTTATTTTTTTATATGAAAAATAGGATATTTCTAAAAAATATTGGTGTTTAAAGGACTATTTTTCAAAATTATAGGATTTTATATTACTATATATGCTATTTCATTTACTAACTTTATGCATTTAAAAACCAAATCTACATTTAGTAAAATAAATCTTTAATTTTCACTTAAAAAATAGAAACTATTTAACCATTTTATCACCAAAATATACTAGTAGCTAACCGTGTTAACAATAACCAAAGTATAGACCAGAATGACTTTGTATAGGAATTTATCCAATAGTTAAATCTAGCAATTTCACTGACGAGGAGACTACCCGAGGTGATAATCACCGATTTGGTTGAAACTAGGTGGGTATGTAGACCTTACGGTAACATGAAATTTCACCAAGGGAAAAATTGCAATGGGCATTAGTTTTGCCATGGCAACCGAAACTGTTTTTGACAACACAGTATGCATATTTTCCCATTGAAAATAACATGGGAAATTTCAAATTTCAAAACCAAAAAAAATAGATCAAAATTGACAAATGGAAATGAATTTTATGATATTTTGATGAATTTTGGTCAATTTGATCAAAATATGTAAAAATTGATCAATTGTTATTTTCAATGGGACAATATACAGACTGTGTTGTCCAAAACATTTTCGGTTGCCATGGCAAAACTAATGCCCATTGCAACTTTTCCCTAGGTTAAATTTCATGTTACCATAAGGTCTACATACCCACCTAGTTTCAACCAAATTGGTGATTATCACCTCGGGTAGTCTCCTCGTGAGTGGCGGGATTTGAAATGGGCAAAATATTAAAATTATGGGATGTTATAGGACTTTTTGAGGATGTTGCTAAAAACATAGGACGTTATAGGACATTTTTGAAAATATAGGATTTTATAGGAATTACAGGACCTCTGAGGGGCCTGCTATTTACACCCAAAAACATGCCTCGAGCCTAGTAAGACACTTCTCTCGTAAGAGCGATTATGTACCTGAATTAAAGGCTTCAAAGTCGCTTGATGACTTAGGCCTAAGGTGGTGCCTTGGGTATTAGCCTAGCTGATTATTATTATTATTATTATTATTATTATTATTATACGTCAGAAAATACGTAATTGTAACTTTGAAAAGGTTGAAGTCATGGTCGTTTAATGTTTTTGTACTGGCATTGGGACGTAACGTTGATAAACACGAAGCTAGAGATGGAGGGGAGAAATAGTATACCTGAGGAAGAAGCTTTATATAAAGAGCTAAATTTAAAACTGCTCGTAAAAATGGGCGTTTTTCGGGTCCTTTTTTTATTCTCCCTTCAGCGTCTCTCTTAGAGCTAATAAAAGAAACTTGCCGACTGAAGGAAAAAGAACCAAATAGTGGAAGAAGAACAGAGTGCGGTGTCATTATCCCCTTTTTTGGAGACTGCGACGCGCGGGGAGAGCCGTAGGCTCGAGGTGCCAGCAATGGACGATCCACGGATTATCCCCCCCGTTCATAATATTGGTTCCGTTCACTCCTCCATTTTGGGAAGAGTCAGGGAAAAGATAAGCAAACTTTCATCCCAAACATAAACTGATAACGTCCTATATCTGACAACGTAGATTTACACCGCTCGTAATGGACCAAATGTTATTTGCTTTGTATATTTTTGGGCATAACTTTATGGATTTAAAGGTAGTAGAAAAGTCGTCTAGCGCATTGTGAAATTGGTTGACCCACCATAAATACGAACGTTCATACTCCCTTTAAACCCAAGCGACTAAACGTAGGAATTATCTCCGAAATTCATTAATTGATGATTTTAAAATTTATGTCAAAGTTAAATATAGTATTTGTGCGACTGGACTTACAACGGGTTTTTCATTATACGGCCGAAGATATTGTCAAAGTTCTGGCAGCATACTCGACAGTTTAAGATAATTAATGTAAAAAGTACTGATTATTAGGCCTAGTTTTTCGCCGCGTTTTAGTTAATTTATGTTATCAGGGTTTATACAAAATTTCCGGAATTAATTTTCCGGACTTTTCCAAGTTTCCTCCGACCATTTTTGTAGAATAAATGAAGAATTTGAGCTAAAATCTTCAAAAATATTTAATATGTATTTTTAATACATCTTTCGAAACTTCATTTTCAGGTTAGGTTATTTGTTCTATAATACAAGGTTTACATTGTATTGCCTTTTCCTTAAAAGGATTTTTGATCAATAGAAATTGGGAAAACCAAAATCAAATTTTTCAAAGCTAATTAAAAATGTGTCGGTATTTTTCATTATCTTTTATTTGCCTCTTTGTATTGGGGTGCGTTTGTTTGTCCAAGTTGCTAATTTCATTACTAGTCTAATATTTATATTTTCAGAAAACCGAGCCACCTAATGGCCAACGCGAGAAGTTCCTTTAACTACTCTATTTTAATCGATTTTAAAATATAAAATCGTCTTAACAGACGAAAATCCAACAGATAAAAACCTCTCGCGTTTGGCACTACGTGGCTGTGTGTAAACTTAAAAGGCTAATTGACTGAAAATGCCCATCTGTTTAGAAGTCAAACGTATTACCAGGGTTTCTGATCTAAAATCCCTGACTTTTCCAAGTTATCCCTGACCAATTTTGGGTATGTTCCCATTTATTCCAATTTTACCTTCTCCCAAAAACATGGTGTCCCATTTGTCCCAATTCCATTTCTCCGAACCGGAGTTCATTTAACCCAAAAATATGTATTCCCATTTTTCCCAACGATCAAGTTTCCCAAAAAAATTGATTCCCATTTCTCCCAACGATCAAGTTTCCCAAAAAAATTGATTCCCCTTTCTCCCAACGATCAAGTTTCCCAAAAAAATTGATTCCCATTTCTCCCAACGATCAAGTTTCCCAAAAAAATTGATTCCCATTTCTCCCAACGATCAAGTTTCCCAAAAAAATTGATTCCCATTTCTCCCAACGATCAAGTTTCCCAAAAAAATTGATTCCCATTTCTCCCAACGATCAAGTTTCCCAAAAAAATTGATTCCCATTTCTCCCAACGATCAAGTTTCCCAAAAAAATTGATTCCCATTTCTCCCAATCATTATTTTCCAAATATATGGTAATTGCGCGGTTTTAGATCTCATCGGTGCGAGTCGATATGTCGAAAAAAATACAACGTAACATTTTGACGGCATTATATTTTTTGACGACTTGGCGTTAGGTTAGGTTAGGTTAGTAGGCATATCCAAATTGTAGTAATATAAAGAATTACTTGGACTTATTTCATGTAATATATATTTTTATGGTAGGTTCATAATAAAGTTCGATAACTATTTTGGGACAAATGGGATTTGGGATAACTATTTTGGGACAAATGGGATTTGGGATAACTATTTTGGGACAAATGGGATTGGGACAAAAAGGATTGGGAGAAATGGGATTGGGATAAATTGGAATTGGGAGAAATTGAAATTGGGAGAACTATTTTGGGCGAAATGGGGGTAAACCCAAATTTGGACCTTTTTTATTGTTTTAGGTCAAAAATTCTTTGTTAATGTGTGGTTTGGTTGACTAACTAAAATCCCTGACTTTCTACGAAATTATTTAAATCCCTGACTTATCCCCGACATTTTACCTCCATTTTACATATCCCTGACTTAACCACGTTTTGTAAGAATCCTGATTACGTTACTTTTGTCACAACAAAATTTCAAGAAATACACGGATCAAAATATGTACCGTAGTTAAGTAATAGGGTTTAGGAGGATTAAGAAAAAACGCCTTGAGGAACTACGCTTGAAAGGTGTTCGCGTCGATTTCCCAGACACTCCGTTCGCGTATAAGATCCCTAAATCACCGCTAGAAGTTTGGAACGGTTAATTACATATCAGAGAATTTTTGGTCACGCTAAGCCTATCGAATTCCGAGTGTGTTGGGGCAACGGGCTGATTTAACGCCAAAACGGAAGTCGAGACAACCACGGCTGAGAGAGAAAGAGAAGAGGCCTCTTTTCAAAATAGAAAATATTAGAGAGGTTAAGAGCCCGCCAAATACGGAACGTTTTGACTCCCGCGGTGCTTCGTAGGCGTTTCGTCAGTCTAACTTCGCGGCGTTGTTAAAGCGGACGAAGTTCCCGTTAGCATTAACATACGAGGCTTAGCTTAACCTCTCTATTAACTCTCCTCTCTCTTTCAAAACCACAAAGATCTTCGATATTTCGAAAACTAAAAAACAGGCAGAAGAAAAATGTTCAAAAATCGTGATTGAAAGGGGCACCCGAAGAGAAAAAAATACCGAAATTAAAGAAGGGACAGTTGGCTCCAGCGGAAAGAGTCGGCCGAGAGGGGGAAATGTTCCCGAGCAGTCAGCAACAGATGCCAAAATTCGATCCCCGAAATAAGAAGTCACGTCAAATTTTAATTTTAAATGGAAAAATTTCAATTTCGCAAATTATTAAAAATAAATATTTTTAAATTAATACGCTAGACACCGCGGTATTTCGAAGTCTTCGAACCACTCGTAAAGACATTACTCCAGAACTAAAGTGTGGGAGGGTGGCGGCCAGCCCATCGTGCCAAGCTAGCTAATACTCGAGCTAATATCTCCCTACGCTTATTAGTACCGTTACACTCTGCAAGTTTTTAAAGAAAGGGAAAACCGAAGAGCTCGGGGAAAGTCCCTTTAACCAATAGGGAAAAAAATCAACCTAACCTAAGAACTCGGGGAAAAACCTAACCAAAGCGAACAGATTTCGTAAATTAACCGAAGAACTCAGGGGGTAAGACCCGTTAAGGGCCATTGCCTACTTTCGCGCAATTTCAAGCTGAACTCTTTTAATTTTGTATTTTAACTTATAAAATTAATATTTATGTGTAGAACAGCCTCTTGTTTAGTGATTAAAATAATTTTGACAATTTTAAATTTATAAGTAATAAAGTTATTACGTTTTAATTCGGACCCCCGGAGCTAAACAAGTTGAGCAAGCGCCCAAACTACCCTTTAGTTAGGACCTTATATCTCGATAACTATTAATATTATCAAAATTATTTTAAGCACTAGAGGAAATTTCATCCTAATAAGAAAAATATAATTCAATTACGTAATTGTTAAAACAGAAAAGTTCAGCTTGAACGAAAAAGAGGCTTTTACTGTATTCTTCCCCCTTAACCAAATCTAACAGATCTTGCAACCTAACCGAAAAGCTCGAGGAAAACCCTTTTAACCAATGGGGACAGAACTTGCAAGCCCAACGCAGAGATAATAAAATACATTCAAGTTTAGATATCCTTAGTTATTTAACGCCCAGCGTGCAAATTTGAAGACAGACAAACACCGGTAACAATACAAGTCCCCCCCAAACGCTACTTCGTTAACTCGTTGGCGCGACTAAAAAGACAGTAACGGGCCTCATTTTAAAAAGTACGGTTAATTAAGCTACGTACGGTAGAAGAAAAAAATTTAATTTTATAAAAGTTAATTATTTATTATAGTTCGAGGGGACATTAAAACCGCAATTAAACGTTGTATTAAAACGAGAACCCTGCGAGGGGATTATATAATATGCGGTTTCTAGCGAGAGCGACGCTTTTTATCTCATATTACCAAAAGGTTATCAGACTGCTATACTCCCCATGTAGAAAGCGTTTTCCTTATGAAGTTCTATTTTGACCTCGAATTTGAAATTTTGCGAGCTTCTAGGCCGAAAAAAAAAAACGTTTTTGTTTTTATGAAAGCATTTTGTATACGTAGAAATAGCTATATCCTCAATTCCCAAGTGCAATTTATCGCGTCAAAAGACGGGGATGGAAATTAGCTTTTTATTTGACTCGATTTTCTCATCACTTTCATAAGGAAAACGCCCTCCGATTCTGAGCGCTATTTCGATAACTTCGGTTTACTTACTTCTGATATTACCGAATACCGAGAATATTGTCTAGACGGAAATTTAACTAATTTTATTACTCAAGGCGGACTATCAAAAAGGCTTTAAATTCAATTTAAATAAGTTTCGTAAAATTCAAGACCGATAATCCAAATTTTGAATTAATTTTTATCAAAAGTAAAACCGTCTCGTTTAAAATTTAAAGTTAAAATAAAAAATGTTTTAACGAATTACAACATCAGCGTGTCAGTTGGGGATATATTTTAATTATCCGCTTACATTCGTGACGGTTTTTTTTTCCTTTTAAGACTGACATCTTCATTTTCTTGAGGGAAAAAACTGGAAATAACGGCGGTCGTAACTTAAGTCAAACCAATTTATCGAGTATTGGACAACTCGTTACTAGGTCAAAAATAATCAAAAACAGAGGCCTCCGACGTCGTGGGAAAAAGTCATTTCACCTCTATTTAGTCAAGAACACATTCAACACAGTGATAGGAAAAAAAATAGCTACGATGATTGAGGAAGGGTTAACGTTAATAGATAATTAATTCGGAGATATAAGAAGAAGTTTATTTTGAAATATAAATCTACGCTCATCCTTCACGTCGTTGTTTTCTCCTTCGTGGCTTTCGAACGAGCGAATTAAGAGATATCCTCATTAACTCGAACAAAAATGGGACATCTCATTTTTGATAAGTTTCGCTTTAGGTTCTATTCCCCTCGGGGATTTGTGGCAAAGGTCTTTGACATTTAAATACGCGTTTAGGAAAAAATTAAATATTTCGCCCATTTTTATAAAGTAAAACATTTCGGAATATTTAAATTTTACCCTTATTTTGGCAATCCTTTGTTGCGATTATAGTCTAAGAAGAGACTCATTTTTCATAAACTAAAACGGAATATTTAAGAAGACGAGAAAATGTTCACTTTTATTCATAAGGCCGACCGAGAATTCTTTGGCAATCCCAAAAAATGGGGCCATTTCTTTCGAGCATTCATAGCGTGTAGTACACACCAGCACTCCCCCATTTTCCATTTCATTTTATACGAGTTATAATTTATAGTCAACGAGCGACCCTGGATGCGCTATATCTACTAAAAACTCACTCGACAGCGGAATCCGAGGCGCGTACGGTGGGTGAAGTCCGCGTCGCTAACAGCCTATCTTCGGACTTGAGCGTCGAGCAAAGTCGATATTTCCTCGTGCACCGCCTCTTGAATAAAAGGGTGTGAAAACCGCGGTCACTTATTACCGTTATTACTCTCCAAGCCCGGTTCTTTTACAATTGTTATTTATATATAACTTGTCCGTGGCCATATAGATTAAAAAGCTCCTTATCAATTTACATTTAGCGTACAGCGCTGACCCACTTCAAAAACAAGCCGAAGAAAAAAGATTACCACCCTCTACAGAAAATCATTATCTCCCCAAGATAAAAAATTAACGGGTAGCCAAACCAGCGTTCATTTTAAAACAAATTAAAGGAGAATTGATAACGAAAAAGAGAAAACTACAAGAAAGGAAATTAATTCGCAAATACTCCGACTAAGTCTAACTACAATGTTAATTTAGTTACGTTAGACTTAAAAAGATATTTGAAAAGCCCGAATTCGATGTATTTTGCGTAAGCAACTAAACTAAACGAAAGTAACTTATTGAAATTATATTTTAATCAGGTAGATGACGATGTAAACAATTATGTCATTCATAAAAATAAATATAAAATGGGTGTTATATTAAAAAAATATAACCGTGAGAAATAAATATACGTTTCGCAACTCTGAAATTTTGATTGTAACTGGTACTGCGAACGAAAATTGCTAGTTTTGGGGAGGTTACAAAAACACTTTTTGTTGATATATTTCTTTATAACCAATTACTTTAATAAGTTTAGAACTACCGCCCACTCACGAGTAGTCATAAACTAGATAATTTAACAAAAAAATTATACCCCTACTTTTTTGTTTAAGAGACACGCGAAACTGACGTCAGGCATTTCGCAGAATTAGAGCGAATACATTTAACCTTTTAAACCACTTTATTTACGTATGATATCACCATCTCTTATTTTTGTCCTTAGTGTCTTATAAATATTATAATCTAGGTTTTAATTCTGGGCCGGTGTAAATTTCTAAAGCGGGAGATGGCGAAATGAAAAAGGTGATTAGGCCATCGAGACTGGTTTTTAAACGCGCAAATATCGTACAAAAATAAAATTAGAAAAAATAATAAAATGAAGAATATTCACCTTCAGAACGTACGAATCTGGTTGAAAAGAGTTACTCAACGAACGACGCCTGGCGGCTGACGACGACACTTCCTCTTCAGACAACTGGCGGCTGAGAGATACAAAAAACATCCATTTGATTAAGAAAAAAAGATCTAAAATGTAAAACAACAAGTAGACGTAGCGAAGGGGTATTTTAATCTCGAGGTTATACAAAAACCTTTGGCATTAAAACATTTTATTTCTAAGAAAATAGAAACTAGGTCTTTAGTATTGAAACTTGTAGATTCTTTCACTATCATTGATACGTAGAAAATTATACCGATTCGAAGAGGAAGATAAAATGGGAAAGTCAAGCTATCAATTTTCCGGTTTAATTTTGAAATAGTTATCAAATTAATAAAGGAAAGACTGGCGTTTCCGGTAGTTTTTATCACTTAATTTCAAAGGGTTTATTATTAATTCCCCGCGGGACACCAAGAATTAATGTAAATCGAACAAGCGACGGGGAAAAAAAACGAAATGAAAATAGCTCGTTTCATTGTTCTGGCTGCGGTAGCCCGTCTCAATTTCCAACTTCCTACATCTTCATTGTTAAGCTTGCTTCGATCAAAAAGTATATTAGATACTTTATTCCGGGAAACATTCGCCGAACTTTTGCGTGACAATATTTACATATGTTACATTTTAACTTTGGAAATTAATTTCAAATATCTCCCTCGGGTTCAGAGGAGTGACTTTTTGGAATAGTCTACCTTCAGAAATTCAAGATTAACCTAATACTAGAACTATTAAGCGTTTAATATATGATTGGACACTTTCTTTAAGCATGTATTTCACATTTTTAATGCAGCTTAATTATCATTTATTGTAAATAGTGGTAGGGACCCACTTGGAAATCAGTTATGCTGAAGAGGATATCCCATAATAAAGGCTTTATTATTATTATTATTCGCAATTGGTATTAAATCGAAATTCCATGTTATTTTTGAAACTTCTAAATGTGTTATATTATATACACGAACCAAGATTGATTGGAAAAATATTTGTTGATTTTGGACCACGTAGTATAGAGATTAGATGAACCAGGGCTATTTATTTAAGGAAATATTTTGAAATTAAATTTCTCAAAATAGAAATATTTTATTTAAATGTTATAAAATTCAAGTTTTCAGCCGTTGGTTGTAAATATCTTTAAAGGTCAGAGGTCAAATATTTTGAGATAGATGGTTCTCAAATTTTTAATAAATTTAAAATATCACACTAGTGTCTAAGTAATATATCTAGGCATAAACAAATACATAATTTGCAATCAAATCTAATTTTAAGAAATTAATATAATTTCAATGCCAAAACAAAAACAAAAATTGGTCCCTAAACCTCCTAAAATACCCCCGTTTAACCAGAATAAGTCGATACCACCCTGTCATGCGGATTCATTGCTGAACTTCTAATTAGCAAAGCGCTCAGGACTTTAGAAATACTAGCTAAATAGTGGTTCAACAACGAAATTAGAGATGGCGGTACTGTACGACTTCCTGACTAAATTGACAACGTACAGCAGAATATCGCGTCAAAAACATTGAAACGCGAGTCCCTAGATTCTTAGTCCACGCAACAGCGTGCCTCTTCGACGAAAACAAATCTATTTCAGAGAAGCCATCGCCATCTGGTTCTCGAAATCGACACTAAAGATTTAAAGCTTAAATTTTTGCGCGTACAACCTTTAAAGTAGAATAGTTGAATAATGATAATAACGGAAAAGAGATAATTACCCAAGTTCGACGAGAGGAACGCTAGAGAGTCTAGATCGTCTGTGAAAGGTAACGGGTAACGGGAGAGAGATGTTTTGAGAGGTAGCTAGCAAACAGGGGCCCGATTCCACATCCAACATTTTGTTCGAATCTAACGAAAGACAAAAACACAATGATTATTAATCAAACGACCGCCTATCTCCTAAATCACATTACACCATAAGTAACATAATAACAATAAGTATAACACTTCCTATCGCTTTAATGCCAATTTTCTAAACGAACCTTTTTTCGGCACTGATACTCTCTCCAGGCTGTGACTTGGACTCGCGACTTACAACTTTTTGATAAAAATTTAAGTATAATATCGGAGAGCGCGTTCTGGAGTCGCGAGGGGCTTTGGCTTTGTTTAGAAGCGCGCGTGCGAATCACGCGTGATAAAAAAACATGAGCTCGTGACGCCGAGAAAAACATTTTGAATTTTTATCATTTTAGCCTAATATTCCGCCTATCTATCGGAAACCAGATATTTCGGCTTAGCGGAAGTCTCGCGTATTTTAGACACTAGAGGGCTCTGTGCTGAGAAAATATCTTGATTACGCAATAGAGTAATATCGGCGTGACGTATGTCGACGTCACCCATGCTTTTTCCTATAGATAAAAAACTGCCCTCAAAATGGCGGCCATAGCCCAAAGCTACAGAGCGATACTACTCTGTAACTATGAAAATCAGTTTGGTTGTAAATCTCGTTAATTGTCATACTTATTGTTATTGTGTTACTTATGATTACACCAAAAACAATAAATTTCCTTTATCGTAAGGCCTCTTTAGGAAGATCACATAAAATAAACAATATTCAAAAAATTTCGAAAATATTTTCCTAAAACTTTCCCCAAAACAGAAGGTGCCCCCCAACAAACAGAGCAAAACCTGTTCAAAGAAAAATGCATTGGGCCGTATATAAGAAAAGCAACTCTAGAATAGATTGGGGGACCTTGCCAAGGTTGTGGGCTTTTGAATTTTTACCATAAAGGCCACCATCCCGCTTTTAAAACTACAAATACCCCCCCGCCGCCGATAGAGACGCAACCTGGGATGAATACGGCTATTCACGACATAAAAAGTTTTTTTATTCACTTGAACGATTCGAGGTTGAAATGTTTTCTCCCTTAAATCTTCCCTCAAAATGAGAAAAAAAAATTGTGAGGGTACCCAACAGCTTTAACCCTTTGGGCCTTGCACCTAAAAAACCACCATTTAGGCCTAGTGGAAAATAAAACTATCTTTAGAAAATCGATAAATATCACCTCCTACTACAAAAATAGGAAGTTAAAATGTCCTTTTCAATAGATCTTCATTTTTTCCATAATTTTGCCTTTTAGCATAAGTAAGGTAAGGACCATAAGTTTGACAATTGTAGCCCTGTTCATGCATTTTTTACTACCTCCTTCACCAAAGGCTAATTAGTAAAAGTATCAGTAAATCAAAATAATGAAAATAAAACAGTCTTTGCAAGTTTCTTTTCCCTATATGTCAGCCTTTTTCAAATTCAACCAAAATTAAATACTCGAAAAAAATTTAGGTTAATTGATATTAATAAACAATACACAAAATGCATGTAGATCCGAATTTCGAAAATATTACCTCTAATATTAAATTAATATTCCGATTTCATAATTAATCATCGTTTGGCCAAAGAAAGCGTTATTTTTGACAGGGTTTTAAATTTCGTTTACATTCTCGAAAGAATAGTTCAGTAAGTCACTACCGGGTGGCGCTATTTCCATGTTTTTGAAAGCCACCGTGAAAAAAATTATGTAATAAAAAATGTATTTAAGTGTCATACTTATAGTTCTTAGTTTACCTATGCCTTTAGGTTTATGCAAAACTAAATCGATTTTTTAAGTTGGTTCAAAAGAGCTTAAGCTTTTTTTTTTATCCTATAAACGTATTTTTACATAAATCGAGCGAGCGTACAAAATCTCCAATATTTTGGTCAAACCTAAACCGCCGCGACCAGAATCTTTATTTATTAACGTAGCAATTTGGGGAGAGATGGCACCACGATCGATATTTCTTTCCTCTCTTTTTAACGGATCTGGCGAGGGAGAGAAAGTGGAAGATTCGCGATCTACTTTTTAATACGCGGCGGCTGGGAGATAAACTTTCCTGCCAAAACCTCCGCGAACGCAGGCGGGGACGTGGCGGCCTCTAGTTGCCAATTTCGGAACTAAATCGAAAGGGCGACACAGTTGAAAAAATGTTCAGAGTACCAAAGCAAATATTTGGAGAACTTTCAAGGAAACTGTTTAAGTAATTAAACGTTAGTTAATTAATTAATTAAACGTTAGTTTAGCAAAGGAATTTTAATTAGCAGAGCTCTCGTTATTACAGAACAAGTTAGTAATTAAATCTACTTTTAGTAATAAATAAGAATAATTTTTTATAAGTTTATAATAATAAAAATATTACCAGAGTTATAAGAATACAAACGTTTATAGAAAAAAATAAAAATAAATACATAAAAATTGTGAATCTCAAATAAAAATATGATAATATATGAAGGTTTTACTAAAATATAAATAATACAATGTACTCACAAGGAGACTACCCGAGGTGTTACACACCGATTTTGTTCAAACTCGGGGCATTGGTAGACCTTCATGTAACTTGAAAAATCCTAAAGGGATTTTATTCAATGGGCAACGGTTTTGCCATGGCAACGGAAAATATTTTTGACAACATAAAATAACATGGGATTTTGACCGATTCCTAGGGTCCCCCCTGTGAAACATTTTACAAAATTGAAAAAAAATTAAAATACCAAAGTTATAAAAAAAAATTATAAAAACTGACGAAAAAAATCAATTGGTCACATTTTTTATCAATTTTTTAAATTTTTTTCACAGGGAAATCGGTCAAAATCCCATGTTATTTTATGTTGTCAAAAACATTTTCCGTTGCCATGGCAAAACCGTTGCCCATTGAATAAAATCCCTTTAGGATTTTTCAAGTTACATACCAATCCCCCGAGTTTGAACAAAATCGGTGTGTAACACCTCGGGTAGTCTCCTTGTCAGTTAAAATAAGAATTATTGTATTATAAAAAAAAAGTTAAATAAAAATTGGAAGTATTATAAATTACCAATACAAATATTGCATTAAAAAGGTAATGAAAAATGTAAATTTATCTATCCAATTATCAAACCGCAAAATCAGCGAATAACAGGTAATTTAAAAAAAGGCCAATTTCAACCCTTTGACAACAAATATATCGATGGAATTTAGCGAAATTCCGCTACCTAGCGGCGTTAAAAAGAAACTCTCGGTAAAGAGCTCCGCTTAAAAATGCTTTAAAAATCAATGGAAGCCGGTTTCGGTCCAGCGGAAGGCGCGCGGAAAATCCCAACTACTAGAAGCGGACCGATTCGCTTTAGCTGACAATACCTACAAAACAGAGGAGTGGGTAAAGTCCAGATACGCGAAATCGGGTCCAAACAATCGGATGAACGAGTTGAGTCGAGTCAAAATATCGATTATTCGAGGCAAGATGAAACAGAGAGAGAGAGAGAGAGAGAAGTCCGAGGAATCTAGGAAGCGGATGATGAGGGGCGGAAGGATACGGCGAAGAGAAGAGAGAGGAGGGTGGGGCCAAAACCAGTGAGTCATCCGCGGCAAAAAATAGGGCGGGGGCGAGCGAATTATTATTAGGCTCAAGTAGAGCGACCACTGTCTATGACGTATTGGGGTACTTTAACGGGGTTCCCTCTGGACACGCCGACCCATACCGATTAGACGGATGTCCAATTCAACTTGAAAGCGCGCGCCAAGAGGGGAGATCCCCAGTACCCGTTAAATGACTCTAAGGGGAGGCAGTGCCACTCTCAAAGGCTTTCAATTTGGCGTGGTGTCATTTCAGCCGCTTTATCATACGGTCTCCTTTTTTTTATTTCACCAGCGAGCTGGCTCCTCTAATTTGGCGCGGCATTCTTTGCGCTTCATTTTCTTCTTTTCAGAAAAAGAAGCACGTCCTAATAAGAGAGACCATCCAGAATCGTTTAGGCTTGTTTAGGTGTTGTATCTTTATTCCCGACGGGGGAATTCGCCCTGGAATCCCCCCCCCGCTGCTGGTTCCCCCTCTTTCACCTCTTTTCATCCGTTGTCAACGGCTAAATCCGGCGCGGCCATAAGCGACCTGGATTTGCGACGGTTTGACCCACTGACCCTCAAGCGCGAAACGATCGTTACAAAAATGGTGGTCATCCCAAAAATAGCCATAGAAAGATTTGGATTTGAAAGGGCCCATTAGATGCCTTTTTTCCGAAACATCCATCACTATATGTATACAAAACTGAACATACCAAAAAAAAAAGGATAATGTTCCATTGTGTAGACTCGATTTTTAGTATTTCAGCTTCCAGAGGATTATCGGGGGATATTTTTTTGAGGACGGAAGAGATACCATAAATATATAATATATCTGTTACGATGGAAATAACAGTAACCATCATCGATTGTTATTCGCTTCAAACATATACTCGAAAGGCTTCCGATGATTTTGGAAGGAAAAATTATAAATTTATAAATCTCTTACATTGAGCCGTGATGCGGTGGGGGAAATACAAATTTGCTTCAATATTTTAATTTTTATAGACTACATGAATGCTTTCATATAGTCTAAGTCTGAGAATTAAAACACAATTGGACGGCGTAATAAGCATTGGTTGATTTCCATTACTTAAATTTGTCATATAGAACGACATTTTTACATACAGAAAGAGCCTAGAGCTTATTTCAAATTAATATTGCTTTAATCTTATTATATGGAAGGTTAGGTATATAACCCAAAAACTATTCCTACTAAAATGCCAATGTTCACCATATCTACAAACTAATAGGTTGATTTCACAAGCAGAAACGGTACTATACACACGTTCATTATAAAGTAATATAATTATTACGTTTTACTTGCGGTGTAAGATTCGGCGATTTGGCGGGAAAATTATTTATAGTAAAACTTGTTCGAGAGTGCGAAGGTAAGCGTAGGGCTCCCATCCAATAGTGCCAAAAATATATATTAATTATCAAAAGTAAATGATCCTAGTTATCAGACTGCTATACCCCCTATGTTGGATGCGTTTTCTTTATGAAGTTACATTTTGACCTCGAATTTGAAATTTGGCGCGCTCCTTGGCCGAAAAAACGTATTTGTGTTTATGAAAAAAATTTATAGCTATACCCACAATACACAAGTACAATTTATCGCGTCAAAAGACGGGGATGGAAATTAGCTTTTATTTGACTCGATTTTATCATCATTTTCATAAGGAAAACGCTTTTACTTTACTTCTGGAATTATAGAATAAAAATTTAAAGATTGATAATTTAGTCCTAGAATTATCCTATAATGTAAAGGAGTTTTATAGGCTTAAAAAACCGAAATACGTAAGTTTTATAGAGTGTTTTCAAAAGAAGGTCATTTCAATGCAAGACAGATCAAGATCAGAAAATAAATTTCAAATTTGCTCCTTTGGGATTTCGCGCGGTCAAATTAAGTATATTTCTTGTTGGTGCGTAAATCAAAACTTATCAGTTAGGGTTTCATCGAATATGCTAAATTATGGGATTTGAAAAGGACCATTTCGAAATTATGGGATTTGAAGAGGACCATTTCGAAATTATGGGATTTGAAAAGGACCATTTCGAAATTATGGGATTTGAAAAGGACCATTTCGAAATTATGGGATTTGAAGAGGACCATTTCGAAATTATGGGATTTGAAGAGGACCATTTCGAAATTATGGGATTTGAAGAGGACCATTTCGAAATTATGGGATTTGAAAAGGACCATTTCGAAATTATGGGATTTGAAAAGGACCATTTCGAAATTATGGGATTTGAAAAGGACCATTTCGAAATTATGGGATTTGAAAAGGACCATTTCGAAATTATGGGATTTGAAAAGGACCATTTCGAAATTATGGGATTTGAAAAGGACCATTTCGAAATTATGGGATTTGAAGAGGACCATTTCGAAATTATGGGATTTGAAGAGGACCATTTCGAAATTATGGGATTTGAAGAGGACCATTTCGAAATTATGGGATTTGAAAAGGACCATTTCGAAATTATGGGATTTGAAAAGGACCATTTCGAAATTATGGGATTTGAAAAGGACCATTTCGAAATTATGGGATTTGAAAAGGACCATTTCGAAATTATGGGATTTGAAAAGGACCATTTCGAAATTATGGGATTTGAAAAGGACCATTTCGAAATTATGGGATTTGAAAAGGACCATTTCGAAATTATGGGATTTGAAGAGGACCATTTCGAAATTATGGGATTTGAAGAGGACCATTTCGAAATTATGGGATTTGAAGAGGACCATTTCGAAATTATGGGATTTGAAGAGGACCATTTCGAAATTATGGGATTTGAAGAGGACCATTTCGAAATTATGGGATTTGAAGAGGACCATTTCGAAATTATGGGATTTGAAGAGGACCATTTCGAAATTATGGGATTTGAAGAGGACCATTTCGAAATTATGGGATTTGAAGAGGACCATTTCGAAATTATGGGATTTGAAGAGGACCATTTCGAAATTATGGGATTTGAAGAGGACCATTTCGAAATTATGGGATTTGAAGAGGACCATTTCGAAATTATGGGATTTGAAGAGGACCATTTCGAAATTATGGGATTTGAAAAGGACCATTTCGAAACTATAGGAAAAAAATTTGTAAATTTACAAAACTCTTACATTGAGCCGTGATGCGGTGGGGGAAATACAAATTTACTTCAAAATTTTTATTTCAATAGACTATATAAATACTTCTCTCGAAAGAGAACTTATATACTTACCGATCAACTTAGAAATATGAAAACTTTCAAAAACCACTTTTCAAGTGCGGTACTTAAATTTTGAATTTAAATTAAAACACAATTGGGACATTTTGGAAATATAGGAAAATACAGGGCTGTCCCATCGACCTTATAATTCCGGTAAGTGTTACTACTTTACAACCTATATGGATACTTTTCCAGCAAGATATTTTTATCTACTTGTGGTAAAACTCGCTAATATAGCCGTAATAACTCAAAAAAATGTCTAGGGGTATGTAATATGGAAGATTTTTAAGTGGCACCTAAAGTACTTAAAGACGACTTGGGCGGGGGAGGAGAGAGGAATTATCTTTGGAAGTTCAAGAGGTGATCTACGGAGGAAATATGCTCTTTAATAAGAAGGCGGCGAGGGGACTTGGAATAGAGAGACGATAGACGGTCTCGGAGAGAGTGGGCCGGGGAAAAATGGCCTCGTATCAGCTATCCTGAAAGCGCGCTCATCATTCTTCGAGAAAGAGGCGACGAATCACGAATGGATATTAATGGAGCGAAACCAATTGATCCAACAAGAAATTGCATTTTTCATATCACTCGGGGGTTGCTTCAAATCCACGTTATCCGAGATTAAACGCGAAGAAATAAGAGGGGCGCTTAGCCTAGGACAATAGCAGCGGGTTAGGTTTATTTCTGTCGCGTAGAATGGAGAAAGTCGAGGACGTTCGCACTCGTTCTAAAACATTAAGGAAAATCCAGTGTAGCGGCGCGAAGTTGTGAACAGCGGCATTGCGAACTCGACCCTTAACCCCGCGCCTCGATATATAACGGTATACGTGGAAAAATATATATATAGACCAAAGGAGAGTTTCTGACGTATCTGGGTCTAGGATGGAGCGAGCCGAAACTCACTTTCGCGAGCGTATTCCCGTGATGGGATTGCTTATAGCCTTAAGCCAGGCCTTGCGCGATTGACTATAGCGACGAGAAAGTTGAGAATTAATCATGTGTTGGACTATAGACTATAAAGGATAAATATAAAGGTAGTGGGGTACAGGTTTTTTTACAAAAATATTGCGCTTACCAATGGTAAATAATGGTAAAACGGTGTTTTGGTAAATAGTGGATCTATATAAATTTTGGTAAAGAACGATATTTGGGTAAATAACGTTACTGTGGTAAATATTGCAAAATTATTATAAATAACGTTACTGAGGTAAATATTGTAAAATAATAAATAACGTTACCGAGGTAAATATTGCAAAATAATAAATAACGTTACCGAGGTAAATATTGCAAAATAATAAATAACGTTACTGTGGTAAATATTGCAAAATAATAACTAACGATATTTTGCTAATTAATAAATAACGATATTTGGCTAAATAATAAATAACGATATTTGGCTAAATAAATAACGATATTTGGCTAAATAATAACTAACGATATTTGGCTAAATAATAACTAACGATATTTGGCTAAATAATAACTAACGATATTTGGATAAATAATAACTAACGATATTTGGATAAATAATAACTAACGATATTTGGATAAATAATAACTAACGATATTTGGATAAATAATAACTAACGATATTTGGATAAATATTTATAAATTATGATATTTGGGTAAATAACTGACAAATTACGATATTTTGGGTGTATATTGATAAATATTGGTGTATATTGGTATATTGATGAATATTAGTGAATATATTGGTAAATTTTGGTGAATAATGATATATTGGTAAATTTTGGTGAATAATGGTATATTGATAAATATTTGGCGAAATCTAGAAAATTAACAGTGGCAAAACAAGACTCAATTTTGAAGGTTTAAACTTTTACACGGACAATGCTAGTCAATGATAAATGCTAATTTAATTCCAAATAATTTATGGTTATTTATTTACCACGATCCACTACCTTTTAAATTTATATCATAACGTAATTTACCATTATAAATACGTGATAAAAATGTAAATGACCACTTCGGTAGTGGACTAATCTTTTCCAATTAACGGCCACAGAACAAAGAAAATTATTATTCCGTGTCGCTGAACCTGCCAACGCGACGCCTCGAGATGCTCTCAGTCATTAGCCTAATAAATCTTAATTAACTCCCTTTAACCAAAAAAGAGGCGCCATTTGATTCGGTTCCTGATCCTCGTTCTCAATTTTAAGGATAAACCGAAGGTAAAAAGTCCCCAAGAAACAAAGATAACGGCTGGGATTTTTTCCCAAAGAAAAGAGATGAGATAATAAATTTACTGGAAGAGGATTTTCTCAATTTTAATTTTACTCCGAGCTTTTATTTTCTAGACTTTTTACCTCTCCGAGGAGACTTTGTACCCTAGGAGGGGTTATACAACCACCGTGTCTGCCTGTCTGTCTGTCTGTCTGTCTGTCTGTGGGTGGGTCTGTCTGTCTGTGGGTGGGTCTGTCGGTCTGTCTGTGGGTGGGTCTGTCGGTCTGTCTGTCTGTGGGTGGGTCTGTCGGTCTGTCTGTCTGTGGGTGGGTCTGTCGGTCTGTCTGCCTGTGGGTGGGTCTGTCTGTCTGTCTGTTTGTCAGTCTGTCAGTCTGTCTGTGGGTGGGTCTGTCTGTCAGGCCTGCGAATGGGTTAAGGGTAATCACTGCGTACCCAGTTTCTTAGAATCAGGGAAAAGGTTTTTCCAAAAGCGCCCTCTTTTTGTCATTGGGTGTAGTATAATTTTTTTATCGGCCGGGATTCGAACCCGAGCCCTCTTGCACGACAGGTGAGCGTTCTACCGCAGAACCACGGATACAGTTACGCTTCACTGAAAATTAACAACTCTTCCGAGGAGAGGTATATTTTGGCTTGCCAACTTGTTTCTAAACACACGGATAAAATAAAATTCGAGGAGCTTTGCACCCGGTAATTTTCCCCTTTTAAAACCAACAACAAATCACAACTTCAATGTTTGAATCGTTGTTTGAAAGAGATGATAATAGCCTTTGTCTTAATATTTTGGAATTGTCTCCGGGGCAATTTTCTTTTAATACCGTTAAATACAGTCTGTTGGAAGAATTTTGAAAAATCCCACTCGGCAATGTTCGAATACGAGATAATATTTTCCTTGGAATATCAGGCCTGATACTCACTTACAAAGTAGAATTTAGTGAGTTTAGTGACTAAACATTTTAAAAAAGTGACTAAATAGTGACTGAAAATCTACCAAAAATGGTAAATAAATACTGTTTTATTTGGTTTTTTTTGACTAGTTCAGGGTGACCAGGGAAAGTCTTGGAAAATTTTATAGGAAAAATAGGAATTTTAGAGGCGAATTATAGGAAAATATAGGAATAGAAAAAAGCGAATTATAGGAAAATATAGGTAACTAAATTGGAAAATAATCAGGTAATTACTGCATTTCGGTGTACTTTGACTCGAATCACCTAGAATATTGATAATTTTTTTACACTGCTTTCTTGCATTATTTTATCACTTAGCGGATTTAAAGATTTTGTTCGAAAGTGGCAGTTTTTTCACTACATGCTCTATGACACGTACTTAAAAAATTATCTCATTTTCAAAAGATCGTGAAATTATAGGAAAATAGGTGAAAATAAAGGAATTTATAGGAAGGCATTAAAAATATAGGAAAATATAGGAAGTCTGGTCACCCTGCTAGTTACGCAACCAAAATAGTAACTATTACTATTACGCCTAGCGGCCTTACAAGTGTTTATACGGAATACCCGCGAAATCAAATAAACAGACGTACTTTTTGTACAGCGACGCCAAAATGACCAAATTATTGAAGTAACTGACGGGCTTTTGGAAAATAAAAAAAAGCGACCGGAGTTTGATTTTGTTTTATTATTTGTACAAAAAAGTTTTGTTAGACAGTTTTCTAACGTTCAATGCTAAGGAAATCTAAATATTCGAAAAAAGTGATAAATAAATAAAATTAACGATTTTATTACACATAAGTGGTTATCTTGCTTAATTTTATTTTTAAGTGTAAGAGCCGTTGAAAGTTTTATATATAAGTGATAAGTAGTAACTAATTTTGGGAAAAGTGACTTTTAGTGACAGATTTAAAAAAAGGGATTTTAAGTGAGAAAAGTGACTCAGTATCAGGCCTGGAATATTTTACGGCACAAATACACCATCGCGAATGTTTATTTACGTCGACTATTAAACAAATAAACCGAAAAAATACGACTTCAAAATTAAGAACCGTCAATTTCCGCTAAACCAGCAACTATACGAAATTTAAGCTTATCGGAAACCTTTGGGATTTAATTCGCTCCGTTTAAACTTAATTATGGTATATTATGACTGGCAAATCACGAGTCATTGTTTTTGTCCTTGGAGTGGGCGTCTCCCGATGTATAGAGTAATACCACTGTGACGTCACCCACGCTTTCTTCTTTTAAGTGAAAAAGTTGCACCCCCATAATGGCGGCCACGGCCAAAGTTACGGAGCGCGCTACTTAGTCCATCGCGGGCCGCTGAAGCGAATCTAGTTCAAACAAAAGGCAAAGTTTGCCCCCAAAAGTTTATTGAAAATGACATTATTGGGGTAAAGTCTAGAGCGACCGTTAAAATCTCCGTAATAAGCGATTAGACAAAAGGAAATTCGTCTCGAACCCGGAACCAGCGAGCGAAAAATCCAAGAAGTGGCCCGACCATAACGGAAGAAGCTTTGTTTACTCGCGCGGGCGAGTCTCTTCACTAAGCTCCCTTCGAGTCAACTTGGAAGCGCTTAATACCGCTGGTGGTTGGGTAAAGTCTACTTAATCCGATTAAGGGATGAAATAGGCGGGGCGGCGGCAAACAGAAGTTTGGCTGATGGAAAGGGTCTTTCTTTTATTGCGCCCGCTAAAAGTCTCTCGGATTACAATGGAACGCGGGAACTTCCTCCCGGCCATCTCCGAAATGGTCTCGGGAAATGATGAATCTCGGCTGGGATATCGAGACAGAAACCGGCCGCATCAAGACCTACACCATCGTCTAGAAATCCCTTTGTTACCAGAAATGATGGCCCTCTTTTCCCATTTGGACCAATCTCGCACCCATTCCCTCCCTCCGAAAAAACGGAACCATTTTTTACAACACGTAGCTAGGGATTATTTCTAGAAATAATTAGTATTTTTAAATTTGGAATTCTGTGTACTGATATTAAAAAATTAAAGAGTAAGATTATGATTTTAACGTCGGCTCGCGGGGCTTGAAGGGCTTGCTACCCACCCTCCTACGCATTGTAACCCAGCCACCTGAATTAATGGCTTTAAAAGTCGCTTGATGACTTAGGCCTAAGGTGGTGCCTTGGGTATTAGCCTAGCTGATTATTATTATTATTATTATTTATATAAAGGTTGTACTTCTTGGATAACAGGAACACAATTACAAGATATCAAAAGGGTTTCTATAGCAGTCGAAATAGCCACATTTGCTAACGAAGAGGGGGATGACGTACTGGGGGCAAGGGCGTATCTAGAATCTAATTTCTGTTGGGAGTATAAAATGTGAAATTTCGTTTTGCACCCCCTCCAGACTTACAATTAATGAAACTTTACCCTGATCCATTTCGGAAAGAAAGTTTAGGGTAAAAAAACCCTTAAAAACCCGCGAGTTGCCTACTTAAATATTAATAAATACATTGTATTGTAAAAAAGTGGTATTTTAATAAATTATCTACATATAATGTCATTAAAGTATCGATATTCGATCCACATTGAAACCGAAAAACTAAGTAAATCCGACGATAGGGAGTTGAGTTTCTGGAGTAGACCACGATGCCGCCGATGTTTTCTCGGCGCGCCGCCACCGGTTTATAATATTTTGTAACAGGGCTACCAGATTTTCTGTTGATATCAGTCTCTTTGCAGCTTTAACAAAAATGTAGTTATTACTTTCTAACGTCTGTTGGTATTTAGTGTGTACTCTTAACGTCTTAAACTCCTAGTAAAGGGATTACTTGAACGTCCTACAATGAAAACGAAATTTCATATAAACGCCGCCGATAGAAAATCACCATGAAATTTTCGCGGCGTCGGGGTCTATTCTGGAGTGACAAATCTTATCGGAAGCGAGGTCCGGATCCGGAGGATGTCTTGCCGGAATCCCAGCAACAGGGAACATCCAGCTCAAGAGCTTAATGTCAAAAGAAATAAATCTGATAGCGAGAGGAGGAAGAATGGCGAAAGGAATACTTTCTGCCACTAGTGCGCTTCGAGGGCTAGTGCATAAAAAGCCGGCCACGCCGCGGCGCTGCGGCTCAACAATGGATTTTCTCCCTGATGAAAAGGTTCCGGAGCGCGCGAGGGCAGACAGACAGACACACCCGATGACTTCGATTAGAAGAGGCCTAGACGAAGGCTTTAATTAAAAAAGTTAGCTCGTGCTAGCCCCATCCATAACCGGATACTAGAGTAAAGCCCGCGGGAACAGGTACAGTCTGAGAGTGTTGATATTGCCCTTTTGCGATTTGTTTTCGTCGCGCACTCTGATCCCGAAGTGCCTAGCTCTCGAAAATGTACAAATAACGGCGATAGTGATACAACAGTGGGAGGTGAGGGGGTAGGTTTGTTATTAATCGGGGGGTATTAGCTCGCCTGTTTTAATTAAGATTAGGGCGAGAGCTCGGTCATTTGTTTTAATCGAGACGCGATTCTGAGCGGGCTAATTAATTTAATGGGAACACAGCGGCGCTCCTCCGGAATGCGATTACTGGGCTTTAGAACGGACGGAATGCGCGCTTTTACTCACACGCGATTCTAGCTTTCTTGAAAACGTAATAATTAATTCTCAATTACCAAAGAAAACCCGGAATATTAAACGAGGCGCTATTCTCGGTATACGCGTGACGTCATTCTACACTATACATTCTTTTATATCCTTATTTGTGAGAGCTGCCATTTCATTACAGGCCTAATTTAAAATAGTGCATGCAAGCTAGGTGAAACAAACACTAGATGCAAGCTAGGAGCAACAAACACAACACCCCACACAAGGAGAACGCAACCCGTCAAAAGTCGTGGATTTTCTTGCGTACGTTTTTCATTGGCTAGACGCTTTAGCGCCTGCTGCCGTCGGAAGGGGAAAATTAGGAAATTGTCTTCCCCCCGCCCGTAAAACGTTCAGCGTAAAGGCTCGTGACGCTCGTCCAATGAAATTCTTACACAACACTGCCTTAGCGTGTTTAAAGGCTAGCTGCGTTCTCCTTGTGTTTGTTGCTCCTAGATGCAAGGCCGCTTCATCGGTCAAGTGCACGCGACGTCTCGAGCTGATAAGCACGTGCAGGCGCCCTTGCCTGTACTATTTTAAATTAGGCCCGTAATGAAATGGCCGACTTCGTAAAGAGTTAGTGCGGGTCGAGTTCTTCTCATTGGTGCACCCATTTGAGGGGGCGGGGGCAACCCGGGGCAGATGTCCCTTCAATAGCCCCCCTTAGATTGACCCAGTCTAATGTCACCTCTCTTTAGTCCATTCTGCCAAAAGAGACCACCTACCCCAAGATGGACACGCATCGCAACCTGTTTTTTTTTTATAAAAACCCAAAAAAACAGTTTTTTAAACACCTTTATTTTACTTTTAATCTATTTTTCGCTTTTGTATAACCGTGCATACATATTACAAATCAACTAAAAATTAATGAGTTCTATTACAAGCCTCACATGACCAGAACAAAGTTTTAGTTTCAGTTTCATTTTTGATGACCAGGAAAAGAGAATTAAAGGAAAATATAGGAAAAACCAGAAGCAAAAATAAGGATTATTATCGAAAAACCGTAGTGAAATATAGGATGAAGAAGGGTACACGACGATATTATATAAGACGGGAAAACATAAGGGGGGAATAGGAAGGTATTGAAAATGTAGGAAATGTGGTCACCTTGTAAATGTTTTAGAAATGTAATTATTTCGGTAAGAAAATGTTCAAATATTTTGGAATAATTTTTAGATAAACCATAGTTTAAACCAGTGTGGTTTAAACCAGTGTGGTTTAAACCAGTGTGGTTTAAACCAGTGTGGTTTAAACCAGTGTGGTTTAAACCAGCCAACCCTGCTGGCTCGCGCACCAATTTTGTATTTTAATTTCGTAAAATAAAAGAATTTTAACGCGCTATTTTCTGTAAAAATAAAAGTCGTGTCACCTTTGATTGAATCGGTTTAAGTTGGTCATAAAATAAATTACAGCAATTATAAACAATTTTTTTTATACGGGATATATAATTTCGATTAAAGTCCACTAAATAGAGTATAAGTTGTCTAACTTATAATACTCTACCAAGAATGTATTTATTTATATTTAGGAAGAATGATTATGTTGCGACAATCGCCGGGCACGTTGAACGCCTTTCCCCCGTCTCGCGCGGGGGGGGGGGGGGGGGGAGACAAAACGTCACCGGCGTTTGATTTCCATTGCGTTAGGTGACGTAAATTTTAAGCAGCCAATGAAATACCGGGACTATTCGTTTTATTTTATGCGGAGGAGCGTACTGGGGGGACCAACGGGTGGATTGAGAAAAAGGCTAAAAACCGTCTCGACTTAGACATTCTCCCTAGGTATAGATAAATCATGGGCATGGATAAATACATTCTTGACTCTATTATGGCTTTCTGACGACGTTTTCCTTTGACTATTTTTAATTTTAGCTTAATTTGCCATAAATAGATGGCGCCACGGTCTCCAGTAAAGTCGCGTTTTTTTTAGAATCTGAGAGATTCATGGCCATCTCTAATAACAGGGGGCTTTCATAATACAGATGGCAATGATAGAGCAGCCACTTGCTTTAAAGGGAGTATGAACTTTCATATTTATGGTGGATCAACGAATTTTACATTAACAGAAGCTAGCGGAAATTGGCGCTAGTTACGTTAAAACCAAGCCTATCAAGATAAAATTATCTAACAAGGAGACTACCCGAGGTGGTTATCACAGATTTTGTTGAAACTCGGGGGTTAGGTTGTCCTTATGGTAGTATGAAAATTCCCAAAGGGAAAAGTTGCAATGGGCTTTAGTTTCCCCATGGCAACCGAAAATGTTTTTGATCTCTCAAAACAAAAAAATCTCCATTTAAAAAGCATGGGATTTTCTCGGTTTCACAGGGCACTTAAAAAACGTGAAAAAATTTAATTTTCAAAACTTACCATAAAAAAGATGAATTTGACTTATTTTGGGTAAAATTGAGCATATATTTTTGTAAAATTTATAAATTTTGGTTAAATTTTAACAAAATTTGGGTAACCGGGGAAAATCCCGTGCTTTTTTAAATGGAGAGGTCGAAAACATTTTCGGTTGCCATGGGAAAACGAAAGCCCATTGCAACTTTTCCCTTTGGAAACTTTCATACTACCATAAGGTCTACCTAACCCCCGAGTTTCAACAAAATTGGTGATAACCACCTCGGGTAGGACAAAACGAGCTTAAGTGGACGTTCGCAAACGAAGGTCATCTACTTTCCTAATAAGCCAGTTTCAATAATGTACTTATGGTAAAAACGTTTCATTTTTTTAATACTTTGCACGTTCAAATTTCAAGCACGCCAAGCAATGCCAAGTTACTCGAAAGGCGATTACTTCAAACTGGCTTATTCGTAAGAATATGAATACTAACCGCCAGACGAGACTATCGAATTATAGTGAATAACTAAAAAGGAGGTGGCGTGAGGGTGCGATTGAAGCCCCACCCTTTAAACGACCCCTAAAACGTGGTACACACAACTGAAAGCAAGGACATTGGTTTAATAACACCGAGTTAAAGAAAAAGTTCAATAAACCGGTTAAAAATGGCTATACGCCGCAGAATGATCCTAAAAGATACCTATATGTTACCTTGCCCAAGATGAAGAAAGATAAATCACGATTTCGAGATAGACCATGGCCCGCCAGATTCAGGGCTACGATAGCTCGAAATTGCCAGCGAAAACCGAAATTACCCCGAGAGATAGAACTAGCAGCGCGTATTTAAAACCCCCAAAGATAAAGAAAAAATGAAAACTAAAATAAAAGGAATATAAAAGATTCGAGTGATTTGGTCAAAATGGCGGCCACGGTTCAAGGCAAAACGCGACGGGGTGGTAGTAGGGAGTGTCAATAGGTTTCCTCTATGGAGTAGTTGACGTCACGTGAAAGTTAGTTAATATATATACGCCGGTTATATAAATCTCTAAATCTTCTCTGGTATATTCGAAGCGAGCCCAAATAAACTTAGGGGTAAAACTCTAGGAGCAACAAACACAAGGAGAACGCAGCTAGCCTTTAAAAAGTGTTGGCAATTTTTTGATTTTTTAAAAAAAAATCAAATAAATCGATTTTTTTATTTAAATCGGATTTTTATTATTTTTTTTATGTATTTGATTTTAATTAAAATTTCAAAGTTTTATATACTTTAGTATCATAATTTTACCTAAAACCAGGGCTCCCACCAAAATCTAAAAAAATAGGGAAATAGGGGATTTTTCTGGCTAGAAATAGGGTGAAATAGGAACCAAATATTTTAAAGTAGGAACCAAATAGTGACCATTTTAATAAACAAAAATAAGATCTTTAAACTTTTAAAAGCAGCAAATTTTTAAAACTGACTTAGTTTTAATTTAAAAACGTTTTATCACAAAAATTAAGTACTTAGTTTTAATTTCTAAAAAAACTTTTATCAATCCCAAAAATGGCTATAATTTTTTTGTAATAATTCTATCACATTAAATCGGGTTTTTTTTCGCTTTTCTACGAAATATTTTAAGCCTATGGTACTTTTCACCAAATGTACTAGAAATAGGGTGACCTCGAAAAAAAGTAGGGGCTTTTAGGCATTTTAGGGACCTGGTGGGAGCCCTGTAAAACAAATGTTTTAATTTTTAAAAACTAATGTATACTGAATTTATTAAATTTAAGCTAATAATCACATAGAAGTTTTTATTTTAAAACCTATTTAGGTACTTTTACAAAACAAATTCTGCGGAATCTCCACCCACAGGTAGAATCCAATGCAAAAAGAAAGATTATAATTAAACCTAAATTATAGCAATTGGCGAGGTTTTTTCTTTTTCATAAATACTTTATAAAAATTGATTTAAATCGTGATTAAAATCAAGTTGATTTAAATCAGCCAACCCTACACGCTAACGCAGTGTTGTGTACAAATTTCCTTTTACGAACCTTTACGGCGAACGTTTTACGGAAAAGGGGGGGGGGAGACAATTTTGGAATTTTCTCCTTCCGACGGCAGCAGGCGCTAAAGCGTCTAACCAATGAAAACTGTACGCGAGAAAATGCACGACTTTGGACGGGTTGCGTTCTCCTTGTGTGGGGTGCTGTGTTTGTTGCTCCTAGAAACTCTAGTTGCGACTTATTTACGGCTTCTTCCGGGTGTAAAAGAAGAGATTGAACAGAGTGATTGTACGGGAGAAACACCGTGTTCGTATAGAAGCACACCCTAGTCATAGATTATAATATTACTCTTTTCTAAGCGACCACTATTTGAGGCCTCATAAATTGGATTCATGAGAACCTTGGTTTTTATCTTTTATTACATAAATGGGCCAGATAACTATTCCTACAAAGCTAGAGCTTACACTTTGCTTAGATTTTTACGGATTAAAGGAAAAATAATAGGCCATTCTATATAGTAACATTGTCCATCTTGATGTTGCTGCTACATCACGGGTGACGTATCGATGACATTTTACTACGAAACGCCATGGACAGAGTAAATACCGAATAGAGCTTCTACGCATTTCGTGACGAATGAGCTACATAAAAACAAGTTCAGCAAGCGGAGCTTATTTTATAGAAAGGCCTATTTATCGAGCGAGTAAGCTAGTAACCTAATTTTTTCTGAAGCAATAGCTAACACTAACTTTCTCCCAAGAGATTGAAATATTAGCAATACATCAATTAGCCTTATTAGTATATATAGGGCCACTTAACGGTCGACGCAATAAGCTCAAACTGAGTGACCCAACCTGATAAGTTCATAAACTGCTAGAGTTTCGTCTGCTAAGCAAACGATAAATCACAAAGCGTCTGCTAAGAAAACTAAAATCAAACAGTTTATGAGCTTTTCGCGTTGGCCGCTACGTGGCTCTATTAACAGAAATAAATCTTACCACGTCCACCTTTAAAATTTAATCAATCTATACGATAGTTATAACGTAGTTTCTACTTAAATCATAATCTTAAGTTTAATCACGACGTTACGTTCAAAATAACTAATTTTAATTCACGTCTCGTAGGTTTATATCTAAACTTTGATTTAGCGAACTCTCAGTAACTCCGAGAACCTTCTATCTCGAATTTAAAAATGTCACATTTTTTCGAAGTTACGGAAATCGGACCGGATTTCAAATCTAACGAAAGTTAAAAGATATTCTCGGAATATTTCGAAGCGCCATTCCAATATCACATTTAAAAAAAAAAACCTTCTTATAAGATTAGCCTGATAATTTATTTTTTAAATTTATACAGATAAAAAGGGCGATATCGACCATAAAAATATATCTAAAAAAGTTAAAATTTAACTTGAAAATTAAATATTTAGGGCAGATAATTTTTAGAGATGGCGATTAACCAAAACAGGCTCAGTATCATGAAATAAAAATAGGCGGATTCACAAAAAGCTTACAGGGAAACCTGGCGGGTTTAGATTTTAATGTTTTTATTTACACTAGATGGCGTTTATGTAAACCTAATTTATTACCGAGATAAAACAGCTATATTTTACGTATGTTGTATCAACCGAGTTATTTTTTTTTGATTCAAATTCCCCGAAATTTTCCAGAGTTTTCACACAATTTATTTTATGTAAAACATTTTCAATTCATAAAACTACTAGTAAATGTTTTCCATTTCAAAAAAATCACCGACTATTCCAGAAATTACAGGTACTGGCAACTCTGGAGTATGTAAAAACTATAAGAAAAACATTAAATTCTATATTTTGCAGATTTAATTCTAATTTCTACGTTTCTAATGGCGTTTATAGGCCTATTGTGTAAACCAAAATTAGTGAATAAAGTGACAAACAATTTTAAAAATAGTTACTGAAAAGTGACTAAAAAAAGTACAAGATGTCACGAACATTTAAGTACACAAAATTCCATATGAAATTTAAATTTGAACAAATTTTCAATCATCTTGTAAATTAACTTAATAAACCCAAGAGGAATTTTATCGAAAATTAATTTTTCGAGTTACCTGGTTTTGGAAATAAAGTAGCGAAACTCTAATACTTCAATTTATTTTAATGTTTAGATAAACCGAATTTTTCGAGTTACCTGGTTTTGGAAATAAGGTAGCAAAACACGAACACGTTAATTTAAATTAATTTTTTAAACAAACCGAATTTATCTACGTACCGGGTTTGGCCAGAACTCTCACTTAAAATTTAAATTTCTTAATGCAACGGTAAAGTAAGTTGATAAATGATCAGTACTAACTAAAAATATAATTATCAAGCAACTCTGTCTTAATTTAAAAAGTTATGTACATTTTAAGTCGAAAATCTACCTAAATTATTAAATGGGCAAATTACCAACCTGTGGGCCCCCTAGTGGCAAAAATAATATTGGGCTATTGAGGATCTAATTTTTTCTATCGTCCTCAACAAAATTTAGTGAATAGCTAACAATTTTAAAAATAGTAACTGTAAAGAGACTAAAAAAGAAAAACTAATGTTTTACTGAGGACCAATGACACTCAAAAATAGTTACTTCAAGCTAAAGACAAATATTAATAACGCAAAAATCTCAAAAAAGTGATAGTGACTAATTTTGAAAAAGTTACTTTTAGTGACAGAATTTAAAAAAGCGATTTTAAGTGAGTAAAGTGACTCAGCAACAAACCTGCATTACCCCTGTGAAAGGATCTTCTCCCTCGTCAAATGTGTGTAAATATTTTGTAGTTCATTGGTAATTTTTGTGTCTTTTTTATACTATGTTTATTTCGCTATCAGAGAAAGTGTACTTTTATTTATTTTTATTTAATCATTAATCCTGCTCGCGGAACCAGTAATTGGATTCCTCCTCGATTTAAAAGGGATTTGTACAAAAAACATAATATGCCTTAAAAAGCTCTCGGTAATTAATTTTTATTTAGAGCCCAATAATTCAGATTATAGTTTCCTTCTGAATATAAAAGGTATTTGTATTTCAAAGGGTAAATAAATATTCATATGTTTTTTTTCATAGAACTGCAGGGGACCTGACCGATGTCAACGGTGTTTCCGTTAAGAGTAACGACTTATAAAATTACGCCACCAATCTATAACCACACATTACCCTCTGGCGGATAAAATAGGCAAGCCATCCGCGTTTGATTTTAATCAGGTTTAATCTTTCGTCGTAAAATACCGGCAATAATTAAAGCGAAATCTCTCAAAAGATGGCGTGACCGTGACGAACGCGGAAGGCGCGAAGTACGTCTTTCAACCTCGCATTTGCCTTACGGATAAAAAGAGGCAAACGTGGAAGGTAAAAGCCGCGATCCACGACGATCATTGAAAAAGAAACCGTAAAAATAAATCAACTTCGTGAGCGCACGCCACCACGAAAAAAATGCCACGGGGAAGGGGTAAAATAAACTTAGACGACCTTTCTAGGAAAAGCAATAGGAGTCAGCTGCTATCTGAATCACGGCTAGGCTAAAAGAGAAAACGCCTAATAATCCACTACCAACTGAGCCCAGAGTTTACCTCGACTAATAACGCGAAAAATAAAGAAACGCAGGTGCTATGCGCTTATGATTATTCAAAATAATACCAAGACGAAAGCGCGCATAATATTGTAGTATTTAGTAAAAGAATACGCGCAAATATTAATTAAAAAAATACGCGTCAGGGTACGGTTCGACGCGTACAGAAATTATATCACCACAAAAAAAAAACACGGTAAACGGTAATGCGCGCGGAGGGAGATGGTTGAGGAAAATTCAACTAAAAAATATATATATAAATGAAAGGATTTTTTTGTGTCACAGCCGAGGCCTAGCAAACACGGGTAAAGCTGCTTGGAAAATGTGGAGATTGCCTTTTGCACTACCGAGAAAGGGGGCCCCTCGCTGATTTATTGGTGGTAATTAACAGTCACGACAAATTTTTAGCAGCTAGCGTGGCCCAATTCATTTGAAAATATTAGGACCGGAAATATATTAAAGTAGCTAACTGCTTACTGAGATATAAACGAGATATAAATAACTATTTTTTTACGCGAATGTTAATTAGGAAACAAGCCTTATTTATTATTCACGTTTATACAAGGTTAGGGTTAAGTTAATAGTCCAAATTTACCCGCGCGTTCTTAGCGGTAATAACGAAGTTTTAATTAATTTAAGTAATTACGTACCCAAAATTACGTAGGACTCGTAAATTAATTTCGCAAAGTTCGTCTAAATTAATATCTCTATTTTTTTGGTAGTCTCGTAATATGTCCGTGTCTAACACGATAAAAATGTCAGATTTGATTAAAGAGAAATTCTTTAAAGCTACTTCCAAGATATGGAGTAGTATCAGTGCTACATCACGCAACGTCACCCATGCTTTTTCCTATAGATAAAAAAACGCGCCTAAAATGGCGGCCATGGCCAAAGCTACGAGGTGATACTACTCTATAGATAAAACAGTAATTTTCGTTTTACCTTTAAAAAAATATTCGCGTTGAAATTTGAAACTGGCATAAAAAATATAATCTTTAGAAATAATTTTTTTTTAAGTTTAAAAAAAGGGGAGGCTTAGAGATCGGTTGCGTATCAACCGCAGTTTCGTCCGAAACTAGTAGTCCGGTCTACTCTCTCGATACAGCCGAGCTACGGATCCGATTCGAAGTCGGCCTCTGATCGGGGCAAAAATCCTATTAAAACAATATGGCGGCGTCCACCATAAATCTAACGCGAAAAGCTAGATACGAGCCGCGATATCGAGTTAAAACAGGATTTTGAGAAACTTAATAATAATGAAATCAAATCCAGCAGGCGAGAGAGTTCAAGGCTGGTAAATAGGCCGGTTACAGGCGTTGAATCCACGTACATCTACCCGGGTTGAGTTAGTCGCCCGTCACTCGTACGTGTACGCCTTAAGCGACTGGTAAAGCGAGGGTTAAATAAACGCGGTAGTAAAACCGTAATGTACGAGAAAGCGGGGCACAAGCGGCGCTCGAGACAAGAGGACGTATTTAGAAGTCATTCAAAAATGCGTAACGTCGTTGGAGATTCTAATGAATGGGCGCTTGTGTGGAGTTTTTTGCTCGAAATGTGGCGCGAAAAACGACGGCTCTCCCGTCGCTTCTTTTATTCATTAGGGGGCGCTGCCGGTCCGCCATTTATTTACGGACTAGAAACAAAGTTTCCACTCCAGGAACTTCAGCCGCCGCTAACTTCCAAAAATGACGGCTTCGTATATTCTAACGGATTACGACTGCGGGTTACTTAACGGCTCAATCGAAACTAGGGCGTACGGTAAAGTTTGCATTTTACAAATTACGGATTAAAACGTCAGTTAGAGAAATATCTTTAGACTACTTAGCGCTCTACGTCGGGTAAACGGAGACTTCTTCGGAAGACGGACAAAGGGAAAATAGTTTTCTGATTTATAGTCCAGACTTCACAGCGACAGAGCTGGAAAAATCTGGGTGCGCGATAAAAAGATGTACGCCAGGGAAAATTTATGGAAATTACATATTTCACTCCCCGCCATTTTTCGAGGGCATATATCGATGTTATTTTAATGATCTTTCAAAAAAGTGCGCGCGTTATAAGTGCACACCGCGCGTACACCCTATAGACACCAGTTCGGTTTGGCCTCCCCACCGGCGCGCGGGAGTTCAAAGACGAATTTGCAATGAGTCATTGCGCCTTTTAACAAACGCGCTCTCGGGGTTGGAAGCGAACCCCACCCCCGTTGGGAGAAAAGCCAGCCCCCGTTCCAAATTATTCTGATTTTTAGCTTGTAGGGGTCGCTACTTTAGTTGACTACGAAACTTCTACGAGATAAATCGAGCCCCCGTTTAAAAATTATTTAGATTTCTAACTTTGGAGGGGTCGGTGCTTAAGGGACGTACTGCCACTAAGACCAGCCGAAAAGCAAAATTGCCAAACAAATTGCATTCTCCATTTGCAACCGGATTTGGATATTTTGAGTGGAATGAAACAATATTTTCAGATTCAGTTTCCTCATTTTTCTAAACGGTCCAAAACAGTTAATTTTACTCTTATCAGAACGAACGAATTATTTAAATTTTTACTCTAAAAAATAATAATAATATAAATCAGCTAGGCTAATACCCAAGGCCTAAGTCATCGAGCGACTTTTAAAGCCATTAATTCAGGCAGCCGGGTTACAATGCGTAGGAGGGTGGTGGCAAGCCCTTCATGCCACGCGAGCCAACAGCTCCCTACACCAATTATTACCGTTAACCTCGACAAGTTTTTATGGAAGGGGAAACCGAAGAGCTCGGGGGTAACCTCTTAAACCAGTGGGGGGAGACCTTGCAAACTCAACGCAGAAGGAGTTGTTCCGAGTTTTCACCCAGTGCAACAAGCTGGGATCGAACCCGGCTCCTCTTGCTGCGAGGCGAAAGTGCTAACCACTCCGGCACCCCACCTATATTTCAGGTTTAATAAAAAAAAGACATTTTAATACGTTTAAATATGATTAGAACGCGTAAGGAATTATTACAGTATGTTTCACAAAACTATAAATAAAGATAAATTTAAATTCGCGGACTTTAAGGCCGTTTCGAAATTCCCTGATCCATGGCAGTCCAGCACTAATTATCTCGACTAAAAACCTTAATTGAGGTAATCAAAGGAGGCATTAAGCAGCGTATATTTCCGAAGTATACGTTGAAAGTATCCTCCCCGCCACTACGAGCCGGTGTGCCAATTGAGAGTGCGCGATATAAAAGCGGTGCTGTGTCGAAATCCGTCGTTTCCTGGCGACCTAGCAGCGGCCGAGTCATTAAGTTTGACTACGAAGTTAACCCCACTTTATTCTCCCTCGACTCGACCGAGAGAGGCATTAAGCCCGTCAGTGAAGCTATTATAAAGTTTAATATAAAGGACGTATTTTAGCGAACAGCGAGGGTTAAAAAGGGAAGCCGCCACATTTTTCAAGTGTCAAAAAATACGACGCGGCGAGAGGAAGCACGCGTAAAAGACGCGACAACGTTTCGGAGGACTACAGGCCACGCTCCACCCTCTACTTTGACAGGAACATTTTAATCTGATCGCGGAATTAGGAGCTCCTAGAGAGATTCGTTAGATTCAAGGATGGAAATAGGTGGCTCGAAGGATAAACAAAGTCCCGAGGCGTTACGAAATACTTCAAATCAAACAAAGGGACGAAATCTAAAGGGAGTTTTGACGTGACTACGGTTAGTGTTACCTCGGACCAATAAAACAAAGGACCCGAATTAAACCCAATCTTATACTTGCACAGGGCTGATACTCAAATTCATAACTAATTTTAGTGGAAATAGTACCTAACCTCTTCAAAAATAGTAACCAAAAAGTAACCTAAAAGTAACTAAGAAATAACTTAAAAACACGAATTTGAAGTAAAAATCGGTTTATTGCTTAAAAAAATCGCACTACATTATTTGCTAATTAGGTTTCTTAAAAATATTTGTTATTAGATTATTTTTCTTTTTACCTATATTCTTTTGTATTAAGTCGGCCATTTTCTTTTTGTTAAAAGACGGCATTTTTTATTTCTATGGGCAGTACTAAAATTAAATATGATACAATTAAATATGGTAAAATATTTTTTCGTAGAGATAACCTAACAAATTTCAAATAGTAACTTTTAGTAACCAAATTAGACAAATAGTAACTTTTAGTAACCAAATTAGACAAATAGTAACTCTTAGTAACCAAATTAGACAAATAGTAACTTTTAGTAACCGATTTAAAAAAAAGTAACTTTTAGTTAAAAAAGTAACCCAGTATCAGCCCTGCTTGCATCGTCCGCCAGAGCTCTTACCGAGAAAATCGTCAAACATTTCCACCCAAATTCAAAGCATGCCCATAAAAGCGTCGCGTTCCAGATATTATATTGCGCACGTGCTTAATGTTTGGGTGGAAATCTTTCTAATATCAGACACCAGGGCGCTACGAGCGACAAGCTCCTTTTCCAAATGCGTTTGAAAACTGAAAAAAGGTATCGTTCGTCGAACTTAGCCTATCAGAACCATCGACAGAAGCTCAGATTTCAAGCACCTTTGGAAATTAGCTTTCGGCATTTTAATTTTACATTTTTAATCGTTAGGCGGACCAAATAGATACCCATGTTAAAAAAAACTAGATTCTAAAGGTATTTAGACTAAATTATCCCAAAAAACAGACATTGTCGACTAAGTTATCGCATAAGTCTATAATTATCTTAACAATAAGTATATAATTACGTCTATATTTTATTCACGACAGAAAACTACCGCTACGCCCCCTTTGGTTCGCCATTGAAACCTAGATAGGTAAAGGCTTTGAAGTAGACGCTAATAGTTCTTCCTCGTCGTTGTTCGCAATTTTGACTTTATAAATAATGATACTTGCATTTTAATATAATTTTTGCATCGTTTGCTTATATTTTAATAAGTTAATTTAAGAAAAAATCGTTCTTGTGACATTTTAATTTGTCTGTAGCAGACGCTAGATCATAGGCGCGACCTCGGAGAAACTAGCGCCGTTACGCCATCTAGACTCGTTTCGGTCGCGAATAGAATCACCTTAAAATATCTGTAAAGTGATCTTGAATATTTTAATTAATTTATTTAAAAAAAAGTACTATTTTAGGCTGTTTTCCGACACGCTGGTAGCCCTATTTTGTTCCTGGAATGTGTCATAAGATTTTTTTAATACATTCTTACCATCTATCACGGTGCATTCGCTATGCAATAGACAGTCATTATAACGTCGTAAACCCGAGCCTCTTTTCATCGGCGTATAACAATGACGGGGGAGGGGGGGGGCGTAATGTGACCCGAGACGAGAAAGTCGATGCTTTTTACGCCCCGAAAATTCGGTAAGAAGAGACGATCAGTAATTAGTGACACTATACCACGAACCTCAGCTTTCCGATATCAAAATTGCAAACGAGAAACCGAGGGGGGGGGGAGAGAAGTTATGGAAAGGATTACTATTGAAAACAATGCTTTGGCAAGGGGGGAAGAGATGAACTTTGAGACGCGAAGAAAAATGATAAGTACTAAATGCGCATCCCTATCGATGAACAATAACGCTTTGACAGTAGTCCATGGCGTCACCGACACTAACCCCCCCCCCCCTCATCCTGCTCCCAAAATACTCTCCCCCTCCTATTCCCAACAGAAGGATTAACATAAATATATTTAACCGCAAAAATGTAAATGGAATCGTAAAAAATACACACTCATCCCGTTTATTTAACGAAACTGGGTTATTGACGTATTAAACGCTTCTGGTTTTTTGTACAAATATTTACATTCACGCGATACAAAAGACTAGACAGAGGTAATATTAAAATACGCTTTTTAAAAGCCGCGATATAAATACTAAGTTGTAGTATACAACTATAGAGAATCGTTAATATATGCCGAAACCTTCAATATATATTTTGAACGTCGTTGAAGAGGCAATTTGAACGCCTATCAAAGGTCAATAACGTAGATAGGGGGAAGTTTGAGTGACTCCGTGAAAACAACTTAGGGGCCCCGCCGTCAAACGCTTTAATAGTAATTTGGATGGAGAAATACCATCAACAAATGGAGGTCGTATCGCGGCTGCTATGGAAACGTAAAGCTTGGTCCATGGCGCTGATACGAGCGATAAGGAAGGGGCGATATAACTTGGCAACACGCGGGAAGCTGAAACAATGAAAGGAGGAGGGCTTACCAGCGTTATGATCTTGGGCGGCGTTCCTAAGATGCGAGGGAGACAGAGATCGGGTACTTCCGCGAGAATCGGCCCCGAGATTCGCCATGCTGCGCCGTCTCAACATGATTTTCGCTCGACGCTCACGTTACGCTCTCTATAGCGCGAAAAAACGTGGAAGAATACAAGCGCCGTCGCCTTCTTCCTGTTCTCTCTTTTTCTGGCGGCGACGATCGGGGGTGGATCTTTCGAATTCGAAATTATTCGTTACTGCGACAACCGAGACTTCGTTGTCTTCGACAGACTCATGCCGGCTCGAGAAACGACGGGTAAATACGTTTAATAAACAGTCTTCAATCGCATACTTCTTCAAAAAGCCTCCTACGGGACACGGGACGAAAATTCTCGACGAACGTCCATACCACAAAAACGCGTCTTCTTTTTTCCAACGGCGGCGGGCAGCCGAGTCCGTTACGTTACGTAGCGCTCACTGCAGAAACGTCGGCTGCTGTCGGGTCGCTCGCTGCATAGAGAAACGCTACCGCCGTAGCAACGCGCCAAAATTCTAAAGCGAGCGAGGCGCCACCCGACGTCAATCTCTAGCAGTCAAAAGGCGGGGAGTTGGCTGCCACGCCGTCGGCGAAGCCACGGATGAAGCCGAGGCGCAAGCTGCCGCTTCTACGTCATTTCCTCTCCGTCGATAAGAGAGCCGCGGCGTCGATACGGGGTGTAAACGTCACCCTCGCCCAGGCTCAGCCGGCGTAAATAAATGACAATGATAAAAAATCATCCTTAATTTAATTCGCCCGCGGATAAGGATTGGATAGTTGAATAAATAAAAAATGGCGCGTAATATTGGAGTGGGTATTTTAATCAGAAAAGAACTTGGGGGGGGGGGAAACGGCGTCTGCTACTAATTATTCCGTGGATATCATAATAATTAGACCTCACTTGGCGCGCCCTTCGGGGGATTTGCATTCTCCACCCATAACATTTGGAAGGACCAGATGTCCCCTAAAATCTGAGATGGGCACCCCTCCGCCCAATTCAGACGTTTTTGTCATTTCGACTCGATGATCAAATGTTAAATAAATTTATATAAAATATACATCAATATTATCATTTTGAGCCAAACTTGAGTGGCAAGTGTGCATTTAAAAAAAGCGTAAATAAAACGAATGCAAAAAGAAAGGAGCGTCAATTTGGCCTCTCAAAAAAAGAGCGAAAAGAGAGGAGCGCTTATTTGGCCTCTCAAAAAAAGAGCGAAAAGAGAGGAGCGCTTATTTGGCCTCTCAAAAAAAAGAGCGAAAAGAGAGGAGCGCTTATTTGGCCTCTCAAAAAAAAGAGCGAAAAGAGAGGAGTGCTTATTTGGCCTCTCAAAAAAAGAGCGAAAAGAGAGGAGCGCTTATTTGGCCTCTCAAAAAAAGAGCGAAAAGAGAGGAGCGCTTATTTGGCCTCTCAAAAAAAAAGAGCGAAAAGAGAGGAGCGCTTATTTGGCCTCTCAAAAAAAAGAGCGAAAAGAGAGGAGTGCTTATTTGGCCTCTCAAAAAAAAGAGCGAAAAGAGAAGAGTGCTTATTTGGCCTCTCAAAAAAAAGAGCGAAAAGAGAAGAGTGCTTATTTGGCCTCTCAAAAAAAAGAGCGAAAAGAGAAGAGTGCTTATTTGGCCTCTCAAAAAAAGAGCGAAAAGAGAGGACCGCTTATTTGGCCTCTCAAAAAAAAGAGCGAAAAGAGAGGAGCGCTTATTTGGCCTCTCAAAAAAAAAGAGCGAAAAGAGAGGAGCGCTTATTTGGCCTCTCAAAAAAAAAGAGCGAAAAGAGAGGAGCGCTTATTTGGCCTCTCAAAAAAAAAGAGCGAAAAGAGAGGAGCGCTTATTTGGCCTCTCAAAAAAAGAGCGAAAAGAGAGGAGCGCTTATTTGGCCTCTCAAAAAAAAGAGCGAAAAGAGAGGAGCGCTTATTTGGCCTCTCAAAAAAAGAGCGAAAAGAGAGGAGCGCTTATTTCACCTCTGAAAAAAGAGCGAAAAGAGAGGGGCGCTTATTTGGCCTCTCAAAAAGAGCGAAAAAAGAGGAGCGCTTATTTCACCTCTGAAAAAAGAGCGAAAAGAGAGGAGCGCTTATTTGGCCTCTCAAAAAAAAGAGCGAAAAGAGAGGAGCGCTTATTTGGCCTCTCAAAAAAAAGAGCGAAAAGAGAGGAGCGCTTATTTGGCCTCTCAAAAAAAAAGAGCGAAAAGAGAGGAGCGCTTATTTGGCCTCTCAAAAAAAAGAGCGAAAAGAGAGGAGCGCTTATTTGGCCTCTCAAAAAAAAGAGCGAAAAGAGAGGAGCGCTTATTTGGCCTCTCAAAAAAAGAGCGAAAAGAGAGGAGCGCTTATTTGGCCTCTCAAAAAAAGAGCGAAAAGAGAAGAGTGCTTATTTGGCCTCTCAAAAAAAAGAGCGAAAAGAGAAGAGTGCTTATTTGGCCTCTCAAAAAAAGAGCGAAAAGAGAGGACCGCTTATTTGGCCTCTCAAAAAAAAGAGCGAAAAGAGAGGAGCGCTTATTTGGCCTCTCAAAAAAAAGAGCGAAAAGAGAGGAGCGCTTATTTGGCCTCTCAAAAAAAAAGAGCGAAAAGAGAGGAGCGCTTATTTGGCCTCTCAAAAAAAAAAGAGCGAAAAGAGAGGAGCGCTTATTTGGCCTCTCAAAAAAAAGAGCGAAAAGAGAGGAGCGCTTATTTGGCCTCTCAAAAAAAAGAGCGAAAAGAGAGGAGCGCTTATTTGGCCTCTCAAAAAAAGAGCGAAAAGAGAGGAGCGCTTATTTCACCTCTGAAAAAAGAGCGAAAAGAGAGGGGCGCTTATTTGGCCTCTCAAAAAAAAAGAGCGAAAAGAGAGGAGCGCTTATTTGGCCTCTCAAAAAAAGAGCGAAAAGAGAGGAGCGCTTATTTGGCCTCTCAAAAAAAGAGCGAAAAGAGAGGAGCGCTTATTTGGCCTCTCAAAAAAAAGAGCGAAAAGAGAGGAGCGCTTATTTGGCCTCTCAAAAAAAAGAGCGAAAAGAGAGGAGCGCTTATTTGGCCTCTCAAAAAAAAGAGCGAAAAGAGAGGAGCGCTTATTTGGCCTCTCAAAAAAAGAGCGAAAAGAGAGGAGCGCTTATTTGGCCTCTCAAAAAAAAGAGCGAAAAGAGAGGAGCGCTTATTTGGCCTCTCAAAAAAAAGAGCGAAAAGAGAGGAGCGCTTATTTGGCCTCTCAAAAAAAAGAGCGAAAAGAGAGGAGCGCTTATTTGGCCTCTCAAAAAAAAAGAGCGAAAAGAGAGGAGCGCTTATTTGGCCTCTCAAAAAAAAAGAGCGAAAAGAGAGGAGCGCTTATTTGGCCTCTCAAAAAAAAAGAGCGAAAAGAGAGGAGCGCTTATTTGGCCTCTCAAAAAAAAGAGCGAAAAGAGAGGAGCGCTTATTTGGCCTCTCAAAAAAAGAGCGAAAAGAGAGGAGCGCTTATTTCACCTCTGAAAAAAGAGCGAAAAGAGAGGAGCGCTTATTTGGCCTCTCAAAAAAAGAGCGAAAAGAGAGGAGCGCTTATTTGGCCTCTCAAAAAAAGAGCGAAAAGAGAGGAGCGCTTATTTGGCCTCTCAAAAAAAGAGCGAAAAGAGAGGAGCGCTTATTTGGCCTCTCAAAAAAAAGAGCGAAAAGAGAGGAGTGCTTATTTGGCCTCTCAAAAAAAGAGCGAAAAGAGAGGAGTGCTTATTTGGCCTCTCAAAAAAAGAGCGAAAATAGAGGAGCGCTTATTTGGCCTCTCAAAAAAAGAGCGAAAAGAGAGGAGCGCTTATTTCACCTCTGAAAAAAGAGCAAAAAGAGAGGAGCGCTTATTTGGCCTCTCAAAAAAAGAGCGAAAAGAGAGGAGCGCTTATTTGGCCTCTCAAAAAAAGAGCGAAAAGAGAGGAGCGCTTATTTGGCCTCTCAAAAAAAAGAGCGAAAAGAGAGGAGCGCTTATTTGGCCTCTCAAAAAAAAGAGCGAAAAGAGAGGAGTGCTTATTTGGCCTCTCAAAAAAAGAGCGAAAATAGAGGAGTGCTTATTTGGCCTCTCAAAAAAAGAGCGAAAATAGAGGAGCGCTTATTTGGCCTCTCAAAAAAAGAGCGAAAAGAGAGGAGCGCTTATTTCACCTCTGAAAAAAGAGCAAAAAGAGAGGAGCGCTTATTTGGCCTCTCAAAAAAAGAGCGAAAAGAGAGGAGCGCTTATTTGGCCTCTCAAAAAAAGAGCGAAAAGAGAGGAGCGCTTATTTGGCCTATCAAAAAAAGAGCGAAAAGAGAGGAGCGCTTATTTGGCCTCTCAAAAAAAGAGCGAAAAGAGAGGAGCGCTTATTTCACCTCTGAAAAAAGAGCGAAAAGAGAGGAGCGCTTATTTGGCCTCTCAAAAAAAAAGAGCGAAAAGAGAGGAGCGCTTATTTGGCCTCTCAAAAAAAGAGCGAAAAGAGAGGAGCGCTTATTTGGCCTCTCAAAAAAAAAGAGCGAAAAGAGAGGAGCGCTTATTTGGCCTCTCAAAAAAAAGAGCGAAAAGAGAGGAGCGCTTATTTGGCCTCTCAAAAAAAAGAGCGAAAAGAGAGGAGCGCTTATTTGGCCTCTCAAAAAAAGAGCGAAAAGAGAGGAGCGCTTATTTGGCCTCTCAAAAAAAAAGAGCGAAAAGAGAGGAGCGCTTATTTGGCCTCTCAAAAAAAGAGCGAAAAGAGAGGAGCGCTTATTTGGCCTCTCAAAAAAAAGAGCGAAAAGAGAGGAGCGCTTATTTGGCCTCTCAAAAAAAGAGCGAAAAGAGAGGAGCGCTTATTTGGCCTCTCAAAAAAAGAGCGAAAAGAGAGGAGCGCTTATTTGGCCTCTGAAAAAAGAGCGAAAAGAGAGGGGCGCTTATTTGGCCTCTCAAAAAGAGCGAAAATAGAGGAGCGCTTATTTCACCTCTGAAAAAAGAGCGAAAATAGAGGAGCGCTTATTTCACCTCTGAAAAAAGAGCGAAAAGAGAGGAGCGCTTATTTCACCTCTGAAAAAAGAGCGAAAAGAGAGGAGCGCTTATTTCACCTCTGAAAAAAGAGCGAAAAGAGAGGAGCGCTTATTTCACCTCTGAAAAAAGAGCGAAAAGAGAGGAGCGTCAATTTGGCCTCAAGAAAGAGCGCGAGAAAGAGACGAGCCCTTATTTAGCCTCTCAAAAAAAGAGCGAAAAGAGAGGAGCGCCGATTTTACCGCTCCAAAATGCGTGAGCGTGAGCGGATTTTAGCCTGGCCAGTGCGAGCGGTGAGTGTGCTGAGCGGCCCTTGACGAAAATGCCCAACACTTCCAGTATTTATCTCCATCCCCAGGCATTATTTGTCGCGTAACTAGTCACTTGGTTCTATACTGTCTTCTGACCGTACGTCCGTCACCCGCAAAGTAGTTGCTTAATGCCTTTTAGTTGAATCATCCACAAATATGAGATCCCGAGTGCCATATAGTATAATACTTATGAAACTATATTTTAACCATAAGCTTATATACAACCGTGCGGGCTACACAATAAACTTAAGTTACCCTAAAAATAATAAAAGAACAAAACTAAGTTCAAAAGCGAGTAGCTTTACGTAAATAAAAACGTGAAAACGATTTTCTAGAACGTGATAGCTTAGTCGAGGGAAATAATGTTTTGTAACCGTTATGATTTAAGCATCCTGTTACGGGAAGCGTGCTGTTGCGGAGAGATGCCCCCCTGCAGGGGTCAATTCGTGAAACTTATCTGGCTGGGAAAACGAGACGGCTAAAGGGGGGAGGGAAGACGCAAAAACGGGGGTAGATAAGCACCTGTCGGTTTTTTAAGGAGGAGCCACTGACTACGTATAATATTGCTACGTCTAAATATAATTTTGTTACGCTGAAAAATAAGACGAAAGAAAATAAAAGATTCTAGAAGGACTCGGGTGTAAATTTAAACAAGCTCGCTATAGAAAAGTAAACCCGTGCAAATTTGATACGGTATAATTATGACAAATTGGGGTTATAGGTTTTTTTCGCTCTTGAACCGTGTATATCATCGCGTTAGAAATTAACCTTTATAGAAATGAGACAATTTTCCCGTTTGTAAACGCAGCCAAGCGAAGCTAAAACAATTCCAAGCACATACATTTATAGAGGTTAAGAGCCCAAAACAGTGACGAGAGAATACGTCTAAAGTTTTATACTTTATCAACCCATTTCCTAAGCCTAATAATTCCTATTTCTACACTTGTTAGGCTTGAGAAATATGGAAAATACGTATTTTCTCGACTTAATGAATATTTCCATTACATTTAAATTTGTAACAAAAGGAAGATTAAGGTATTACATTTAAAAATATATAATAATAGAGACGAGATACTTCATGACTATTATTATATATTTTAACAGGGTTGCCACAAAATTTTGAGATTCAAATTCCCTGACTATTCCCTGACCATTTTAAGAAATTTTCCCCGACTTTTTAAGGCCAAAAATTTTTTTATACTTTAAATTTATCAGAAGTTAATAAATTTAAATTTCAGAAAAAGGTTATTGCTATGTTGAAAAAATTAGCCAACTTTCAAGGAAATAAATGATAATCATAGAATTGGTCATAGATCTAGAGTAAAATTACCTTCAAAAAGTGCCAATATAAAATTGAATTCCCTGACGTTTCCCTGAATCTTTGCAAATGCTTAAAATTCCCTGACATTTCCCTGACTTTTTAGGCTCATTTTTTGACATTCCCTGACTTTTCCCTGACGTGTGGCAACCCTGTTTAAATTTAACTTTAGCCATGACTTTTAACAGTTTTAAAATTTATTTATTATTTAATTTCGAATAAAACCTCAAAGGATGAAGCAATCTGCTTGAAAAATCTCCCCTCGCTTGTTTTATAGACAGAAAAATGACGTAAAAAAAAGCCGACCACTTTTGAAGATTGAATTCGGAAGTTTTCCGATAATTATTTTTCGAGAGTTTTCTCGCTACCTGGATTGCCTCCAGTGGATATTGCACTTGGACATTTATTGGAAATGCAATTAAATTCGCGGATATCTCAATTTCTCCGTAAAAAAACCGGATGATGGAAGAGTTGGAGGTCAGAAATATCTGCCATTTTCTTTAAAAAAAAAATCCCAAAACCCAAAATTATTTGCCGTATCTTCCAGTAAAGAATTGAAAAATAATAATAAAAAATTAAATTGAGTTAAGTCTTTTTCGGTTTAAGGGTTAAAAGAAACTTTGTGGTTTTGTTGTTCAAATCGGAGCGCATGATGGGTCAAAAGAACTGGTAACGACGCAGTTCCTCGTCTTTAGTTAGAGGCCACAAAATAGTACCGAGTCAAAATTGCCATTATTTTCAAACGAAGCAAATTATTTTAACAAAAGGAAGGCAGTCAAAGAAGGGCGCTCATGCGAAGTTTCAGCTTCTTCGCTAATATGTCAATTGAAATCCTGAATTAATAAACATCAGAACCATCTACCGGGGAAAATTGTAAAATGGAGTTTTGCCTGCAGCGAGTACATTACGCAGAGTCAAAACAGTAAAATGATAAATAGTACTCCAAATGTTAAGAAAAAACCGATATCGGGTGGTTTTTTAACGCCTGTTCTAGGATTTCGCAGTTCGGTAAGAAGAGTAACATTATGACGTCATTTTACCGCGATTCTCTGGAGTCGAATAGTTCGAATCGGGGTTTCCCTAAATGGCTACCTGCGACCATTTTAGCCGATAAATTCTGCATAAGCAGACGATTTGTCAGTTTTATTTCTTTACTTCCGCTTTTGAGTTCGAGTAGAAAGGGTATCCCTAATACTCCGAAACCAGCGAATAGTTTACGGGCCAGAGTAAACCTCATCTCCGGAACAGGCGAATAAATCGTTTTAGGGTTAAAAAAAGAGTACACTTTTAGTTACAGAACAGCCTAATAAATCGTTTTATGGTAAAAAAGAGTACACTTTTAGTTACAGAACAGTCGAATAAAACGTTTTGGGCTAAAAAGAGAACATCAGAAGTAAATGAACCGAAGTTATCGAACTAGCACTCAGAATCGGAGGGCGTTTTCCTTATGAAAATGATGAGAAAATGGAGTCAAATAAAAGCTAATTTCCATCCCCGTCTTTTGACGCGATAATTTGCACCCGGGAATTGTGGGTATAGCTATTTCTATGTATAAAAAAAGGTTTCATAAAAACCAAAACGTTTTTTTTTCGGCCTAGGAGCGCGCAAAATTTCAAATTTGAGGTCAAAATGTAACTTCATAAGGAAATCGCCTCCAACATGGGGAGTATAGCAGTCTGATAACTTCGGTTCATTTACTTCCGAGAACACTTAATAAATTTATTCGCCTGTTCTGGAATTAAAGTAAAAAAAAAGAGTACACTTTTAGTTCCCGAACAGGCGAAAATAATTATTTTTTTTACCGATATTCAGTTTAGACCCGCAACACTAACCGATATTAACATTACAATCGAGATGAAATTTTCAAGGTTGAAATATTGGATTCGCCGTTTATAATGATCTTCGAACGGAACAATAAGAACTTCAGTGACATAACAAAGCGTGTTAGTACACGCGTTAAAAATTTGTTCTCGTTCCAAATTGCGTAAATGGATAAATCAGTCGGGGCGAGAGAGAGTCGCTTTTTGGAAGTCGTCCAGCCATTCCCGGCCGCCGAATTTCGGCTGGACGGAGCACGCGCGGAAGGATATCACAGAGGAGAAAGTGAAGAACGATGCCCCGCGGAAAGAAGGGAATAATAACCTGGAAGAGAGCCCTCGAAGAAAACATCCAACCCTTTTTCTCTAGCCCCATTCCAACAAACGTCGCCGCGTTTTCCACTATCCAAAATTTTCGTTCGTTAAATATTGATTTCTACTTTCCGTAACAGCTTACGCGTTTTTACCTCCTTCGAAGAAGAAAAAACAAATTTGATATTTTCCCCCAAAAGAAGAGCAATTTTGGATAGTCTTTTTATAAAAATGTCGAGGACATTTTTTTTGGGCTAAAGGAACTACATGTACTCGACGAGTGAAGCGCCCTGGAATACGAGAAGAGTTTCGGAGAAGAAGGGCGCCGTTTAACAGTATACTCGAAGGCCTAGTCGGGGGTAAAAGCTACTCGCCTTTCATCCGCATTGGCGAACTAAAACGAGTACATCGCGCTATTAATTCTAAGCAATAAACGGAAAGAGTACGAGGGGCGACGTTACCAAATCGTCGTGTGAAAGGAAAGCGAAAGGAACCCCCGGCTTTAAGCTAACTGTCAGGTGAGGGCGGACGATCGCCGAAAGATGATAGATCTAATCCACATACGTAAAATACATTTGTAGGGAGTCCCCGGGTTCAGCCTTCGGTAACAGAAAAGATCTCCCGGTGAAAGCGCGCCCAAGAGAGAGAGAAAGGCGGCAGTCAGCGGCCCCTGGCGTCCATCTATAGAGGAATCCGCATTGCAGGAAAGACTACCCCCTTTGAGCGGAGAAGGGGGAGGAATCAACCCATTTCCCCGATTCCATCCCGCCGCGTATCAAAGGCTTTCCCCGTCCACACATATGGATAATAGCCCCTAGGAACGTATTTTTCGCGTACGTAGACTCCGAAGAATTAGAGATGGGGAACGCGAACCAGAGAGTTGGTTGGTTGGGAAAATATACGATATAAGCGCGTGTTGACTCGCGTTATTATAGTCAACAGGCTCTCTTCGACTAGAAGCTTGAGGGCGGCTCTTAAAATTATTGCCTTTCCGAGAAATTAATCCCGAATGGAATTAACAGCGGTTACATTTCGGTTAATATCTTATTAAGCGATCATTTCAATGGGAGAGTGCTATCAAAATAGAACCGATATAGTATCAAATTTCAAGTACTAAAAGAGAAACTATGCCAATAAGTTTCAATTTATCGTGAAAGACATTGTTAATTTTCAATATATTTTCGGGTAAAATGATTTTTGGCCCTTTCCGGTAAAACAAATTAGCCTTTCCAATTTGCATATAACGCCACGTAGCGGCCAACATCAGAAGCTCATAAACTGCCGCAGTGCCGCATGATCCATAAGGCTGACTAGGCTGAATTTCTAGGGTCCCACCAAGAGCATGGAGCCAAGCAAGGGGTCCCAAGGGAGCGGGGGAATGTTCAGGGTTTGACGGGCCCAAAGAAGCCTAGGGCCCTGCCACGGGTTAATACGGCACTGAACTGTCGGATTTATCGTATGTTTCGCAGACGAACATTGGGGCTTCTCGCGTTACCCGCTACGTGGCTCAATGTAAATTGAAAAAGCTTATTATCTATATTGAAATTGCGTATTAATAAAATATTAATAATCCTAAAAATTAAATATTGTAGGTTTCGTTAGAGTTTAAAATTTAATGTATTTATAGCTGCCTGCTCAATCTATATTATCTTTACAACAGCTGTACGTTAAAGCCTGTAACACGAAAATCTAGAAGTCTACACTAACGATTAATATTAACTTGACCACATATTCTAGTCACCGAAATGTTCGTCAGCTTGAGTTAATAAAGCGTTAAGAGAAAATTTCCTATTGCAATTTATGTATAAAGCAAAAATGTTAATCGGCTTAAAACCAGGCTGAACCGGGAGTTTGGAAAGAAAGTTGAGACGCAAAAGCGGGATAATTTGATTACGGTCCGAAAAGGCGAAGGGGGAAATCTCACTTACTCCATTTCTCGCGGGGAACGGAGGGCGCTTCCCTTTTTGTTATCGTTTACCGCCACGAGGGGGCGCTAGGGAGCGGTGGGAGAGTGCGGGGGGTGGAACTAAATCCTAAAAGGGGTTAAAATAGTCGTTACCGAGACATCGTTAAGTCACAATTTTGGTTATTCAATTAATCAATTCGACCGCTAGTCCAGAAAGGCGCTGTTTAGTTTTAATCTACCTTTCATAAATCTAGATAAACATTTTAAGATGAAGAAAAACAAGATGTCACGGACATTTAAGTATACACAATTCCCCGATGTATTAACTATATTTTAAATATTAAATTTAAATTTCAATAAATTTTCAATCATCTTGTACATTAACTTAATAAACTCAAGAAGAATTTTATCGAAAATGAATTTTTCGAGTTACCTGGTTTTGGAAATAAGGTAGCGAAACGCAAACATGTTAATTTAAATTGATTTCCAAACAAACCGAATTGTTCGGGTTACCTGGTTTTGGAAATAAGGAAGCGAAACGCGAACGAGTTAGATGGCGCCTGTATCAATATTTCTTTTTATAAAATAACCTTGGCCATCTTGTTCAAATGTTGCCTCCCCGCTTCAGCTGTGGATCCGTTTTCTCTCTCACTAAAGAGCTTATGAACTCATTCTTAGGCATTGGCTGAACTATTCCAGGGCAACATTTCAACAAGTTGGGCAAGCGTAAAGCCATTTTAAAAAATCAACTATTGGTACGAAATTTAAATTTCACTAGCCTGAAATCTCAGTTAAAATTAAAATTGCGTAATGCAACCGAAAACGTAGTTCAGAAATGATCAGTACTAACTAAAAAGATAATTTTCAACCAAGTTGGTCTTAATTTTAAAAAGTATGTAGATTTAAAGTCATATATATATATATCGCCATATAGCACTGAAATGGGCAAATGACCAACTTGTGGGGTCCCGATCTCCAAAATTCATAGCGGGCTACATACCGAGGGCATGCTATTTCCTTTCGATTGAGATATCCCTGGCCCGTCTAAGCCTAATTCTTGGAAATTTATGTACACACAAATCCTTTAGGAATTGTGCAAAAACGATAAAACATTATTTAAAAAAAGGCTTAGAAGTTAGAAACGCATTTTAGTCGTTCAGAACGCGAAACGAAATGGACGGCATTTGTGGCCTATTTTAAGTCTACTCGGAAAAAAAATAGGGTCGGATAACGGATGTGGCATCACGATTTTACCCCGAAGCTAGAAAAGAGACATACACCTTTTAAAAATGTGGCATCAAAACCGGTTAACCGTGGGAACAATATTTATTTAAGAATGAAAAAAAATATTTACAATAAAAATTGTCGCTACGAAGGGCAGAAAAACTTCTTATGGACGATCGAGTTTAATATTCGTATTTATATTTCAAACTTTTATTTGGTAGCTAGCTTAATAAAAAAATAAAATTCAGAATGACCGTGATAATAGGCTAGTTGCGCGGGATATTTTATACACCCCCACCAAAAAAAATATAAAAAAAATCAAGTAGTCCACTGGTAAAAAATTCGACGCTAAAGACGACCCAGAGCCCCGGGCAAATTGGACCGCGATATACAAGGTTACGAACAGTATCTCGGGCAATCCCGTACTTCGCAGATTGTACTTAATACTCGCCTCGTAGTAAACTGTCAGTTGACCGCGATACAGATACATCGGAGAAAAAACTATTATCATCTTTATCACGAAATTTTTGAAGAACTGAAAAAGAAAACGCAATTCCGGAGACTGGAGTCAACCGCAATTTTTCTCTATCGTCTTCGGCGGGGTTGTTCGGCCTATAAAAATAACACATTTCCGACGGGGTCTTTCACTACCCCAATTTCAACCGTCGCCGCCTCCCCGTGACACATTTTACCAAAACACCATTTACGAATAATAATTAGGATATTAAAAATGCGTCTACTTACGAGGAAAACATGTTGGAAGTTTAGACCTATTCCTAATGGCACAAATATTATACAACTAGTCCCATGGAACCGTTTCTTCTAGCGCTCAGTTTTTAATACTCGTCGCGTGACTGGAGGACGGGAGAGAAAAAGACACTAGCTTCCTGAGGAAACCAAAGTATCATCCGTCATCCCCTGATTACACTCCCCGTAACGCGCATGCAGAAACAAAGGGAAAAATGGTTTCGTATGAGCGCAAGTAACATAAGAACAATAAGTATGACACTTCCTATTGCTTCAATGCTAATTTCCTAGCCGAACCTTTTTTCGGCACTGATACTCTCTTAAAGCTGTGACTTGGACTCGCGACTTACCGTTTTCGATGACTACTTTTTGATAAAAAAGTAAGCCTAATATCGGAGAGCACGTTCTGGAGTCGCGAGGGGCTTTGGCTTTGTTTAGAAGCGCGCGTGCGAATCACGCGTGATAAAAAAACATGAGCTCGTGGTTCCGATAAAAAACTTTTTTAACTTTTATCTTTTTAGCCTAATATTCCGCCTATCTATCGGAAACCAGATATTTCGGCTTAGCGGTAGTCTCGCGTATTCTAGATACTAGAGGGCTCTGTGCTGAGAAAACATCTTGCTTACGCAATAACTATGAAAATCAGTTTGGTTGTTAATTGTCATACTTATTGTTATTATGTTACTTATGGTACGAGCTAAGATGACTACAACTCTTTTTTTCGCAAGAACTGCGGATATTTCTTTTTCAAGAAAAGTTTACTTTCGTGAAACACTATCTTAATTAAAATTCTCGCGAAAAAGTATTTTCAATAGCTCTTTTTATAAAGTGATGTGGCCATGTTTTAATGTGGCTCTTACATCACACTGCCCTACGTTTCAGAAACGCATTATCGACCATTTTTGACTTTTTAAGTTTGAATGCTCATCATACTAATTTTAGGGCGCTGATTCTAAATTTCAAGTCTGGTCTAGTTTCCGAGATGTTAAAATGCAAAAACGCATTAAAACCTAAAAGTTTCGAAAATACTCCGCAGAAACGCATTAACGACCGTCGGAAATTTGCAGAAACGCATTATGTCGTCATTAGCCAATAAGTCTTCATTTCGTATAATTTCGTCTGCTCTAATTTCTTCAGCTGCATTCCTAGGGTAACAGTCACAATGGCCGTTACTCAGTATTATTATACCACAAAATGCGTTTCTACCAGGATATTTAGCCAAATATAAACGTACAAAACGCGTTATGTAAAATTATTCCGAGATTTACTTAATTTTGGCGATAGTCGTTGTCATATTTAGATTGCGGACTAAAAGAAAAGATACTAGTTATAGATACCTAAATACTGTAGTATTGTTATTTTTCATAATTAAAAAAAAACGATTTATCTCGAAATGCAATTATTGGAGATAATGCGTTTCTTACTTTTAAAAGTCTACGATCGTGTGATGGCGTCGCGAGGAATATAGGTTTTTCTAAAGCGCGTTTCGCACGTGGACTTCAAAATCCAAACTCTTTATCGACTACAGCGCGTGCCACTCTGCTATAGCTAGTGACGTTGAAAATCCATTTACACGTGACCACCCAAAATTAGTTTTTCACCGTTGCACGTGGAAATACGCTACTATGTTAGGGTATAAAAGCGGGTAAATTAGCCTGATATACCTCATAATGTAAAAGTAGTGTCGCGCCCAACAAAGTCATTGAAATCGGTCACTAATGTAATGGCGACCGAAATGTGGATATTTTTTGTTACAACTCCTTAAATTTTGGTTCTGTAGTTTGTCGATCGGAAGAAAATAGTTGTATAGAGACGTAAGAGGGGAAACATGGGAGCGAACGAAAAACAGTTTTCGAAACGCGTCCCAACATTTATTAAAAGGCTGCAAAATGTACTCCCGTCCCATGTTTTCGGGCTACCTGATAGTTTGCCATAAGGCCAGGAGATGGTTATGTTTGCGGATAATGTGTACCCGTAGGTATTATGACGTAAAACCCAGCATATTTCGATTTAAAGGGACCGTGAAAAGATATTTGGGGAGGGATATTCGAAGCTGGTCGCGGTTGGGGAATAAACAAAAATAAGAAATTCATACCTGAAACGTCGAACGCAAAGCGCTCCGAAAAATTGATTCTTGGTAGCGGGAAAAAATACATTTACAGAAACCTCGGCTGGGTGATTTTGCGCAGACCCCCATAAGCTTAGGAAAAAAATAAATAGTACTATGCACGCTCTGATAAGCTCGGAAATATAAGCAAGAACCGTTGGGAGTTGACATGGCTCATAAACCAAACGTTTCACAATACGCGCATGATGGCAATTTTCGGATATGTCTATTCAAACACTATTATCCACCTTCGTAGTTTCTGCGTGTCAAATGAAAGAAGAACTGACTAATCATGTCGTAATAATAAAATATATTATGCATAGGTTTAAATGCGTTTTAAGACTATACGAGTCTCAAAACTTTATATTTGATAAACCATTTACACTCTTCACGCGTGTCTTAACGAAATCCACAAAGGACCACAATAAATTAATTAGGCGCTTTTAAATATTTAATAAAAAGTTAAGATGATTTTTAATAAATGCAATAAAAAGAGCCTACTTTAAAAAGCTATTTTTTAGCACCGAACGCTAATGCTAAAAAAATTATGACAATGATGTTCACCTAACGCATACTTAGTAAACTTAATAACGTTTAAATTAACCACTCTTCAAAATGCAAGTCAAAAATAGAAAAATACTTTAAAAAAAATATGTTTCGGGAAAGTTTAAAACAAAGTTAAAGTTGACTTACCAATTTACAAGTCAAACTCCATTTTTATATTCAGGGAAATGCTTTACTTTTATAGGGTTGACTGTTGAGATAGATATCAATATCGCTAAAAACTTTCAGAAAAGTTCAACCGATACCATTAAAAATTAATTCTCGAGTAGTAGTAGCTACTGGCCAGATGGCTAAGCCTCTGCCATGAAACTACATCGACAACGACGAATCTAATTTAGGTGCCTTTGAAACCGTAAAGCTTTGTGGGATAGCTCAAGATAATACTTTCTAATAATATACAATTAAATAAACTAACAAAAAACAAACAATTTAAGAAAGAAATGAGCGTAACTAATGCTGCACATTCGGCGCCTCTTTACAAGGAAAAAGAATATGGCGACAATCACAGCTGATTTGTTTAACAGAAAAATAATTCGGAGCGATGTCGCCATCTAGTGTTTTTCCTAATAGCAACGATTGTGTACATTTTTTTGTGGTTTCTAAGAGTGGCTTATAAATTATGATAAAATAAAAAAAGAAGAGAATTTTCTTATTTACAATTTTAATATAATTTACTGGATTGAATGGCACGGCTCCTGTTTACGTTTTTTGGAACTAATAAGCCTCTTACAATACATATAGAATTATAGATGAATTTTTATATTCATTTAATACGCACATTTTAAATTAATTTTTAAAGCTCACGTTTTGAGAAAAAACCCAGTACTTGAAAAAATTGCGCCTTATTGCTTTCATTAATTTTCATTCGCACCTTAAATTTTTAAAAGAAATTGTACAGGAAAAATGATTAGAATATTATTCTAGATTTTAATTTAATTCCTTAAAAATTGCAATTTTTAACCACTATTCCGAACTAAAATACCAATATACTTAAAAATTATAAAATTTTATGTTATTTAAATAAGTTTCAATATAAGAAAATGAATTAAAACGATTCTTTGACATTAAACAATTCCTGAAAATTTCGTTTAAAAAATTTTTGAATAGAAAATTTACAAAGAATTAAAAATTTTCTGAGCAGATGAAACTTATTTAAATGCCGCAGGATCTTAGGGGAATTTTTTAGTGACCTTTCTGATATGCACTGATATGTCTAAACTTTTGTCACTTTAGCAATCTTTATTAAACACTTCTTAAAATGAATAAAATTACTAATAGATACTAAAATTTAGACACAGCGTAAACAAGCATTTTTACAACAATTCTAAATTCAGTTTTATATTAGTAAATTTTAATTTTTGTTTTTACTCCTTTACTAAATGCAGTTATTGTCTATATAGACGTACATTTGGGGATAGTGAAAACCTAATCTAATTTTTAAGTATTATTTTATGTGAAAACTTTTTTCTTTCAGTGATTAATTTTGCTTTAAAATGAAGTCAATCTAAAATATTTTGGTTTTTTAACAGGCACAAATTATTCAACTAAAAAACAGTTACTGTACAATTTAGAGAAATATCTGTAATTTTGGTGTCAGTTGTTGACATATACCACTCATATCTACCAGAATATAGCTTATATATTTAAATTTTTCTCTTTTATATACTCTTTTGTACACTGTCTCAAAATTTGTTTTTTTTTTGTCATTTCTTGCAGTTAATCTCTGTTCATAATTTAACCTCTCAAGTTTGGTTTATTTTAAAAATAAACAAGATAGTCCTAATTGTTCATTGATGATAACATGATGATGATAATGATGGTTTTAAAGTGAATCTGAACAAAAATTACATATTCCTAAATTTATGTACAATGAGCAAAGAACATTAAATTGAAAACAAATCTCGCAAAGTTATAGTTTCATCAGTTTTGGAATCGAGACCAAAAATAGAACGTAAAGAATCACAGGTTTAAACTGGCCATGTCAACATTCAAAAAACCAATGCTGACTAGTTATATTTGTTTGTTTATAATTATATACTTTTTTTCTCTAACCCTATTCTATTTTATATATTTTTCTTGTACAACAACGAAAAATGATACTGAAGACATTAAAAAAAGTATATTTTTTAATTATACACGAATCCCTATCAGCACTCTTGAGAAATAATTACTTTATATACAAAAATTATAGTGCACTATAGAGATTCTTCCTATTTCTCAATTACAAGGTACACTCAATTTAGATTGTTTATTTTCCTTATTAAATGTTCATACACGAAACTAATTCGTGACATATTTGACTATATTGAAAACTATCTCCCGAAATTCTCCTCATCTTTAAGCTTCTATCTTCTGGTCGCGGCCCATCACACACTTCTAGTTCTATCTGTATTCCAGTCGGATGTTCAACAGCCAGGCCTCTTTCCGAAGGCTGAAGAAGCAACGACATCTGGGTGCCTAATTTTTGTTGAATATCTAGTAAAATATCCCTATTGCACATGGAAAATTGGGCGTTGGTGGGAAAAGCCATCCGTAAACTCCCGCTGGGTGTTTTTTGGAGCTCTGTAGTAACCGGTCCGTGAACCATCGTTCCTAATTTATTATAGCCCAAAGTGTGAGTAGCTGGGTCACTCTGAGAAGTCTTTTGATTCAGTTTCATTAATATCTCCTCTTCGCTGCTAGAAAGCAATTCAGGAAAACTATGGCCGGGGGGTGGAAAGGTTTGCCTCAAGTGTTCGGCTTGAATGTAGGAATCTCGAGTTGAATGATAGGTTGTCCATCTTGGCAGTTGTTTAGAGGTTCGATGGGGAGATCCAGGAAGGGAACTAGGTGGGGTGTAGACCCTTTGCTGCTCCTCCTGTTCTTGGGGAGCGATGCTGTAGCCCTCGCTGAAGAAACCAGGAAAGGAACGTTGGATTCCATTGTTTCCACCTCCTTTCTGAAGATTTTCCACAAAAGGTTGTGGGGGCGATACGTAGGTGAAATCGGAAAAGGCAGGAGGAGGAGGAACGCAAATTGAAGGTTCGTAACCAGTTGGGGAAACCGAAGTGTTTTCAGGGTACATAGTCATAGGAGACATGCTGACTTCTCCAGTTTCATCCGTAATACTAATCTGAGGAGGGTAACTTTGTTGGGTTGCAAGAATGGGAACCATGGGTGGAGGTATCATCGATTGATTTAGTAAAGGTGCCAACAAGGTACCATCCGCACTGGCGAGTTCCGTTACATCTTCGCGAATCATGCCTAAATTTTGGAAGGTAGGAGGAGGACTATTACGATGATGCTGGGTTGAGACTAGAGATTGCAATCGTGGGAATACAGCGCTCTGGGGAAGATGAGTCGGTGATTCCGGAAAGGCTGGAGGTGGTGAAGTACGCTGCTGAGGTGAAGAAATTCCAGTCTTACAATAAGGTGGAGAAATGACACCGGCAGTTGGCAATTCGGGTTGATAAATATTACTTGGAGGAGAATTACTTCCGTGATTTTGAGAGAGAGTAGGAGCTCTTTGGTAATTTTGTAACATCACTTCGTGACCCGTAAAATCAACCGGACTGCCCCTCCTTTGCTGCAGGTGCAGCTTTTGAAGATGATGAGCCAAATAACCGGCCGAAGCCGAATTTGTACCAGATGTTGCGGGTGTTTGGTGAATCGGGGAACCTGCAATCGATGGTGGGGAAGAAGCCGATGTTGTAACCAAACTGGGCCCTGGATGAAGATGTCCCGTTCCAGCACCGTTAGTGCAACCCCCCATTGATTGGAGGTGAAGGGAATGACGCCTCTGCATTTCCGCTAACATTTGGGCATCTAACATACCGCTATGTTTCTGCTGTTGGGTAATAAATAAAAGAAGAAGCCCAAGTGTCAATGAAATCAAGTCTTATTAATTTGACAAAGCAATAAAATTACTTGTAGCTGGTGATATTCTTGTTGTAGGGCTTTAACAGTTACCGCGTGGTGCTCCGCTGACGCAGTTCCACCCAGATTTACATTCTGAGCATAAAAGTTCTCCAACTGCGTTCTGTAAGGAGGGACTGTTGTACTACCGTCACTAGCCCTTCGAACAGGGGAAAATCTTTCGGTTGGTGTATGCAAAGGGCTAAGGTCTTTAAAACATTCACGGCCAGCAGCCATAAAAGTGGTAACTTGAATAAAAGAAACAATGTCAGAATTTATTCATTTCAAAAATATATTAATTTATATATACTTGGTTGTTTTTCCATAACGGTTAAAAGCCCTGTCCTGCGTTGTTTGACTGGCTGTTGTTGAGCGGCTTTCCACTGTACTTCTTGAACTTCTTCAGCATTGGCCATAGCCAGTGTATGCCTCTTACTAATGCCACGAGTCATAAGGTACCTTAAAAAAGGACAATACATATTTACTTATTTAAAAATAAAATAAATTATAGTTAGTTATAAAACCTACCTATTTATCACAGCTGAACTTTCGGCCTGCTCCAAAGCTTCTTTTCCCTCGTCTTCTTGGACCGTCAAAGTCTGAAGGCCCTGGATATAAGTTGGACTTCCAGGAGACAACTAAAATATCCAAAAAAAACACCTGTTGTTTACTACGATATTATTATTATTATTGAAACGGGTGGCAAGTCGCGCACTTCGACCATAGGTCCATTGTGCAACCCCCAGCTTGTGACTTTAGGTAAAAAGTCCTATTTCCGACACAAAGTTAAAATCCTCTTGGCCGGGATGTTGAAGGCGTAATGCGTCTCCAACCGATGCATACCGAGATGCTCAAACCTTTGAGCCGCATAATAGTCACAGCTACAGGGAATGTGAGAGGCAGTTTCCTCCTCAGCCAGACAAGCCCTACAAATTAGGTCATCACTGACTCCAATTAGATTTAAGTGTCTGTTAAGTTCGAAATGGCCTGTAAGTAGGGCAGTTAGAGAGCGAGAGGAGCTCTTTTGTTCTCGGCCTAGAGGGGCCTGAGATAAATTCTTTGGCCTGCATTGACCATCCATCTCAAGCCAAAGCTTGAGTTGACGATCCAACATATACTTGGAGACCAGGCTGTGTACCAAGCCACGGGGTTGGTTAAAGCAGGTTCTGGCCCACTAAACCCAGCTTTTGCACCCTCCCTGGCCAAGGCATCAGCCATTTTGTTCCCATGATGCCCTGCCCTTTATGACCAGGTATCCAATAAAGTTGAACTTTATTGTGCGTCCCAAGATCAAACAGGAGATCTAACCAGCTAAGAACCAGTTTAGAAGTGATACTATACTGCTTAAGAGCATTAAGAGCAGCCTGACTATCCGTGTAGTTTCAGACAATAGTCTTCTTAGTCGGCACAGAAGCAAATGGCAGAAATTTCTGCTTAGAAAATAGTAGCATATTCTCCCATGCTTTCATTAAAACCATAGTTATTACCATAAGTAACATAATAACAATAAGTATAACACTTCCTATTGCTTTAATGTTAATTTTCTGACCAAACCTATTTTCGACACTGATACTCTCTTCAAGCTGCGACTTGGACTCGCGACTTACCGTTTTGGATGACTACTTTTTGATAAAAATTTAAGCCTAATATCGGAGAGCACATTCTGGAGTCGCGAGGGTCTTTGGCTTTGTTTAGAAGCGCGCGTGCGAATCATAAAAAAACATGAGCTTGTGGCGCCGAGAAAAACTTTTTTAATTTTTATCATTATAGCCTAATATTATGCCTATCTATCGGAAACCAGATATTTCGGCTTAGCAGAAGTCTCGCATATTCTAGACACTAGTGGGCTCTGTGCTGAGAAAACATCTTGATTACGCAATAGCTATGAAAATCAGTTTGGTTGTAAATATCGTTAATGGCCATACTTATTGTTATTATGTTACTTATGTTATTAATAAGGCAGTACATCCCTGCGCCTGTTCCAGAACCGGTCTTAGATCCATCGGTAAACCAGACCGCCTCACCTCTAGTACCCAGGGAAATATTTGACCTGTACAGCTTGGTAAGTCAACCTCAAAATGTAATTTAGCAGCTTATGTGTCAGGACCCATCTTAAATACCGGTAGCTACGATAACAAGCCATCTAAATTGAGCAAAAAAATAAATCTCACATGAAGGCCAACGGGTGAAATAGAAATTCTTTCTTTGCTAGTTGGTTGACTAAGCTGCCCTTGAACCATTTGTCGTTGGAAAAACAACTGAATATTAGCTCCTCCATCAGAAGCTCTTCTACCGAGCCCACCTGCTATGAGGAATGAAGGTGCTTGTAAAAAATACTTTTACCAATTAATTAGGTTATCTTACCTGCTCCCATAACTTGAGGTGGTTTTAGTAAATGTTGATCTTTCACCGAGAAGTTTTGAAGAGGTTGATTTTGAACTTGAGGAATGTTTTGAGCCAAATTAGTATTTGGCAAAGCTCCCAGTGGCAGTGTATTAGGAATAACATTGGCAATCGGTTGAAACTGATAGCAATTGCGCTTAGAATTTGCTCCTTCATTATTTGCGGGATCTGTTATATGTTCCCTCCTCGAATCACCAGGTCCGACAGTATGTCTGCGAATAACTTGGTATCGAGAAACAGTTTCGGGATGAGGAGGCGGTTCTTCATCAGATTCAAGCTCTATCTCTCCAAACTAAATAAGTAAATAGAGCAATTTTTAGAGAAATTGAATAATCCAGAATGCATCTCCAGGGTGCAAGAGTCCTCGCTTGAAATGATACTCAAAAATAAATGTCTACACATTTAAACAAGCACTTGCACACCCCAAAACATTTCTAAAAACAACTGAAACAACAAAAAAATTACTTTTTCTAAGGACTGATTTTCAGAAACTAAGTGTAAAACCGGGATAGGACTAAATGTAAGAACGGGTGAAGGTACCAGAGAGGGTTCAGATTCCGTTCCAGAATCAGACGGCGGACTTCGTTCAACTGTTTAGTTAAAGAAATTATATCGTGTTAGGTGAGATGAGACTATTAAAAAATCTTTGGTTGTCACTCTGGTTGAGGGAGAGAAAATGAGGCGCTCACCGACTCCGGTTGTGATACTGGACTTCCTCTGAGGTTGAATAGTAACGGGAAGATTCTGCGATAAAAGTGAGGCTCGCTGATGACTCTTAAGCTTATCCAACAAAAGATGGTAAATGGCACTAAAGTGATCGAAGCATTTCTCTCGTACAGACTGCAATAACAAAACAATAGGGGGAAGAAGCATTCGTATGAAACTCAACCAAGCCAGAAAAAACTAGTAACGATAAATATAACATGCTTCTACTATATACAACAATCCTTCATGGTTATCTAATTTATTTCAAGATATCATTATGCATAAGAATGCATACTAAATTTGATTGAATAATCAATTTTAGAGAAATTACATTAAAAAAATAATATGGGTTAATTTTAAAGCATGCATTTTTAAGACATTTTGCCTGGCATTATGGACATTAAAATAAAATTGCCACATAATTTACTATAATAAGAAATATATAATATATCTTTTTGAGAGAAGTACCAGAGAAATGGCTTATTAAAGTGACTTACTAAAACTATTTCATATATAAAATATTTTTGTATGTAAATATTAGTACTCGGCTTGAAGCTCAAAAAGCGTTAACTGAAAAGCTCGAAAATGGTTCAAGGATTAAATCGACGCCTAGGCTTAACTTTCGAGTACTCGAAAATATTATTCATACCAATACTACTCGGGAACTTTTAAAAATGGCGGGAAAAGCTACTAAAAACAATCCCTTTGGTCCCGCCTTTTAGATATCTTATTGGGTGAGATTACAAGTCCTAGTTGTTTCTGATTGGTCACTGATTTTAAATTTATAAAACGAAACCGAAACCAAAACCATAAGTGACGTAGGGTGCCCTAGCTGTTTATAGTTGTTTGGCGTTTCATCAGTCTACTATTTTCTTGTTCCAATCCCTTGTATGGCTAGTTATTAAATCAGACTTTGCAAATATGGCTTCAAATAAACGTAAAAGCTCTGGCAGTAAATATCATACTAATGAAGAAATAGTATAACCTAGTGATAGAGCTAACCCTAATTATTTAGAAACCCTCTTTTTAAGCTAAGCCTATCAGAAACCACTTTTTAAGCTAAGCCTAAAAGCTCGATAAAATTTAGAGCTGGGCTCGATATGTGAAAAGTGAAATTTTTCATACTCGAAGCTCGACTCAAAAATCAAATCTCGCACATGCCAAGTAAATATCCCTACACAGTGTAATTTTAACATTTTATATCATCAGGGGGAATAACACACGCTGTAAATTTTGAGCCATGATCTGGTATTTGCTTCTGCGATTTGGGGTGGTGGGGGGGAATTGTTAACATTGAAAATTGTCTCGAATCTGGTAAATTACATGTTTAATTTTCACATTCTAGATGGATGCTTCTCTCGTAAGAGATAAATTATTTTCATTCTACTCAAATCAAGCCAAAAATAACTTCTGAAGTATTTGTCTCTGACCAACAGGCATAAAAGGAAAAAGGTTTACAAATTTGATTAAAAATAACCACAAATTCAATGCGGAGAAGCTTCGTAGATCCAAAATGCAAAGTATAAGATACGATAATCACCTCTATGACTCTATCCTTGGAAAAGCCAGGCAACTGAGCCATATGCTCTACCAGAAGTTCATTAATCGTAGCTTCTGTTTCTTCTAAAGTAGCGTCTAAACTACTTTCTTTCATCAGCCTATCAAATTCAGAGTCAGGGCCAGAGAGCATAGTCCAACGATGCCTCAATATTTGGTCTATTGTGAGCCTTTTCTCCGGATCCACAACCAACATGTGTCGAATTAAATGTTCACATTCTATATAAAAACATGACTTATTTTAATAAATTTGAATTAAAGTTTTAATATTTTAAACAATTCATTACCTGTTGACATAAAATAAGGTATCCTAAACTTCCCTGACAAAACCCTAGTTCTTAAACTCTGCAAAGTACTGCCGTCAAAGGGCAAAGCCCCGCACACTAATACGTACAACACAACACCCAGGCTCTGGAAAAATATAAACAATTTTAGAAACTTTTTAACTATCTCGCAAAAGGCGTGACATTTGTAAAATTACCCAAATATCGGCTTTAGGGCCATCGTATTCTCTTCCTTCAAACAATTCCGGAGCGGCGTAAGGAGGACTTCCGCACCAAGTAGCCAATGGTTTGCCAGGCTGAAAATGGTTACTAAAGCCAAAATCTACCAAGAAATTTATTGTAAATTCATATTTTTTTTTCACCATCATTATACCATCTTAAAAATTTAATTACCAGCAATTTTAATATTCATATCGCAATCTAGAAGTAAGTTCTCAGCTTTAAGATCTCTGTGCACCACATGCCTCTGATGGCAATAGCTCACGGCTGCTACTATTTGTTTAAATTTTTGTCTAGCTTCAGTTTCACTCATACGACCATTCGCAACTAGATAATCTACGAGTAATAAAATAATTATAGGCTAGCCAATCAGTATTAAAACTCACTTAGTAATATAGTCAACACACCAAATATTTCTCCTTTATGAGCAAATTCAGTGACTAAATATATCATTTTCTCAGTTTCCATCACTTGATAAAGCCTTATAATGTGTGGATGATTAAGAAGCTTCATTATTTGAATTTCCCTAAATATTTTCTTTAAATTATCTTCATCGAGCTGTGTTTTGTCGATAATTTTAATGGCAACCTAATGGAAAAGTTAAAAATTTTTAAGTATGATTAACGAAATTAAGAACTAAAAATAGGCCAAGAGTTTATTGGAAAGGTCAGTAGATGCGTATTTTCAAAAGAATTAAGAAAAGAGAGAGAGAGAGAGAGAGTAAAACTCTTCAATTAACTAATTGAATTCGGTCAAGAGGTTCACGTAATTTATTAAAGTCATAAGTTTTACGCCACCTGTCAGCGCCTGAAAAGGCGGGAATGCACTAAAAATCTACAATATCGGATTAATCGCTTCCCCGCCTTGTACTTCGCTCCCAGGTCAGTGATCAATAACATAAAAGATGTTGGCTTAAAGTTCATTTGAACGCGGGGAAATTGTCGTCCCTCCTTCTAAGCCAAAACAGAACTATCAGTTTAACCCGCTTCCCAAAACGTTACGAATGCCGTCTCTTAAAAATTATAAAAGCTTGATAAAAGTCAGGTTAACCTCCTTTCTGAAACTTGACCTCCTTCGGAGTTGGGGAGGTGTGGGATAGCTGCCATATAAAATGAGGTAAAAAGAGCGGATCAATTCTAGAGGTCCCACATTTTATGGTTTTAATTATTTAACAATCTCAGCATTAGGGGTTAAGAACGTAAAATGTACGCCGAGCGCTACAGGCTTATTCAAATTCGCTTTAAAAAGAACTAGATTAAAAAAAACACGCCATAAGAATAGAGAAAATAAACACGTTATTGTTTTTGTTATTACGGACTCAAGGTCGACCTCCTTTGAGGCAGTGTGGAGTCTGTTAAACAGACCAAATAAGCGGATTTTGTAAGGAGAAATAGGGTGGTCGTTGCATAAGTAATTTCGTTTCTTTTCGAGGTTCCCTTCCATAATCGTGGGTGTTCTCTCAAGATTAAAATGAAGAAAATCCGGTACATCCTGAAGCTCTACGTAATTTAGGCCACGGATAGGAAAATTGAGAATATTCTATTTCCTTAGTTGATATAAAAAGGAAAGAACGCCGCTCGTAATGCGAGAAACAACCGGGGTTGAGGAGGCTCGGAATATCAGTAACTCGGCTATTTTTCACAGTAGAGTAACAAAGGAAAGCGTTTCAAAACCGATAGTGACCAAATTACCCGTTATGGTATTTCGTAAAATATTTAATTTTCAGTAAATGCTCTTTACACGCCTAGTTAAGAGAGCCTTGAAAATGGGGGAAGAAAACCATGCATTCATCTCTAGTTTCTACAAATAAGTTTATGATAAAACCATCGGAAGTTAAGAGAACGACCCTGAGAATTTGGCCCCTAAATTTAATACATGTAAATTTCTAGTTACTAGGCTCTATAATTAATAAGAGGCTAAGAGCGGACACCATACAATAACAGGTTGAGGAAAAATAATGAAACAAATCACAACAAAAGCCACGAAAACAGGTGGCTGCGGAGAAATTAGCGATAAAATCAATTTCCATTCTGAGATCGCCTATAGATAATTATTCCGCCTCAAAAAGAAAATGCCTTGTATAAAAACATTAGTTATTGTCTGTCGCAAATCCATATTGTTAACCTTGGGTTTATGGGTTTTTGAACGGATACCGGACTACCGCACTGTAGTGATAAATAAGTTAGGCTATCATAAACAAAAATGTTGACATTATCTACAAGTCTAAAGGAAGTCAATCTATCCGAGAAGTTCCCAGACCCCAGAACAAAATGACGTGATCAATTGAAATGAAAAAAATCTATCTGGATTCCTTATCAACTCATTTTGCGTGGGACATCAAATTATTAGACGAGCCTACGCGAAAATCATTCAAAATTAAGTCAAGTTTCGTTTAACCACGCAAATTATTAAGAATGTAACGATGCTTATTTAACTTAGTAGAAAAATCTATAGAATAATCTGAATCGCTCCGAGTACAACCCCATCCATAAATTTAAACATCAAGGCTGACGTATTTTTGTTATCAGTTGCAACATTCAGATAGTAACTTATCGAACGGCCGTCTAACCTATGACTTTTCATTAGATCGCGGTGGAAGGAATTAATTTTTTGACCTCATCCCCGCGCATCATTTCGATTTATTCGAGTGTCGGAGAACCCGATACGATATCGGTCTATCGGGCATAAACCGAGGCGTAAACAAAATCGGAGACTGGCTAGCGCTAAGCTGAAGGATACCCGTGGATGCGAGCCAAGTGTTTTTTGGTGGAGACCTAGGCCTAAGTAAAACAACCGTCGGAAGCCCGGACCGCGGAACTCGCGATTTTTAATCGTAACAAAACTAGACCTACCTTAGTTTTGGTGATGATGTGAGTGGCTAACTTGACGATTGCAAAATTTCCTTTCCCAATTGTTTTGTCCAATTCGTAGAAGCCAACTCTAACCAGTCCCGCCGTATTCCCACTGACACCGACAACTCTCGCTCTGTCCGTCGCCATCTTTTTCGGTCCTTTGGGTGTATATGTATTATTACGCGCGCATGTATCGGATCATCATCGACGCTCGCGCCTGTAGATGGCGATAGAGCGTCCGCAGGCTAAGCAAATGCAAATCTTCTCGTCGAATTTTCCGGCCGCGCTTTTTGAATTACGAGAAATGCCACGGTGTATTAAAGATTCTCCGAACAATTCCATCCTTCCAATCGCTCGAATCTGAAAGTTAAAAGACGGGAAATAATGTTATATCAAATTGTAAAAACCCGTACATCGAACTAAATATTGCCGATAACGAAAAGGGGGGAGGTTATCTCCTGAAAATATGAAACGATTACGCAATCGATTCGGCGTTACACTCTATATTCAAATACTATTTTCAAAAACTCCCCTTTTTCTCTCGCGTCGCAAAACTTTCTCGAAATGTGAGCGCTTCTCGAAAGGGCTCTTAGCAACAGCGGTTACGATCGCCAGTTTTTGAACTATCGCGGGAATCCCCGACTCTCTGCTATGGCCTAAAGTTATAGATAAAAGTATACTGTAATGCGCACCTGGAAGGAGGTTTGATTTTGCAACGAAAGAAACGCGAAAACATAGTAGACGCGCTTTATCTTTATAAACAGATTCCCATGAAAAAAAAATTGAGTTTACAAAGGGCTAGCTGAGATAAAAAGTCAAGCAACTGTTAAAAACCCATTTCTTGAGAAAAACTAGTTTTTGGTATTTAAATCTAGAATAATACGAGTAGTAATATAATAATGAATATATATTAAATGAAAATTAAAGGCATTACAAAAAATTAAGTAATAAGTTAGTGTAATTTAAAAACACTCGATGATTCACATTTCCAATTTCTATCAAACGTCACGTATCAACTCTACTTGCTTTATTTTTGCTCTCAGGTAGCCACTCGTGGTAGTCTGGGTAGATAGAGGGTTGCAAAAATAAATTTAGCCCTTGCGCGTACCACGGCCAGCTCTGATTACGCGCTACCGCGTTTATCTTGTTTATATCGAAGATGATTTTGCCTCGCGTTCTATAGTTTCTACACTTGGAAAAACCGGCGGAAAACGCGTATTTTCCTTACCCAGTACTACCGCTATTAGCTACGTTACGGTTTAATACGAAGTTCACACGAAATAAAACGAGAATAATAAGAATATTTACATTCTTTTACGGCTAAAATAAGCGCAAAACTGGATTGAAGTTTGCTAGAATCTCGTTAATTCCGAGTGAAAGCGAAAACTGGCAAAAGGAGAGCGAAAGCTTATCGATAGCTGAGGCGAGGCGCGCGTTTGACGTCATTACTGACGTCAGACGCGCCACAATTGAAGGCCTTGGGTGCGTCTATGCCGCTGCCGGCCGCGAGAGAGAGAGAGGTTTCGCTCTTGAAAAAAGAAATATGAATTGAGCCTACATAGTAGGCTCCCGGGATAAAACCACTATCAAGAAGGAGGAAAGTATACGGGGGGGGGTTGCGTATAATCGTTGTGAACTCTTAAAGTTCCTCCACAACGCGAATATTGGAATCTACAATCTACATACAAAAGGGCCATGGGTTCCTCAACAGTGTTAGGTCATAATTTATATTTTTGTTATCTAAAACCCGTACTTTAAAAAATCCTTAACAATATTATCGCGGTTTTGGCCTTAGTGTTTTCAAAATTATTGTGGTAAAAAATTTTACATTGATTTCCCTAAAGGGATTATAAATTTCCATGTTTATGGTAATTCGCGTAACCTCACATGCCACCAGGTTTAACAGAAACTAGGGCTAACTGGTACTAGTTACGTTAAAAACGAAGAAGTAGCAGACGATGTTACGATTTAGAATAGTCTAATTTTTACCTGTTTTCAAAATGTAATTTTTTTGGTTTGCCTAATAACCATATTTGAAGCGGAAGTAAACGTTGAAATACTGAAATGTCTCAATGACCACAAAAATGTTTAGCAGCTGACACACATAACTAATATACTCTTGTTAGATCTTCTGGGTCACTTGGATTTCTGGTTATACATATATTGACGCAGTGGCCCCTAGAATTCGTTTTCCCCTTCTACTTGCCGGGTAGCGAAGCGAAACCAACCAACCTGATTGTAGTAGTTGGTATAACCTTTCCAGAAAAACTAATTGCGTACAATAAAACAGGGGGGAAACGCTACTAGCTCGAAGAAACGTTCATTGTTCAGTGTCATGGCAAAGGCAAACTGCATGTTTACGCGCTTAAACACGATTTAAACCGAGTTAAGTATAAGAGATTAAATTGTAAATTTAATTCCTTTAGAACGCAAAAGCTTGAATTTAAAATATTTAATTATTATTTGACCCTACAGTAATATTGTTTTTCTCAACCTTGGCCAGAAGCTACGATTAACAAATTGAGGGAAAATTAGCTAGTAATAACGAATCTGTTCCATTGCGCCGAATCCCATTCGACCGAACCCAGTCCCATTCGATCGAAAAAGCCGCACTTTGGCGGATTTAGGATTCGGTCTGATGGGATTGTCCCATTCGACCGAAAAACCCGCACTTCTCCGGGTTTAGGATTCGGTTTTATCCGTTTCAGCATCTGTCAGAACAGCATGCAGTGTCACCTAACCTAACATAACCAGGCAATTTATAAAGTGGTCAACTCATTTGCCCACTACCACCACAATTTCCTTTCCTTTCCTAAGCCTAACTATTTTCACTAATTTTTTTAAAGCAGACGAAAACTAAACTATTTTTTTTTGCGGTCGCTCAATTGTGAATATTGCGTCGGTCGATTAGAAAAATACAAAACCCGCCTTTGGGCTAATTTCATCAAAAACATTGAATTCGGTCTAATGGGAATTCGGTCGAATGGGATTCGGCGCAATGGGAAGATACCGTAATAACAGCTTTACTTAAAATCAAGGTTAAAAATACGTGGGTCAAATACACCATCAGATAATTAAAACGTGTCACATTTTATAAAAACATTCTATTATGTATCTTGCAAATATTAAGTTTGACATTGAGATTTCGTTTTATGGGTTATCATATCTGATATATCAATAAGGTAAAGGAACCGTAGCAAAAAAATCTAATGACATATACGGACAATTAAGTGATAATATGTGGAAAAGATTAACGTAATACAGTGTAATAGAAGGTGTGTGTGTAAAATGATAGTCTTACAAATTGGATCTCGTTCAAACAACTCTGTCCAAACCGAAATTCGACCTTCAAAATTATCAGCGAGGGAAAGCTCGCCGTGGTAGGGGGTGTTTTGATTAAAGGCGCCGTTCGAAATGAAGTCAGCCCAGGGTTACACAGTTCCTAATCATCGCGATGTTCTCCCGATTTGTTAGGGTTTCTATATGATAGATTTTTCGCCATCGAAAACTGCCAATTTTATGACCATCGGACTGGGTAATAGATATTACGTTAAAATCCAATTAAATGTTAATTTTATCCTGTTACCTCGGGAGTGCGCTAGGCTATTGGACTGTATTTCAGTTGTCTAAAAGGATCAAGGACGATACAATTTTTCAAATTGAATTAACCGCATTTTAGTGCCGATACATTCCGGTAAAGTGCCTCATCGTTTTATTTCAATGACAATTCGATGGCGGAAATTTTTTCACGTTCAAAAAAATATTATTTTCGGTATTATTTTTCCCGGTATTATTTCTAACCACCTTAGGCCTAAGTCATCGAGCGACTTTTAAAGCCATTAGTTTTACTTTTTCGTAATGGCAAAAATATTAAAATATATTCCGATTTATATTTTATCGGTAGTTACTGGAATTATTAAATGCCAGGACTTCATGGTATCTAGCTGCGATGCAACTATAAAGCCGAGCAAATATTTTTTTTTAACTTTGGTGGTTTTTTTTTTGTGTGGAATATTGAGTAGTTTTTGCACACAATCCCTGAGGGATTTATGTGTATTAGTTTCACGTATTATGTCCGCCGCCATCAGTGTTCGCACGATTTCTCGCGGTGCGTTAGAGGTACAAAGACACATGATACGTCAATTAATGGCAGATATCATGCCCTCGTCGGCATTGTTAACATTTGTGAGATGGGGGCCCCGGAATTGGGGCATTTGCCCATCTTAGTGATTTTTGTCAATTTTCGAATTTAAATGTACATATTTTTTTTTAATTAAAGGCCGACTACAAAAATCTTCGGTTTACTCTGTCTTTCACTGGAAGTAGGCTTGCTGCAATACACGTGTGCCATGCAGTCAGCCTACTTCCAGTGAAAGACAAGATTAAACCGAAGATTTATGTAGTCGGCCTTTAAGACCGACTTGCTTGAAATTTTTATTTTTAGTTAATACCGATCATTTCTGAATTAAGAAATTTTCATTTTAAGTGAGATTTCTGCCCAATTCTCGGGATACCACAAATTGTCATATTTGAATTTCGTACCAATTGATACAGATACCATCTAACTCCAAAAAACATTCGGCTTGAGTGAAAATTAATTTAAATTAACGCGTTCAAAATCAGGTAACTCGAAAATTTCGGTTTGTCTAATTTTTCGATTCATTCTCAATTTTAACTAAAAAATTAATCTACTTTAAAAATGTTTAAAATTTTAAATAATGTGAACAAAAATCCACGTAGAAGAAGTGGCAAAAACCTTTTAATGACGCGAAGTAGAGGCTGCTCGTAAACACTAAACAACATAAATGTACTGTACAACATAAAAGGCGTATGCAGGAAAACGCGTCAGACTGTTAATATTTCACTGTACACCAGTAGTTTTAGCCAAACAAAATGGGAAAATATGTTTGGTTTTCAAAATCCCATAGCTGCATTTTGGTAAAGTAGGGTACGCGAAGAAGAAAAGGAAGACACGAAGGCTATTCAAATTCCCTTATATAGTACCGTCCAAACGCGGATTTCGTCGTCGTGTGTCCTTCTTTATCGGAATAAATATTAGTCTGGCAATTTGTTTAAGAAGATGATGGTTTGAATTTTAAACAACTTGAATTTCTATCGCATTTCCACGCAAAATTTTAATTTCTTTCAAAAGTAAAGAACTCTTTAAAGATTAAAAAAAAGGCGTCAAAAGCCCGCATTGAGCTGGTCGCTTAATTTATTCAAAAGTATCGGGTAGGAAGTCCGTTTGGCCCCCGAAAAAGACAATAAGCGCGACTGAATTAGATAATTGGAACGCGATTCCAGGACAGGGGTGCGCGTAAGCCCGGAGGAAACTGGCAGAATATCCCCTTTTAATTTAAATGTTTAGTATGCGAGGCAGGAAACGCGCGTTTTAATAATTCTCCCTTTACATTCAGGGAGAGACAGAGCGAGCCATTGTCAGCCACAACCCCCTTTTAGTCCCAAAAAATATGACACTGGCCAGAGTTGAGTCTTCGACCTTTATCGAAGCCGTGTCTCTTGACCCTGCGTCTCTAGGGTTCATTTTGAATGGGGCTCCGCGCTGGAACCGGTATATTATAGGTTAAGTATCCGAGGTCATCGCGGGAACGAAGACGAACTTAACTTCTCTATCGCGGCGCCGTACGTAAGCGCGCGAACGCGGAAATTTAAAAATGTCATTATTGTATTTTCAGCGTACGACGGTCGGGGTTTAGTGACCTTTTCACCGCGGAGGACAGACATCATCCTTAATTCACTACACTATCTTCACTATTACGGTATAACGAAATTACGTACCTGACGCGGTGTAACTAAAAATAAAAAGAGTTTAAGCAACTAAATTTAAAAACCGCGAACGTCTAGGCTGCCCCATGGCAAAACCTTATAGCCAACAAATTTTTGAATCATTAGATTTTTACGCATCAGTATTACTAAGGCATGTACAAAAGTACTGTAAAAGTTTCAGGTAAAAGTCATAAATATTTAATTATTTATGACTTAAAAATGGTTTTGGATTTTATAATTTTTGCATTAAAAACCACGTTAAAATCTTATAACTTAGGTTTTGAAAAAGTCAAATATCTAAAAATTACGATCGTGTTGGTTAAAAGGTTTTGCCATGGGAAGTTTCGTTCAAAGCATTATCAAATTGCGGATAATATTTCTATCGGGCTTTGGTTTTCGTTTTCAACTTTTATTACATTAACGAAGCGATCTCGGGACGATAAATAGAATTCAGAGTTAGGTATAATTTTCAAATAGTAATTTCAATCCAGTGACATTTTAAATCGTAACAAATTGGGTGAAAAACCGCCCATCGTCTTTCAAGCGCGGAATTGACGTCATCAAAAGCCATTCCAGTCTGGACAAATTTTACCCAAATTAGTGAAATCCAGAGTTGGCGAATACTAATTCCTTCCCTAGAAACGTCATATCCGTTCAAATTAGCCAGTCACTGAGTAAATAAATTTTTAATACGCCAGCGTTCTATCATTGGAAATAAATTTTAGAGTTATTTTTGCAAATTTCCGTTACAGAGAGTAGACATTTAATTTGAACATTCAACAGATGTCGCTAGCGTCGAAATCAAAACAATATGCTTAAACTAAATTTTGACTTAAAAGGCGGGACATAAAAGTACCCCCCGCGTTTGACAATAACTTAAGTAATGGGGTATATAATTTAGGTTAAATCCACTTACAAGGAGATGACCCGAGGTGTAACACACCGATTTGGTTCAAACTCTGGGATTTGGTAGACCTTCATGTAACTTGAAACACCCTAAAGGGAAATGTCTCCATAGGCAACCGTAATCTGACCAATATTAAATAAAAAAATTTAATTTTTGAAAATGCTAAAAATAGAAAATATAAATAAGAAAATAATGAAAAATTTCGAAGTTGATTAAAATCTTTACAGGGGTACCCTTACATTTGGCCAGATTTCCATGTTATATTCAATAGGAAAAGTTCCATTTTGTATTGTCAAAAACATTTTTGGTTGCCATGGCAAAACGGTTTTCTATGGAGACATTTCCCTTTGGGGTTTATCAAGTTACATGAAGGTTTACCAAACCCCCGAGTTTGAACAAAATCGGTGTGTTACACCTCGGGTCGTCTCCTTGTTAGTAGAGTATAAGTGGTCTAATTACAATAATCTACAATGGCTTTCTGACAATGTTATTGTTTCGCTATTTTGAAGTTTAGCTTCCTTTGCCATTAATAGATGGCACCACGTTCTCGAGTAAAGTCGTTTTTGCGAAGAACCGGATAGATTCGTAGCCATCTCTAACAACAAGGGCCTTATCATAATGCAGGTGGCAATGATAGAGCCGACAGTTTTTACACTGTTGGCGCCATCTGGTAAGAAGTTGGGTAATTTATCAGGGTGTGTATGGTGCGAAGACCTAGTTGTCATGTGCACCAAAATAAAGTTTATTATTTTTGAAAAAAAAATGTATTGGCGTTTCACCTTTGAAAGGACCTCGGTAAATCGCGAAGGAGCTTTACGTGAGGCTTGCAACGTATGACCTGAAGTAACAAAGAAGTGTGACACTTATCGGAGAAATACGCGATGCTTACAACGTATGACCTGAAGTAACAAATAAGTGTGACACTTATCGGAGCAGTACGCGATGCTTGCAACGTATGACCACAAGTAACAAATAAGTGTGATCTAAGTAAAAAATAAGAAAGAATCTTCGATGCTTTCAAAGTATGACTAAAAGTAACAAATAAGTGTAAATACAATTATGTATATATATATATATATATATATATATATATATATATATATATATATATATATATATATATATATATATATATTCTGAATAAATTTGACCTATTTAAAGCATTATTTTTGGTAAGGTTCTAACAATACATAGCGATGGATCATCAAAATAAACCTTCTTCGTGCAGTCGCGCACTTGAAAATGTACGACTAAACGTAGCAGCGGTTCCAAGGTCAAAAATGTATCTCATAATTTTACGAGCAAAAAAACAGTCGATGATAGTATTAAAGTAAACTAATCTAAATTAACCAAAATACAGACAATTCGATAGAACACGTATAAGACCCCCAATGCTGTAAATCCGCAACCAGTAATATTGGGAACCATTGCTACGTTTAGTCACTCCAATTTTAAAAAAATAGAAAAACAAAATTTGAAAAAATTATACCCGAACTGATTTTCAGAGATACTGCGTAATCAAGTCTTAGTTCAGTACAGAGCCCCTTGGTGCCTGAATATGCCAACAACAATATAAACTATTACCACCAAGGACGATAATATACTACTCAGTTCGGTCGCAGTCAAAATCTGAACTGCGTGATAATGTCAGTATCGAAAAAAGGTTTCGTGAAGAAATTAGTTTTAAAATAGTAGAAAGTGTCATACTTATTTTAATATGTTACTTTTGATAATTCTATTCTAGCCGACTACGGGTGGATCTACTTTTTGAAAGTCAAGAAATATTATTAGGCACCTAGTGGTCAGTCCATTCTCGTGAAGTGAATTCTTTACACGTCTTCAACATAGCGATTTAAAATAAACTTCGATATCACGCATACGGAGTCTTTTGCGCGCGTTTTCTCCATCGCGCGTTACCATTTAAATGCTAAAGTTCACTCATTTGTTGCTAGTATTAGAAAATAGAAGTTTTTCCCATTGCTATGGTAACGCAGCCCGTAATACGCTTAGCTGGAAATCAAAAAATTGTTTTATAAAATATATCTTTAAAGGGGTTGAAAATAATACCGATATTTTAATATATTCGGAAGAAATGTATTAGGGTTAAGAGGATATGTGGGTATTTTTACACAAATCCCCAGATATCACGAAATTTTCGCTTTTTCGATATTTTTAAAAAAGAGGGGGGGGGTGAGCTAAAATTTGTGAAAATGACATTTCTGGGAGCTAAACCGAGTGAAGGTGAAGCGGGAGGGGGCTTCCCTTGACCCAAATAAACGCCGAGAGAGAACATAATCGACAAATAGAAACTGGGCCGCAGACGCACACGTTGCCACCTCAAATATCGAAATCGGAGCCAAATTTTGAATTTGTATGGAGGGAGTGATTTTTGCATTAATTAACAGAAAATTAAAAAAAAATTCTTGTACCAAAAGTCTAATCTAATATTAATTTCATATTAGTATTTATTTATTTATTTATTTATTAATATAATATTGATATTTATTAATATAATATTGATATTTATTAATATAATATTGATATTTATTAATATAATATTGATATTTATTAATATAATATTGATATTTATTAATATAATATTGATATTTATTAATTAATATAATATTGATATTTATTAATTAATATAATATTGATATTTATTAATTTTATAATATCAAGAATGTATTTATTTATACCTAGGGAGAATGTCTATGTCGAGACGGTTTTTAACCTTTCTCTCAATCCACCCGTTGGTTACCCCAGTTCGCTCCTCCACTTAAAATAAAACGAATAGTCCCGGTATTTCATTGGCTGCTTAAAATTTACGTCACCTAACGCGATGGAAATCAAACGCCGGTGACGTTTTGTCTTTCCCCCCGCGCGAGACGGGGGAAAGGCGTTCAACGTGCCCGGCGATTGTCGCATCATAATAATTCTCCCTAAATATAAATAAATACATTCTTGATAATATTGATATTTATTAATTAATATAATATTGATATTTATTTATTTATTAATTAATAAAATAATGATATTTATTTACTTATTAATATAATATTGATATTTATTTACTTATTAATATAATATTGATATTTATTAATATAATAATATTAATATAATAATATTTATTAATTAATATAATATTATGTTGATATGTATTTATTACTATAATAATATGTTGATATGTATTTATTAATATAATAATATGTTGATATGTATTTATTAATATAATAATATGTTGATTTTTATTTATTAATAAGTTGATATTTATTAATATATGTTGATATTTATTTATTAATATATTAATAATGTACTATTGATATTTATAAATTAATATATTAATAATGTACTATTGATATTTATAAATTAATATATTAATCATGTATTATTGATATTTATAAATTAATATATTAATCATGTATTATTGATATTTATAAATTAATATATTAATCATGTATTATTGATATTTATAAATTATAATATTAATAATAATAATAATACAATATCAATATTTTAAATTAATATTAATCTATATTATCGGGATTTCCCTATCATGTTTATTTATAAATAGCTCTTTTACACCTTTCATGTACAACATTTCGAAAACCGTTAAAATGAAAATATTGTAAAATTACCATTTAAAGCTACGAACCTATGTTAAAACAAACAAAAAACTATATCACACCTTCCGTGTACAACCTTGTTGGTTAAATTTGTAACTGTTGTTGTACACGTTAATAAAACATTCCATTCCATTCCATATATGAAGTTATATTATCTCTCTAATCACGTTATTAACTGAAATCTTATGGTTAATTAAATTTCGCATAAACTTGCTTAATACTTTTTATAACAATTTATTTCAGAAAATGGTTGTGGTAAAAAAACACGAAATTTCGAACAAGTTATCCAAAACCACGAAAAACTTTTTACGAATTTCTAAAGCATGTGTCTTTGTAACATGTGTTTAAACATTACGTACTACGCTACAAACGAATAATAATTTGATAAAATATATAACCAATTAAGAATAGTCTCAAACGTTGGTTACGAGAAAGAAAAATGGTAAAATGCCAAAATGATCTCACCTAAAAGTGTATTTCTATCGTGCACACGGAGATTGAGAGGGACACGGGGAACTCCCGGGAGCCAGGTAGAGAGTGGGACTGTCAGGATCTTCAGAAGGAGAGAGAAACGTATATTTTAGAATTTAAAACTACGCGGCGGATCGCGCGTCCGATGCTACCAAACGGTTACGATAGAATGCCGGCGCTTAAAGGGCTACCCCAATCGGAACTTCGGGAGCCAAATCAACCCCCCCTCTCTCCTCCCCTCTTTTCCCCTTAATTTATCACCCCCCCCCAATCTGAAATTCGCATCCACACTCTTCCTCTCTACCGCTGGTTTTACATCCCCCTTTTCGCGCGAATCTCTCTCTCAGGCTCTGACGTCTTTCGTGCGTCATGCTGCCATGGCAACGAGAAGAAGCGTCCCTAGAACGACCTGCTGCACACAGCGCGCTTATATAGGCAAGGCTTAGTGTTTCTCTTTTTACGGTATAAACGCGGATCGGATACATTTTCCAAGGAATGCCTCTCGATCTTGCTCTTTTCTAACCCCCCTACCTACCCCCCACAATTTAAACCTAGATATACTTACTACCTATTGAATTCTAAAATTCTGACGTACTAATTTACTTATTGTCGTCAATTTTTAAATTTTCTTTAATAATAATTCGATATTTTCTATTAGTAGGCCAATTATATATCACAAAACACCAAATACGAAAAGTATTACAATAAAGGAACTGTACTTAGCAATTTTTTTCCTTATTTTCAATTTGATTTAATTATTATTTAATTCGACAATTAAATTAACAGATTGCTAAAACAAAATCACCGTGTTTAATGATTCGTTTGGCCTACAAGCCAATAGTCAGCAAAACTATAGAAATTATATAATAAACATCTCAAAGTTATACATTTATTATAAAAATTACTGATTTACACAAATTTTATAGTATTAAAATTAGTTATTTATACAAGTTTTAAGAGATGAAAATTAGCTATTTATACGAATTTAATGTCAAGAAGTCGTAATAGCTTAAAATTTGTCAGAATATAAATTTTAAACAATTAAAGCCTTTTTAAAGGTAATATTAACTGGTGACTGTGTAAATAATCTATTGAGGCTTTATGTGTGGAATTTTACGTAATATAATAAAGAAATAGAAAATAAAGGATAAAAATTAAAGTATTGGTTGAATAAATACATAATTAAACATTAGCACATAAGAAAACTGTTTTTACACACAGTTCAAGGGATTTGTGGGTATTGGTTTCACGTACAGTTCAGCCGATGCCGCCGTGTCGTACATAACTCTTTACCAGTTAGGGTTATAACTTTCCACGATATCTAGTTCCACGCTACATTTACCGGCCTCGGTATCCCAATAAAATTTCTTTAAATCTTATCCCAATATTTGGGCGTTTGCCCAATTTACTGTTTTTCCTCTTTTTGATTTTTGCATTAGATATTTTATTGAAGATTCAGTCGGATAACGTTAAAAATTATATTTTTGGTTAGGTTGGGACCATATTTACTTCGGTTTTATCGGTAAATATTAATTTTAAGTTAAGTTTTGGAGTGTATTACTGTGGGGTGGCGGAGTGGTTAGCACTTTCGCCTTGCAGCAAGAGGAGCCGGGTTCGATTCCAACTTGTAGCACTGGGTGAAAATCCGGAACAACTCCTTCCGCGTTGAGTTAACAAGTTATCTCCCCACTGGTTAAAGGGAATTTCCCTCGAGTTCTTCGTTTTTCCCTTTCCATAAAAACTTGTAGAGGTTAACGGTAATAGTTAGTGTAGGAAGCTGTTCGCTCGCGTGGCATGAAGGTCTTGCCACCACCACTCAAGCCATTTTACTTGGCCACCTAGCTTTTTTTCCCCCTTTTCGTGATTTTCCATTTTCGCGTAAAACTCTACATAACGTTCCTTAAATTTCACGAAAGTTATATTTTTTAATAACTCGACCTAAATTTAACCTAGATTTGGAATTGCGTAAGTTAATTTTTATTAGAAGTAAAGGTTTTTGGACAGCGTATATGAACCCCCGCATATAAATTGAGTGTTTCCATAGCGTATGTTCATTGGTGAGACAGGGTAAATTATATTTTTCGTTAAAAATTAATTTAAATTAAACTTTATTAAAGTGTTCGTGTTTCGCTACTTTTTTTCAATAACTCAAAAAAAAAATTCATTCGCGTGTCGCTACCTCATTTCCAAAACCAGGTAACTCTAAATATTCGATTTGTCTAAAAATTTATTTAAATTAAAGTGTTTGCGTTTCGCTACTTTATCTCCAAAAACAAGTAACTCGAAAAATTCTTTATCGATAAAATTCTTCTTGGGTTTGTTAAGTGAATGTACAAGATGATTGGAAATTTGTTAAAATTTATTATTTAAAATATATTTAATAAATCGGGGATATTAAATGCCCGTGACATCTTGTTTTTTATCAATATATAAATTTTGAGTACGGGATTTTGGACCTCAAAGTGATTTCAGAAATCTGAAATTCATTTTGAGATTTTAGAATACGATTTTCTTGTTGTTTACTGGTATTTTAGGATTATTTTGAGATTTTTGAACTTTGTTGCACCCAGATTTCGGGATTTTCAAGTTGATTTCAAGATTTCTCAATAAAGTTTCGTTAGAGTGTTCGAGATTTTTATGTATGTCGGACCCCACGTCACGTACGCGTTTATTATATAATGGCCAGGTTAAGGTACCCCTAGAGAACGTGAACGGGATAACTTGTAAGCGTATAGATTAATATCAATCAATAAAGCTACGTCTACATTTAGCTACAAGTTTAACCAACACGTTTTCTAATAATAATCTAAAATATATACAGTGAGTTGTATCACGGTAAAACTGAATATAAAATCTTTCATTCAATCGCAAACGGGTACCGACACCACCAACAAAAGTCGAAGTAGGACGTTTAACTATAAACTATTAATGGGGTCGTTGGTTTGCATTTCGTTTATGGTAACTGTAGACGGAGTTACTTAATAGTGTTAATGTTATTCTCTCGAAACATGTACATTCACAGGTTCCCGTTGGTTTTTCAAAATACGTTTTGGAAGATAAAATAGTGCGTAGCGAAAATCAAAATATAGTCGATTTCTAAAACTATTACAAAGCGTAAAAACTTTTTATAAATAAGTATTTATTTCCAGGCAGTGTAATATTTACGTTTTAGATCGCTAGATAGTGCTAAAATTACACCGCGTAGGAACATGTAGTAAATTAATAAAATATGATGAATTTCAGCCCGCACTATGAAAAATCAGCGGGTGCCAATGAAGGTAAATGTAATTTCCTCACTAAAACTAGTTTGTCATAAAAAGTTTGATGCCTTAGAACTAGTAGTTTTCGATCTTTATTCCCTTCACGAACTTCTTGCGTTTGGTTTAAAATTTCTCAGGTTCCAATTTAAGCAATTTCAACATAAATGGTGATGAGGAACACTTTTATAATTTAAACCAAGTTTCTATCATTAATGGTTCTCGAGATACATTTTCAATTTCAATGACCTTGAACCATGTCTTCAAGGTCATTGAAATTTTCATTGTCTTTAAACTAGTTTCTCTCACGTATATATTTTACGTTTCGTGAGCGTTCTAATAATTGTTAATTTTGTATTTTCTATTTCTCATTTTTGTTGCATAACATTTGTAATATTTATTTTAATTATAATAAAAAATATTCTACCGGTCGAGATAGGACCGGGATTACGTTTTTATATGCTCCAAAGATAATTTAAACTCGTACCCTAGATTCGAATACTGAGAGCTTTCCCATTGACGGTTTTGTTACGAAGCGTTTACCCTTTTCCGGCACGTGACATCAGAAAAATCAGGCTCCATCGGTTGCGGCACAGCCAACTTCGATCACGCGCTGCCGCGCTATATAGCGCGTGATCGAAGTTGGCCGTGGTTGCGGTAAGGCGCAAACCATGGAGCGAATTTTTTCTGAGTTCCGGCGGGAAGTGGGTAAACGCTATCGGCAACGCGCGAGGGAGTGATTTCGAATCTAGGGTACGAGTTTAAATTATCTTTGTATGCTCTGAATATGGCGTGTTTAGTAGTTAATACGCCCAAGGGCAAACTCTTCCGAGAAGAGGTATTATTTTGTCTTGCCACCTTGTTTAGTTAACACTCTGTATATCTGTTTGCCAAACGATAGCAATTTAATACTCCCATGGTGAAAACATGTATGTTACATTTTGTAGAAGGTTTTAGCATGTGAATTTCATACCCGTGCATGGTAAAACGAGATAAATATTATACATTTTTTGATGTCATTTATCGAGGAGTTATCGAATCTTATTGTAATAATTATATTTAATGAGGAATGTTGGAAAATCATTCACTATCGAAGGGCAGCTCACTTAGTGCTCGGATTTCGATTAATTTTTATCCACGAATAAAATAAGCTCGGCGATATTTAAATAATGTTTATTTAAATAACCAATTGTTGAATAAAAATTGAAATATATTTAAATAATCGAAAGTGAATAAGCCTATTATTTAAATAAAGCAAACAATTATTTAAATAAATACCACTTTTATTCAAATAAATGCTTGGTTGCGTAAAAAACATAATTAAATAAGTTAAAATGATATTCTTTTTACCAACGTTTTTTAAATAAATCGAAAAATTTGTGGATAATGAATAAACAATTCCGAGCACTAAGCTCACTCCAATTATTATTAGGACACCCTCGTATGATTAAATCGCGATTAGATTAGATTAAAATTAAATCTATAGCTTTGGCTGTGCAAAGATTAAAAAAGTTTAAATCATGATTAAATTTTTAATCATGATTATTAGGACACCCTGTAACAAAGTCATCTGCCCCTCGTTCACTACCAACGTGAAACGTTTCCCAAAGGCGTTTGCTAGTTCTTGGTCAGGCACAGCCGAAGAGCCTATCAATCAATAGAATTTGATCAGGGCCACGCGCAGACTTTTCTGGGCCGGGAGCAGTGGCCTCGTCCAAAACGGGCCCAAAAAAAATAAAACAAGCGGGAACGTTCGAAGGCTATCTGTTAAATTCCTTAAAAATGTACAGAAAATTATTACAGAAAGCGTAAAAATTTAAATGTTGAGTATAAAACAACCATATTTTGCTAACTTGAGAAAAAAACTTTAAAATCCTTTTAAGGGTCCAAAAAATAAAAATATTAGGTGCCCTTATTTACTAATCCTAGCGCCGCCACCGGCCCGGAGCAAATAATGTCGTCTAGGGCCCTCTCAGACTGGAATTTCCAAAAGTGGGTATTGGCGAAGAACACGGCCCCGAGTATGATGATTCTGAAGTCGTCTATCAGCGGATCACGTGTAGAACCTAAGCCCGTAATTATGTGGAACATTACCAGCTGCGCTTAGGGTAGGTGTCCGCCCATAAAGACATCGAATTTTATTTATAATTCGCTTTTTTCCCTATAGATTTAACGCTGCAAATTGGTCCTGACGTTCCCTATAGAAATAGTGAGAGTTAGACATCCACCACCAATATTTAGGGAAACATTTCGGAAATTTAACAGGTGCTTTTGCATATATTCAAACGTACATTTGAACATGAATATATTGATTACGGGGTAACTATCAATATATAAAAAAATATCGATTTTTATATATGTACAACGAAGAAAAAAAGTTAATTAACTTCAATCTTAGGTACTGTAAATATTTCAATCGGCTTTATGATAACTTTCGCGAACCTATAGTTTATTGCCTTTTTCCACGTTTTAATTTCGAGTGCTTTATTTAAATTCGTTTTAATGAAGTTTTAATGATAAAGAATATGTATACATAGTATTCCATAATATTTTTTAAAGTAGTAAGTATATTTTGTAGTATCATTATCATCGATTTTAATTAATTATAAAATGTCTGGTTCCCACTCAGTATCGGCACCCTCCCCACGGGACTATCTCGTCAAATCTATTTCGCATCTTGGCTCAAAAAATCATTAGGAGGGTGAATAATTCTTTTTAAAATGAATTAACGTGTTACCGGGAATTCTATGGTTATTTTTTTCTGTCGTGACGCTTCGGGGTCGCAGCCGATCGCGCGACGCTAAAATGATTCTTCTCGGACGCTCCAAATCCATTTGAATTATACGCCAGGGCGCCATAAAGGCCCTATTACATCACTACAGATAGACGGTTTTATATCTAAAACGTCCACACCAGAAGTATATAATAGTCCCACGCGAGCTTACGAGTTACTAAGTCGACTTAGCCCTAATTCCGTTGTGAAATAATAATTTAAAATATCAAAGATAAATTTGAAATGCACCTATTTTTTTTTTCGTTTTTCAATGATAATTAAAATTAAATTTTTTAAAAACTTACATGATTATAAATATTATTTAAAAGCTTTGCAGCGAGCTGAAGTTTGAGACTTTTCGCTTGAATTATTTAATAGAAACTACAATTCACATTCCCTCGCGTTGCTCAGGTGTTGTACACGCGAATAGTTGGTTTTTCCCCAACGTTTTACTGGTGTGAGGAAATCGCCTATACTTATCTGCTTTTTTTACCACAATACCAAGGCTACATTTTTATTTTGCTCTTATAAATACCGTAAGTAACGACAATTGAACTTAAATGAAATCTAACTACTTTATTTAGTAAATAAAATAGTTATCTTTAATTTAAGTCAATCATAACTACTTTATTTAGTAAATAAAATAGTTATCTTTAATTTAAGTCAATCATAACTACTTTATTTAGTAAATAAAATAGTTATCTTTGATTTAAGTCAATCATAACTACTTAATTTAGTAAATAAAATAGTTATCTTTGATTTAAGTCAATCATAACTACTTAATTTAGTAAATAAAATAGTTATCTTTAATTTAAGTCAATCATAACTATTTTATTTACTAAATAAAGTAGTTATCTTTGATTTAAGTCAATCATAACTATTTTATTTAGTAAATAAAATAGTTATCTTTGATTTAAGGCAATCATAATTACTTTATTTAGTAAATAAAGTAATAATCTTTGATTTAAGTCAAACAAAGTAAATAATAACATAATGATTTAATATATCTCTTACGAGAGGAGTATCCGTCTACCTATTTCGCATATGTTATTCGCTTGAAACATGTACCTACGCAGGTACCGGCTGATTTTTCAAAAACCTTTAGAGAAGAAAAAATAGTGTGTGGCGAAGTAATAGACTCAGTAAATTTTGAGCCATGATCCGGTGTACACATCCGCGATTTGGCGGGAAATTGGCGCCCAATGGAATCAGCGTCGAGCCCATTGAGTTGGGAATATTAATCTAGAGGTCCAATCAAAACGTCGGATTTCATTATTTCGCGAAACAAGTTTTTAAATAATAAGAATACTGCCGTCTGCTCCCAAATGACGAGAAAACTTTATCATTCTACCCGTGGCGCCGTCTATCTCTCAATGGTTCGTTCAAATAAGACGCGTTTTCCGGCCAAATTTTTTTTTCAAAAATAATGGATGGCGCCTTGGGTCATATGATAACGTTTTCTCGTCATTTTAGAGGAGAGGGCACATTCGTAATTTTCAAAAACTTGTTTCGCGGGGAGCATATTTGATTGGATTTCTAGATTAATATTCCCAACTCAATGGTCGAGCCTACAAAGATACATGTTTCATTAATGTAAATTATTTCACCTTCTGTTTAGAGGGGTTTTCCCCCGAGCTCTTCGGCTTCAACTTTCTGAGGTTAACGGTAATCGCCTCCTCCTAGAGCAGACAACCGGCAGTTGTTCCGTATTCCTGGGGTACTACGTGTAAAGCGCCACTTAAGTTGGGTGGCGCTTTACTAAGGCTAGGCGCCCACTGGCTCTCCGTTTCGTATCCGTCCGGCATTCCACAAGGCATTGCCTCCGTTACGAAGCAAAGGCTTGTGAAAGGTGGGACGGAGACGTTAGGAAGAGCAGTGAGCGCCTGGCCTTAAGCTTGTTTTCCACAAGCGCGCGTCATAATGTTATTTTCTTTACGCGCGTAAAAACGTTTGAACGTTTCAAAGCTGAGAAACGCGTCGTTGCGCGCGCCAGTGGAAAACAAGCTTTACACGTAGTACCTAACGCTTAAGAATATTTATCGGGTTTAAAATCAGACGCAAAAACTTTAGCGTTTAATTTGAAAAACGGGTAGTACGTTTATGTTAGCTAACATGTTTTATAATTAAATAACCAAGTTTTTGTGATTTTTTTATTAAAAAAGTAGTAGTCAAAGTGTTTTCTACTGAAAATCTGTTAATATTTGTGCTTTTACGCATTGCAATAACTTTTCAACAGTAAAACAATACCGGAAAAGGTTTCATTCCATAAGTAGGATTAAATTAAAATATTATTTAGATAAATATGCATTCTTATTTATAATCTTTATATAACAATCGGTTTCCCTTATCTAAACCTACAATTCTTTCTCAATGGATAATTGCTGTAAATCGCGACACCTTCAAATCATGATTTAATTTGTAATGATCACTTTTTAGAACGGGATATACAAATTGTAAATGGCAAAAGGTGGGTCACGCCAAAAGCCATTCCAACTCCGGTTTTGTTTCCATAGAATTAAAACAAGTAAAAATAGTCTAAATTATTTTTTTATTTAATGTAAAGAAATTACATCCACTTGAAAGTGAAATAGAAAAAACCTGTGAGGCTAACCTCTCACCTTTAAGTTTTGACCAAGGATCATTTCGTGTAGGTTTAATTATGTTATTATAATTTGAGCGAGATCTCTTTTGGTTTTTAGCCAATTTTGTTAAGTTGTTATGAAGAGATATTCCTCTCTCTATAAAAGAAATGTAGTCTAAGAACTAGAACTTGCTGTATTACGAAATATTATTGGCATGGATATCTTCCCAGATCTCCAGAAACATATGTTTGATGCGGAAGTTGGAATCGAACATCATCACCTCAGTTTGATCAAGAAAGTTATTAATTTATATTTCAAGGTCAGACTCCACAAATTAGCGAAGGACAAAAATCTAGAAATGAAGGGTCAAGCCATATTTGTCAAAGCTCATTTTATTTCAAGGACAATAGCTACACACCTTTTGTAGAATCATCCATTTCATCAAAATTCCATTTACTTTTGTTTACAATTTAGAATTTCAGAATATTCCCAATAACAAGCCATAACCACAACACCTGTATAGTACCAGAGTTGCTTAAGCCTTTGACAAAATATCATTTCGTCAATTAGAATTTATTTATTTTTAATTAAAAGATGATTCGCTGCTTTTTATTTGGGTTTCGAAAGATTTAATTAACTTATTTACAAATTATAATTAAAATTAACCTTATTTTAAATTTTCACAGCCGAAATATTCGCGAATCACGTCAGAGAACCTAAACGATTACAAACACGAACATGTGTGACGTGTCACGTGATGATTTTTTATTTTCTAACTTAATCGACAGGCGTCGCTTAAACGTAGTACCACAGGAATACGGAACAACTACCGGTTGTCTGCTTGGCGTCGGCTCCGTATTAACCACCCGTACAACCTTGGGTCTATTTCTTTATTATGTCTATGGTCACCCCTCTCGTACGCAATTTTACCCGGCCACCAGGGCTTCCACATTTGATGTCTAAAATTTCCCTCTGCCGATAATTTAATTTAACGAAAAATCCCTTTTATCCCATTTTTGGATTGGAAATTCCCATTTTTATCCCTCGCTATATTTTGGAGCTTTTGGTACTAATTTATATAAATATTCAGTTTAATTCTAAAAATAATTCCAAATATAAGGTTTTATTTTTTACAAAATTACTTACATTTGAATAATTTTGCAAAAATATATCCTCAAAAGTCGCAAATTAGATATTTAGATCATGACTTTCATTACTATCTAACGCAATGAAAATATTTTTTACATCTGTGACTCATAACATATCCATGGACTAAATATACAATTTGAGTAGACTAGAACAGGCAATGTTATCAGAAAAGCTCAAAAATCCCTTTCTTCCCGTGCAAAGAACACTTTTCCCTCATTTCCCCCCACGAAAGGGCGCTTTCCCTCACTTTTCCCCTTTTCCCTGTTAAATTGCATTATTCCCTTCTAGCATTTTGTAAGGTTGAAAAATCCCCGCATGTGGAAGCACTGCCGGCTAGTTGACTAAGTCCCGTGTCGTTCCTTGGGTATTAGCTTAGCTGATTTTTTTTTTAAATGTTACGTCACATATCATAATTCTATACCTAAATTATCAATTATTTTAAGATATACTAATACTTGTTTTTCTCTTTTATAATTATTAAAATGTAAAACCGTATATAAATTGTTATTCTTTCGTTACCTTTTTTGAGTTGCGTAATTGGTGACATTTTACGTCAACAAACGGAGTAACACACGAGGTAAAATAGCCGTGTGGCGGTGTATGCTTTTGGTACAACCTAATAATGTTAAAATGATAGAAATAGAGTTACTTAGTTTTGTCTCGGTATATCCGTCGAAATGTTTAGAGGCACCGATCGTCTAATAATGGTATTCACGCCCCTGGAAATTTTTTTTAATACATCGTCTGGAATGTTCGTCATTATTCGCGGTATTAAATGAGTGAGCGCAGTCAAAGGTCACGACGGAGTAAAGTCTACGAGGGTTTAATCTCTAACAGGGCTGACAGAGATAAGAACAGTGACAGCCATTCCGATAAGAGTTCGATTATTGAGAAATAATAGTTAGCCTGTTTTCCAGCGGAATAAATCATACTTCTAACATAATTTTTTTGTTATCGCGTAGATAACTATCGCCATCTGTGGTATAAATGCAGCGTACATAACCCGTTTCAATACGTAATAGTAAAATTATGAATCAGAAATTAATGCTAATAATATTTTATAATTTTTATACATAATTTATCAAGGTGATTATATCATATCAGAAGTTCATCAAACAAAATTACTTGGTGTTAACGTTAGGGAAAATGCCACTTCAAAATTTAAATCTATCGTATAATTACGGTTCATTATTTTCTGTTTTCATTAAAAGATATTTAAAATGTTAACTTTTTTCACTCCAAAAATAAAATTAATGATTTAGCATAAGGGAAATCTCCCTCCCACTACGTTATGACGTTTTATGACGTAGCGAAAGTTACTCTACACCATATAGGGGCAGTTAATTTTCACCCACTGACATTCGGAAATTAACGTCACCACTACTTTCATATTTTAGTGTTTTTCAGATAATAGCTCCAAATGATGCACCTACAGTGTTGCAGCGAATAAATTCACAAATTGAAAGTCATTTAAATTATTTTTGGTTGGACAGAAATAAAAAGGTTAAGGGGTGTTTTTAGTAATTCCCCAAGCGGTAGTTTTTGGAAGCTTGTAAGTGAACTATCGTGATGCAGACACTATTTTAACAGGGTTGCCAAGTATTTCTCGTGATAAAATATTTGTTTCACCTTGAAAATGGGTGGCAACCGTGTTATCCAACTACTAGAAAACATGGTTGCCAAGCATTTTTCGTGATAAAATATTTGTTTCACCTTGAAAATGGGTGGCAACCGTGTTATCCAACTACTATAAAACAGGGTTGCCAAGCATTTTTCGTGATAAAATATTTGTTTCACCTTGAAAATGGGTGGCAACCGTGTTATCCAACTACTAGAAAACATGGTTGCCAAGCATTTTTCGTGATAAAATATTTGTTTCACCTTGAAAATGGGTGGCAACCGTGTTATCCAACTACTAGAAAACATGGTTGCCAAGCATTTTTCGTGATAAAATATTTGTTTCACCTTGAAAATGGGTGGCAACCGTGTTATCCAACTACTAGAAAACATGGTTGCCAAGCATTTTTCGTGATAAAATATTTGTTTCACCTTGAAAATGGGTGGCAACCGTGTTATCCAACTACTAGAAAACATGGTTGCCAAGCATTTTTCGTGATAAAATATTTGTTTCACCTTGAAAATGGGTGGCAACCGTGTTATCCAACTACTAGAAAACATGGTTGCCAAGCATTTTTCGTGATAAAATATTTGTTTCACCTTGAAAATGGGTGGCAACCGTGTTATCCAACTACTAGAAAACATGGTTGCCAAGCATTTTTCGTGATAAAATATTTGTTTCACCTTGAAAATGGGTGGCAACCGTGTTATCCAACTACTAGAAAACATGGTTGCCAAGCATTTTTCGTGATAAAATATTTGTTTCACCTTGAAAATGGGTGGCAACCGTGTTATCCAACTACTAGAAAACAGGGTTGCCAAGCATTTTTCGTGATAAAATATTTGTTCCACTTTTAATATAGATGGCAACCCTGTTACAATAGGTAGTTTCTTTTCGCTTGTTCCGGGATTTCGGAGTAGGGTAAAAAGAGTAAGGCTATGACGTCATTTTACTTCGATTCTGTGGTGGCGAATAGTTTGAGTCGGAGAAAAAAAGTTTTTTTGAAAAAATAGCTGCCTGTGGCCTTTCAGCAGATAAATTCTGGAAAGCAGACGACACAATCCAATTTACTCGCGCCTTTACACCTCCTTTTCCGAAGGAGTAAAAAGAGTAGCCCTAATACTCCGGAACAAGCGAATAGTTTAAGGGCCGGAACACATGCGAATAAAAAAATGAGTACACTTTTAGTCCGAGAACAGGCGAAAAGAAACCACCTAATGGCGTCTGTTTCGGCATTGTCCGCTTAGAAGTGTCCAAAAATACCGAGGGGCTGATCACTCCGCGTAATCGGTGTACAGAGCCGTACCTTTGACTGTACTAATGGGAATACGCGTAATCGTTGAAGTCCCTGCCTTTGGCAGTGCTAATCTAAGCGTAATCTGGTGTACAGATTTTCTAAGAGTGGTTGGCCCTCGAAAAATACGCGTAGCCGTCAATGCGAGAAGTTTGTAAACTGCCGGTTTTAGCAGACTTGCTATAATAAATCTAAAAGCGCCTGCTTAGCACGTGAAATGTCAGCGGCTTATGAACTTCTCGCGTTGACCGCTTCGTGGCTGTACGTCAACTGAAAAGGCTAATTCGAATTCAAAAGATTGCTAAAAAGCAGGGTTGCCAAGAACCAGCCAGACTGGATTAAGTCGGTTTTAACTACCAAAAAAATCCATGGTTAAAATACTTTTTTTTTATTCAAAAAAATATTGAGAAATGAATTGGAAATATTGAAATTTTAAATACAATAGATGTTTCTATAAATTAACGTGGCCTTCTTGTTTTAACTTAGCTACTACGTCACTGCTTTAACTTCGGTAATATTAAGAGCGCGCACTTAAGGCACGAGAAACCTCGGATTTTCACGTGCGCGTGCAAACCGCGCGTGTCAAAACTTTTCTAATAAAGCCAGGACATCGTGACGTAGGAGCAACATAAAAACAAGTTCGGCAAGCGTAGATGAATTTATAGAAAGGCCAATTTATTTCAAATAAAAAATGCAGAATATAATATTCTAAATTTTTTATTTCAAAACGAAACTAAAACTTAACCTTCACTTTTCGTCGTAAGTAATGAGAGCTAGATTGGGGGAACTTAAACTTAATTTTGCGCGTGAAAATACGCCGCCATGTTTGGGTATAAAAGCGGATAAATAAGCCTGCTATACCTAACAATGTAACGGTACTGTCACGCTCAAAAATGTAATTTTGAAATATTTCAATTTGAGCATTTTCGAAGTAATGAGGGCTAGATATAAACAATTTGATTTTTTTTATTAGTGGATTTATCCATTTTAAACCACCGATTGCAACTGGTTTTAACTATACTGAATTTTTTAATTTAAAAAAAGCCGTTTTTTTTTTCAACACTGCTAAAAAGCGATGAGTTAACCTTAAATTATGTACACCGATTATAGCGAGTACCGCCTTTGGTAGTGCTAAATCTGTAATCGATTACGTAATCACTTTAGTGGTTAGCACTTTCGCCTCGCAGCAAGAGGAGCCGGGTTCGATCCCAGCTTGTGGCACTAGGTGAAAACTCGGAACAACTCCTTCCGCGTTGAGTTTGCAAGTTCTTTCCCCCCGAGCTCTTCGGATTCCCCTTCCATAAAAACATGTTGAGGTTAACGGTAATAGTTAGTGTAGGGAGCTGTTGGCTCGCGTGTCTTGCAGGGCTTGCCACCACCCTCCTACGCATTTTAACCCGGCCACCTGAATTAAAGGCTTTAAAAAAGTCGCTTGATGACTTAGGCCTTAGGTGGTGCCAAGGGTATAAATAATAATAATAATCAGCTAGGCTAATACCCAAGGCACCACCTTAGGCCTAAGTCATCGAGCGACTTTTGAAGCCATTAATTCAGGTGGCCGAGTTACAATGCGTAGGAGGGTGGTGGCAAGCCCTGCATGCCACGAGATCGAGCCAACAGCTCCCTACACTAACTATTACCGTTAACCTCGAAAAGTATTAGCCTCGCTGATTATTAATGATTATTAAAGATACGGGATTTTACATTGATTAGGGATAGTGGTTAGCCCCTCACTAAAAAGAGAGTAGAAAGGAAATATTCTTTAAAACTCACTCATAAAGTTTTGTTTCGTTTCGGTGTCCACAGCCGTTCCATATTTTCCCCAGTTCCAAAAGGTCCAAAAAAATCTTCGCACTAATTTTCCCAGTAAATCAGCGAAAGAACTTTACAACGTATTCGTAAGTTTTTAATTTTTGTCGTGGTTTTTTTTTCAAAAATCGTATTTTTACAGCCGCGTTCTCTTAAAAAAGAAAAAAGAAAAGCCAATACAAAAGAGAACTAAACGGTTAAATTTTCCAGTGAATATTTCAATATTGATAAAAAGCCACGGCCATCACAACTCGTTCGGAATATATTAAGTAAATAAAACGCGACGTTCTTCCGAAAAGCGCTTTCGGTCGCCGCCTAATAACGTTGCCGTTTTTCTTACCGACGTCTTAACTCTCAAATACGTCACACACCCACGGCTTAAGACCATCTGATAGCCGATTTAAGGGTCGCGGGCCGTAGACCGTACCTACCTCCCCGCCCGGACAACGCTCTACCCCGTTAGGAAAGCGAGAACAGGAGGGGGGGGGGCGACACTCTAGTAGCGAGCGCTTATTTTCGGCCTGTCCGAGAAACTAGAAAAACAAAACGGTAGTTTTCATTGAATCCGGAGGCGCAGCTCACTCGATCTATAAAGTCTTCGCTCCGTCGTAACGGCCGCTCTTTGATGTCAGCGTGACGTCAGAACTGGCTCCCTTCGGCACGCGCCGATCACCCATTGACGTCATTGCCTTAACGGGCCGCCCCCAATTTTCGGAAACTGAGCGAACAAGAAAAAGACGGACCGAGTGGAGCGGGGAAGGGGACGCGCGGGGGCTCTCGTTAGGAAAGAAAACTAGGTGACCCTTATGTCGCGCGCCGCGGACAAACTTCGCCCGTTTTCGACCCTCCCCCACCCGCAATTCCACCCTCCCTTTTAACCAGCAATCAGAGACAATTGATACGCTTCCTCTCAGTGGCGCTTTACATACCCCACGCGCGACAGAACGGACAGATGACCCGGAGTATCCCTCCGCCATAGCCCTTCGCGTATAGACAAAAGACTATGACATCCATTTAATAAGTATACATATTTATTAAAAATAAAGTCATCGGGGTGAATGGTTTCCAAAACGGCCCCTTTAAACGTTTCATGCCCCCCCCCCCCACCAATTATTTTGCTTCTAATATCCCCAATGCCGTGCACGGGGCCACAATACCCCAGGGCTCTTGGTGGGCCCCTAATCTTCAGCCTAATCAGTCTTATGAATAATTGAGCGTATTTGTGTCAGTGGCGTAGCCAGAAATTCGTCAAGTCGAAGTATGTTAATGTTAAGAGGGGGTCGACAAAGGGGTTGGAAACTTAGTACAGTCAAAGGTTGGTCTAAGGGGGGGTCTGGAACCGGAACCCCCTTTGTCTACGCCACTGATTTATATAAATCCGACATTTCTAGTTTTAAACGTTATTTTTAATCTGAATAATAATGTGACAAATTAAACCGGGGAATTATACGGACAGAAATCAGTGTTACCATGAATCTATTTAACCCATGAATATTCAACTGGAATACCCTAGGTCACCTCTGGCGACGCGTGGGGCGGAGCCAATTTATAGTGACGGAGTCGAAGTAGAACTCAGCTGTGTCAGCTGTTATTTATAAGCAATCGAAGCGTTAGTTCCTAAAATGACGCGTTATGGTTATGTTTCCTTTTTGCAGTACTTATCATTAATCTATTTAAATAAATAGATCTATTTCATATTATTATTAGAATAGATTTTATTAGAATAAAATGATAACAGAGCATTTATTATTTAATAATAATATGGCAAAAATTGACTCAGGTTTTCTTCCAAAGTTTCACCGAGGCTTAGCTTTTCAGAGATAGTTTGTATGTTTAAATTGTTATAAATCTCACAGACACTCGATAGCATAAGATTGCTTTCATAATATCGGAGTAACATTCCTTTTTAATTTATATTTTTATACTAGAAAGAATTATAACTGTAAAGCTTATTTTGAACAAAATAACGTGAACCGCACCTGAGAAGTCATTTCGCGGCTATTCTGCTCTCCGAGCTCTCGTAAACTATCTGGCGCTAAAATGACATCATTTCCTAATTCGTTCTTATTGGCTTAAAGAGTAAATCACTCGTATGGCGCGAAAATAGGCTCCGCCCCACGTTCCCTCAGAGTATACCGTGGCTAATGATAGAGTTGGATATTCATGGGTTAAATAGATTCATGGTGTTACGACATTTTAGCTCGATTTATGCCTTATTTTTATTTGTTTATATCAGAAGCGTATAAAACTATGTTACGAGAGAAGTATCCGCTCACTATACTGCTTTTAAAACACTTTCGCAGACTCCCTCTGATTTTTACATAAACTAACTTCCTAAAACTATTTTATTGGGAAAATATGATTAATTAAAATGTAAATATAACTACGCAGTGATTTTCTTATATTTCACATAACGCGATAAACTTTAGCCGTGATGCGGTATACACAAACTAAACTCAATATATGTAGAATTTTAAAATGCTTCTCTTACAAAATCACCAAGCAGAGCTTTAATTTAATGGTTTTCTCGTGCGCGCTTTGCACGTGCGCTGGAAACTTTGACGTAGATCGTGATTTTAACTCGCGCTCGTAGACTCGTCGAAGTTAGTCTATGACGTAAAGGGCACAATTTTATCTTTAAGCTCCTCCTACTTTATGAAATCAGCTATTCGCTCACTTTTAAAAGTGTCTTGAGATTCCGAATGTACAAGTTTTATTTGAATGGCCTAAATTTATAATCAGGCGTGTAGGAATGGTAAGTTCCATTTAAATGGCCTAAATGGATACTCAGGGGTGTAGGAATGGAAAGTTCCATTTAAATGGCCTAAATGGATACTCAGGGGTGTAGGAATGGGAAGTTCCATTTATTTATTTATTTATTTATTTATTTATTTATTTATTTATTTATTTATTTATATATATACAAAGACCACTAAGCCACAAGCGACTTATGTGCGGTCCGAAAAGGGGGTGGGGGATCGATAGTATATATGCATAAAGAAGGAAATAAAAAAAAAAACATAATAAATGGCCTAAATGGATACTCAGGGGTGTAGGAATGGGAAGTTCCATTTAAATGGCCTAAATGGATACTCAGGGTTGTAGGAATGGGAAGTTTCATTTGGATTTCCTAAATGGATACCCAGGGGTGTAGGAATGGGAAGTTTCAATTGGATGGCCTTAATGGATACCAGGGGTGTAGGAATGGGAAGTTTCAATTGGATGGCCTTAATGGATACCAGGGGTGTAGGAATGGGAAGTTTCAATTAGATGGCCTAAATGGATACTCAGGGGTGTAGGAATGGGAAGTTTCAATTGGATGGCCTAAATGGATACTCAGGGGTGTAGGAATGGGAAGTTTCAATTGGATGGCCTTAATGGATACTCAGAGGTGTAGGAATGGGAAGTTTCATTTGGATTTCCTAAATGGATACCCAGGGGTGTAGGAATGGGAAGTTTCAATTAGATGGCCTTAATGGATACCCAGGGGTGTAGGAATGGGAAGTTTCAATTGGATGGCCTTAATGGATACTCAGGGGTGTAGGAATAAGAAGTTTCATTTGGATTTCCTAAATGGATACCCAGGGGTGTAGGAATGGGAAGTTTCAATTAGATGGCCTTAATGGATACTCAGGGTTGTAGGAATGGGAAGTTTCATTTGGATTTCCTAAATGGATACCCAGGGGTGTAGGAATGGGAAGTTTCAATTGGATGGCCTTAATGGATACCAGGGGTGTAGGAATGGGAAGTTTCAATTGGATGGCCTTAATGGATACCAGGGGTGTAGGAATGGGAAGTTTCAATTAGATGGCCTAAATGGATACTCAGGGGTGTAGGAATGGGAAGTTTCAATTGGATGGCCTAAATGGATACTCAGGGGTGTAGGAATGGGAAGTTTCAATTGGATGGCCTTAATGGATACTCAGAGGTGTAGGAATGGGAAGTTTCATTTGGATTTCCTAAATGGATACCCAGGGGTGTAGGAATGGGAAGTTTCAATTAGATGGCCTTAATGGATACTCAGGGGTGTAGGAATGGGAAGTTTCAATTGGATGGCCTTAATGGATACTCAGGGGTGTAGGAATAAGAAGTTTCATTTGGATTTCCTAAATGGATACCCAGGGGTGTAGGAATGGGAAGTTTCAATTAATGGCCTTAATGGATACCCAGGGGTGTAGGAATGGGAAGTTTCAATTGGATGGCCTTAATGGATACTCAGGGGTGTAGGAATAAGAAGTTTCATTTGGATTTCCTAAATGGATACCCAGGGGTGTAGGAATGGGAAGTTTCAATTAGATGGCCTTAATGGATACTCAGGGTTGTAGGAATGGGAAGTTTCATTTGGATTTCCTAAATGGATACCCAGGGGTGTAGGAATGGGAAGTTTCAATTGGATGGCCTTAATGGATACCAGGGGTGTAGGAATGGGAAGTTTCAATTGGATGGCCTTAATGGATACCAGGGGTGTAGGAATGGGAAGTTTCAATTAGATGGCCTAAATGGATACTCAGGGGTGTAGGAATGGGAAGTTTCAATTGGATGGCCTAAATGGATACTCAGGGGTGTAGGAATGGGAAGTTTCAATTGGATGGCCTTAATGGATACTCAGAGGTGTAGGAATGGGAAGTTTCATTTGGATTTCCTAAATGGATACCCAGGGGTGTAGGAATGGGAAGTTTCAATTAGATGGCCTTAATGGATACCCAGGGGTGTAGGAATGGGAAGTTTCAATTGGATGGCCTTAATGGATACTCAGGGGTGTAGGAATAAGAAGTTTCATTTGGATTTCCTAAATGGATACCCAGGGGTGTAGGAATGGGAAGTTTCAATTAATGGCCTTAATGGATACCCAGGGGTGTAGGAATGGGAAGTTTCAATTGGATGGCCTTAATGGATACTCAGGGGTGTAGGAATAAGAAGTTTCATTTGGATTTCCTAAATGGATACCCAGGGGTGTAGGAATGGGAAGTTTCAATTAGATGGCCTTAATGGATACCCAGGGGTGTAGGAATGGGAAGTTTCAATTGGATGGCCTAAATGGATACTCAGGGGTGTAGAAATGGGAAGTTTCATTTGAATGGCCTAAATGGATACTCAGGGGTGTAGGAATGGGAAGTTTCAATTGGATGGCCTTAATGAATACCCAGGGGTGTAGGAATGGGAAGTTTCAATTGGATGGCCTAAATGGATACTCAGGGGTGTAGGAATGGGAAGTTTCAATTGGATGGCCTAAATGGATACTCAGGGGTGTAGGAATGGGAAGTTTCAATTGGATGGCCTTAATGAATACCCAGGGGTGTAGGAATGGGAAGTTTCAATTGGATGGCCTAAATGGATACTCAGGGGTGTAGGAATGGGAAGTTTCATTTGGATTTCCTAAATGGATACCCAGGGGTGTAGGAATGGGAAGTTTCAATTGGATGGCCTTAATGGATACCAGGGGTGTAGGAATGGGAAGTTTCAATTGGATGGCCTTAATGGATACCAGGGGTGTAGGAATGGGAAGTTTCAATTAGATGGCCTAAATGGATACTCAGGGGTGTAGGAATGGGAAGTTTCAATTGGATGGCCTAAATGGATACTCAGGGGTGTAGGAATGGGAAGTTTCAATTGGATGGCCTTAATGGATACTCAGAGGTGTAGGAATGGGAAGTTTCATTTGGATTTCCTAAATGGATACCCAGGGGTGTAGGAATGGGAAGTTTCAATTAGATGGCCTTAATGGATACCCAGGGGTGTAGGAATGGGAAGTTTCAATTGGATGGCCTAAATGGATACTCAGGGGTGTAGGAATGGGAAGTTTCAATTGGATGGCCTAAATGGATACTCAGGGGTGTAGGAATGGGAAGTTTCAATTGGATGGCCTTAATGAATACCCAGGGGTGTAGGAATGGGAAGTTTCAATTGGATGGCCTAAATGGATACTCAGGGTTGTAGGAATGGGAAGTTTCATTTGGATTTCCTAAATGGATACCCAGGGGTGTAGGAATGGGAAGTTTCAATTGGATGGCCTTAATGGATACCAGGGGTGTAGGAATGGGAAGTTTCAATTGGATGGCCTTAATGGATACCAGGGGTGTAGGAATGGGAAGTTTCAATTAGATGGCCTAAATGGATACTCAGGGGTGTAGGAATGGGAAGTTTCAATTGGATGGCCTAAATGGATACTCAGGGGTGTAGGAATGGGAAGTTTCAATTGGATGGCCTTAATGGATACTCAGAGGTGTAGGAATGGGAAGTTTCATTTGGATTTCCTAAATGGATACCCAGGGGTGTAGGAATGGGAAGTTTCAATTAGATGGCCTTAATGGATACCCAGGGGTGTAGGAATGGGAAGTTTCAATTGGATGGCCTTAATGGATACTCAGGGGTGTAGGAATAAGAAGTTTCATTTGGATTTCCTAAATGGATACCCAGGGGTGTAGGAATGGGAAGTTTCAATTAATGGCCTTAATGGATACCCAGGGGTGTAGGAATGGGAAGTTTCAATTGGATGGCCTTAATGGATACTCAGGGGTGTAGGAATAAGAAGTTTCATTTGGATTTCCTAAATGGATACCCAGGGGTGTAGGAATGGGAAGTTTCAATTAGATGGCCTTAATGGATACCCAGGGGTGTAGGAATGGGAAGTTTCAATTGGATGGCCTAAATGGATACTCAGGGGTGTAGAAATGGGAAGTTTCATTTGAATGGCCTAAATGGATACTCAGGGGTGTAGGAATGGGAAGTTTCAATTGGATGGCCTTAATGAATACCCAGGGGTGTAGGAATGGGAAGTTTCATTTGGATTTCCTAAATGGATACCCAGGGGTGTAGGAATGGGAAGTTTCAATTGGATGGCCTTAATGGATACCAGGGGTGTAGGAATGGGAAGTTTCAATTGGATGGCCTTAATGGATACCAGGGGTGTAGGAATGGGAAGTTTCAATTAGATGGCCTAAATGGATACTCAGGGGTGTAGGAATGGGAAGTTTCAATTGGATGGCCTAAATGGATACTCAGGGGTGTAGGAATGGGAAGTTTCAATTGGATGGCCTTAATGGATACCAGGGGTGTAGGAATGGGAAGTTTCAATTAGATGGCCTAAATGGATACTCAGGGGTGTAGGAATGGGAAGTTTCAATTGGATGGCCTAAATGGATACTCAGGGGTGTAGGAATGGGAAGTTTCAATTGGATGGCCTTAATGGATACTCAGAGGTGTAGGAATGGGAAGTTTCATTTGGATTTCCTAAATGGATACCCAGGGGTGTAGGAATGGGAAGTTTCAATTAGATGGCCTTAATGGATACCCAGGGGTGTAGGAATGGGAAGTTTCAATTGGATGGCCTTAATGGATACTCAGGGGTGTAGGAATAAGAAGTTTCATTTGGATTTCCTAAATGGATACCCAGGGGTGTAGGAATGGGAAGTTTCAATTAGATGGCCTTAATGGATACCCAGGGGTGTAGGAATGGGAAGTTTCAATTGGATGGCCTAAATGGATACTCAGGGGTGTAGAAATGGGAAGTTTCATTTGAATGGCCTAAATGGATACTCAGGGGTGTAGGAATGGGAAGTTTCAATTGGATGGCCTTAATGAATACCCAGGGGTGTAGGAATGGGAAGTTTCAATTGGATGGCCTAAATGGATACTCAGGGGTGTAGGAATGGGAAGTTTCAATTGGATGGCCTAAATGGATACTCAGGGGTGTAGGAATGGGAAGTTTCAATTGGATGGCCTTAATGAATACCCAGGGGTGTAGGAATGGGAAGTTTCAATTGGATGGCCTAAATGGATACTCAGGGGTGTAGGAATGGGAAGTTTCATTTGGATTTCCTAAATGGATACCCAGGGGTGTAGGAATGGGAAGTTTCAATTGGATGGCCTTAATGGATACCAGGGGTGTAGGAATGGGAAGTTTCAATTGGATGGCCTTAATGGATACCAGGGGTGTAGGAATGGGAAGTTTCAATTAGATGGCCTAAATGGATACTCAGGGGTGTAGGAATGGGAAGTTTCAATTGGATGGCCTAAATGGATACTCAGGGGTGTAGGAATGGGAAGTTTCAATTGGATGGCCTTAATGGATACTCAGAGGTGTAGGAATGGGAAGTTTCATTTGGATTTCCTAAATGGATACCCAGGGGTGTAGGAATGGGAAGTTTCAATTAGATGGCCTTAATGGATACCCAGGGGTGTAGGAATGGGAAGTTTCAATTGGATGGCCTAAATGGATACTCAGGGGTGTAGGAATGGGAAGTTTCAATTGGATGGCCTAAATGGATACTCAGGGGTGTAGGAATGGGAAGTTTCAATTGGATGGCCTTAATGAATACCCAGGGGTGTAGGAATGGGAAGTTTCAATTGGATGGCCTAAATGGATACTCAGGGTTGTAGGAATGGGAAGTTTCATTTGGATTTCCTAAATGGATACCCAGGGGTGTAGGAATGGGAAGTTTCAATTGGATGGCCTTAATGGATACCAGGGGTGTAGGAATGGGAAGTTTCAATTGGATGGCCTTAATGGATACCAGGGGTGTAGGAATGGGAAGTTTCAATTAGATGGCCTAAATGGATACTCAGGGGTGTAGGAATGGGAAGTTTCAATTGGATGGCCTAAATGGATACTCAGGGGTGTAGGAATGGGAAGTTTCAATTGGATGGCCTTAATGGATACTCAGAGGTGTAGGAATGGGAAGTTTCATTTGGATTTCCTAAATGGATACCCAGGGGTGTAGGAATGGGAAGTTTCAATTAGATGGCCTTAATGGATACCCAGGGGTGTAGGAATGGGAAGTTTCAATTGGATGGCCTTAATGGATACTCAGGGGTGTAGGAATAAGAAGTTTCATTTGGATTTCCTAAATGGATACCCAGGGGTGTAGGAATGGGAAGTTTCAATTAATGGCCTTAATGGATACCCAGGGGTGTAGGAATGGGAAGTTTCAATTGGATGGCCTTAATGGATACTCAGGGGTGTAGGAATAAGAAGTTTCATTTGGATTTCCTAAATGGATACCCAGGGGTGTAGGAATGGGAAGTTTCAATTAGATGGCCTTAATGGATACCCAGGGGTGTAGGAATGGGAAGTTTCAATTGGATGGCCTAAATGGATACTCAGGGGTGTAGAAATGGGAAGTTTCATTTGAATGGCCTAAATGGATACTCAGGGGTGTAGGAATGGGAAGTTTCAATTGGATGGCCTTAATGAATACCCAGGGGTGTAGGAATGGGAAGTTTCAATTGGATGGCCTAAATGGATACTCAGGGGTGTAGGAATGGGAAGTTTCAATTGGATGGCCTAAATGGATACTCAGGGGTGTAGGAATGGGAAGTTTCAATTGGATGGCCTTAATGAATACCCAGGGGTGTAGGAATGGGAAGTTTCAATTGGATGGCCTAAATGGATACTCAGGGGTGTAGGAATGGGAAGTTTCAATTGGATGGCCTAAATGGATACTCAGGGGTGTAGGAATGGGAAGTTTCAATTGGATGGCCTTAATGAATACCCAGGGGTGTAGGAATGGGAAGTTTCAATTGGATGGCCTAAATGGATACTCAGGGGTGTAGGAATGGGAAGTTTCAATTGGATGGCCTAAATGGATACTCAGGGGTGTAGGAATGGGAAGTTTCAATTGGATGGCCTTAATGAATACCCAGGGGTGTAGGAATGGGAAGTTTCAATTGGATGGCCTTAATGGATACTCAGGGGTGTAGGAATAAGAAGTTTCATTTGGATTTCCTAAATGGATACCCAGGGGTGTAGGAATGGGAAGTTTCAATTAATGGCCTTAATGGATACCCAGGGGTGTAGGAATGGGAAGTTTCAATTGGATGGCCTTAATGGATACTCAGGGGTGTAGGAATAAGAAGTTTCATTTGGATTTCCTAAATGGATACCCAGGGGTGTAGGAATGGGAAGTTTCAATTAGATGGCCTTAATGGATACCCAGGGGTGTAGGAATGGGAAGTTTCAATTGGATGGCCTAAATGGATACTCAGGGGTGTAGAAATGGGAAGTTTCATTTGAATGGCCTAAATGGATACTCAGGGGTGTAGGAATGGGAAGTTTCAATTGGATGGCCTTAATGAATACCCAGGGGTGTAGGAATGGGAAGTTTCAATTGGATGGCCTAAATGGATACTCAGGGGTGTAGGAATGGGAAGTTTCAATTGGATGGCCTAAATGGATACTCAGGGGTGTAGGAATGGGAAGTTTCAATTGGATGGCCTTAATGAATACCCAGGGGTGTAGGAATGGGAAGTTTCAATTGGATGGCCTAAATGGATACTCAGGGGTGTAGGAATGGGAAGTTTCAATTGGATGGCCTAAATGGATACTCAGGGGTGTAGGAATGGGAAGTTTCAATTGGATGGCCTTAATGAATACCCAGGGGTGTAGGAATGGGAAGTTTCAATTGGATGGCCTAAATGGATACTCAGGGGTGTAGCAATGGGAAGTTTCAATTGGATGGCCTAAATGGATACTCAGGGGTGTAGGAATGGGAAGTTTCAATTGGATGGCCTTAATGAATACCCAGGGGTGTAGGAATGGGAAGTTTCAATTGGATGGCCTAAATGGATACTCAGGGGTGTAGGAATGGGAAGTTTCAATTGGATGGCCTTAATGGATACCAGGGGTGTAGGAATGGGAAGTTTCAATTAGATGGCCTAAATGGATACTCAGGGGTGTAGGAATGGGAAGTTTCAATTGGATGGCCTAAATGGATACTCAGGGGTGTAGGAATGGGAAGTTTCAATTGGATGGCCTTAATGAATACCCAGGGGTGTAGGAATGGGAAGTTTCATTTGGATTTCCTAAATGGATACCCAGGGGTGTAGGAATGGGAAGTTTCAATTGGATGGCCTAAATGGATACTCAGGGGTGTAGGAATGGGAAGTTTCAATTGGATGGCCTTAATGAATACCCAGGGGTGTAGGAATGGGAAGTTTCAATTGGATGGCCTTAATGGATACTCAGGGGTGTAGGATTAAGAAGTTTCATTTGGATTTCCTAAATGGATACCCAGGGGTGTAGGAATGGGAAGTTTCAATTGGATGGCCTTAATGGATACTCAGGGGTGTAGGATTAAGAAGTTTCATTTGGATTTCCTAAATGGATACCCAGGGGTGTAGGAATGGGAAGTTTCAATTGGATGGCCTTAATGGATACTCAGGGGTGTAGGATTAAGAAGTTTCATTTGGATTTCCTAAATGGATACCCAGGGGTGTAGGAATGGGAAGTTTCAATTAGATGGCCTTAATGGATACCCAGGGGTGTAGGAATGGGAAGTTTCAATTGGATGGCCTTAATGGATACTCAGGGGTGTAGGAATAAGAAGTTTCATTTGGATTTCCTAAATGGATACCCAGGGGTGTAGGAATGGGAAGTTTCAATTAGATGGCCTTAATGGATACCCAGGGGTGTAGGAATGGGAAGTTTCAATTGGATGGCCTAAATGGATACTCAGGGGTGTAGAAATGGGAAGTTTCATTTGAATGGCCTAAATGGATACTCAGGGGTGTAGGAATGGGAAGATTCATTTGGATGGCCTAATCGGAAAATTTCAGTTACAGAGAATACAAAAGTTTGAGATATAAAAAAAATTCAAGAATAACAATTGTAAGTCTTGAGGGAGGGAATTCCAAATGGAGAGGGTGCGGTGTGTAAAATGGCGGTTGCGGTATGAAGGGTTGACGTGAGGTAGGAATAGTTCTTTTTTGTGTCCGTGGGTGGAAGTCAAATGTGGGCACTCGAAAAAATTTCCTTCGTGTAGTAATATCACTTCGTAGCTTTGGCCATGGCTGCCATTTTAGGGGCATGTTTTTCTTTATGAAAAAAAGCATCGGTGACGTTGCGTGACGTCACACTGATACTACTCAATTACCATTAATCTCAAAAAGTTAAAAAAAAAAACCCCTTTAATCAGTGGGAAGAGAACTCAACGCGGAAGGAGTTGTTCCGAGTGCGAATCGGGCTCCTCTTGTTGCGAGGTGAAAGTAATAACTATTCCGCAACCACATTTCAAATGTAGAAGTTCTAAAAATCTGTACACCGATTACAAGGCTATGAAACTGTGTACAGACTTTGGTAATGCTAAACTGAAATCAGTTGCGTAATTACTTAAGTATAAGCTTGTACGGGAATTACAGTAAATGATCAGTCACTCTCGGGAATTTGAAACATAGCCCGGGGTTGGACTAGCCCTCTAAATTCTGTCTAATCGTCTTCATGTCCCAATATCATGGCAATGAATTCAATTAATTGTTGTTTCATACGATTTACAAATTTAACCCTCTATTAAAAAGAGATTTCTTCTAGGTTCATATCTCTTATGATTCCTTTACTTTTAACGTATTTTTAACGAATTATTCTTACTTAAAACATAAGAAATTAGTAATTAAAGACTATTTATATGTGAAATCACGCTTATTTCAGTGTCAACTTTTTTTGTGGAAGTATCTCTTTAAAATAGTTGCCTAATTTACAAATAATTTTACTCTCGAGTGTTTTTGGGATTTGCTTATTTGGTTTGACAGAAATTTCATCGTTAATTTCTGAGCCAGTAGTGTTTGTTAAGGCGGAAGTAAGTGGTTTTGTGTTTCTGGGAAAAAATAAGAGATGGCGCTGAAACACGTCTCTTGCTGGTGTTGTCAGAAAAAATATTTTTATTTCAATTTCACGTGATTTAGTTAAGCTCATTGTACTGTTAAAAATGAAAGCTGCGCGCGTGCATTTAAAAAACGTACTCGCGCTGAAATATTAGCTCGCGGAATGAAACGATACTTTAGCTCGTTACATTTGAATTTTACTATTTTTTAAGAAAGTCGCTCACCAAGAACGTAGCGACTTCGCGCGTCAGTTAGGCTAATTACTAAAAAATACAGTTTTAATTGAATATAAAATTAGTTCCTTGGGCTAGCGGTGCCATTTTCAATCGTAAACTAGATTTATGTCAAACCTATGGAGAGCAGTTTTAATTTTAAAAATCGCTCCACTAGTTAAAGCAAGTGTCGGCTCTAGGTGAAGTAGCTCTTTTTTCGACAGATGTCGCTAGCGTCGAAATAAAAACAAGATGCTGAAGCTACATTTCGACCTAAAAGGTGGGACATAAAAGTATGCTTCGCGTTGATTGGCTCGTTTGTAAATTTGTCAATAACTTCAATTATAGTAATTGTTTACAATGTATTTTATATGGGATATTTAATTTAGGTTAAAGTTAACTAAGTAGAGTAAAAGTGGTCTAAGTATAACCAAGAATGTATTGAAGTGACTAAGAATATTGGACTACAGGATTCTGATTCCCATCCTCGCAGCCTTTGTAGCTTAAATTCGTCTGCTTTCCCATTCAAGTTTGCTATATGGTATGACCTTGAATGCGCCTTAAATGCAGACGAACGTTCTCCACAAAAGCTGTGAAGATGGTACCAGGTTAATGCTATGCCGAAATATTCTTAGTAACTTCAATACATTCTTGGTATAACACTCTATAATGGCTCTCTGACGACGTTATTGTTTCACTATTTTGAATTTTAGCCTCCGTTCCCATTAATAGATGGCTCCATGCTCTCCACGAAAGTCATTTTTTTCGAAGATTCGAATAGATTCATGGCCATCTCTAATAACAGGGGCCTTTTCATAATACAAGTGGCAATGATAGAGCCGACAGTTGCTATAAGAATTTTTCAAACCCGCTAGACCCGCCAGTTTCCAAATACTATAGTTTGTAAAATATTTAAAATTAAATATTAAAAATAATCATTGACTATAGTTAAGGTTTCTAACCAAATTATGCAAAAATCTGAGGTTTAATATCCTAATTATTGTAGAATTTGGTAGTGTCGTAGGAACGTCTTCTAGAGTTATTGCTGACTTCCCCCTTAAATCAATATTAGGTTTGAAGACTGACTTATATCGTAATTATTTAATTCGTTTCATAATTTATTTATCAATGCTCAGATTATTTTAATACAAGTTTTTTGTTTAGGGAAGGCTCAAATTACCTTTAATTTTTTTATTGAGCGGAGCGAACGAGCGAAGCGAGTGAGTGGAGCTCTCACTGTGGTGACTTCAATGGGAAAGTTGGCTGTGTGTGTGTGTGTGTGTGTGAGGGTATGTGTGTGTGTCGCACTTGGGGGAGAAGAGAAAGGGACTCTGAACGAGACGGTGAAGAGAGAGGGAGCCGCGAGAGAGGGGGGGACAAGAAAAGAGAGGGGGGGGGGACAAGGCACTGCCGTTCAGGATATAATTTAAGCGAAAAATAAAGAGTGGAGCGGCTTTTAAAAGTAAACAATAAGAGCGGCTTATCCGCCAAAAAAAAAGAACTAGAAAGACTTAAAATACTAATGTTGTAATTGTACTATTTGTACTAATAAACTGTTTGTAGCTTAGTAAAATTCGTTTAGTTTTCTTTTGGTATTAATGTTCAATTAACATAAATACGACATTACAAAAGTTATACAACTCTTCGACAACTCCGTAATTCACGATTATCGTAGCGCCCACGCTCCGCTCAAGTCTTTGTCGAGAATGCCGGCTCCGGGTTTTGAGACGTCCTAGTATAATTTTATTAACGAAATTATTGGTATAACCTCTATGGCTATGACCAGGTTGAGTACGTTATTAAGGTAAGGCATGGGTGACGTATTATATACGTCATGCTCAGTGGCGTAGCTGAGAACTCAGAGGCCCCCCCGCAAAAATCTCTATGAGGCCCCCCCTTTTTAATTTTTTTATGGTTAGCGGGGCCCCTCCAAAACTCGAGGCCCCCCTTGAAGCTTGAGGCCCCCCCCCCCGCAACGCTGGCCCAGCGGACCAACAGTTTCGCCACTGGTCATGCTGCCAAGTCCCTATTATTGCAGGTGACAGGAAGGTGGTTGCCAATCTGGCCATCCTTACTCGCGATCCAACAGGCTCCCCTACACTTACAATTAATACTTTTCGCGGGTTCTAGCAACCTCTGAGATATCAAGGTAGTGTAGTCCTTTGAAGTTATTTTACTCTAATTATGTTCACAGACGAATGAAATATTCTCCAAAATGCATCTTCTCAACATAATCCTCGAAAAAATGTTGCATTTTCGGAATGACGTCACTTTAAGCATAGCAACTTCCGTCACAGACTTTTTGATGATTTTTTCAGAAGAACGAATTCGTAGCTAATTGCTCGTGGGTGTGGTTTGTCTTCGTTGCCATGGTAAAGCGTTTAGGTCGGCCATGACATTAAGACGCCCATGGCGGTCACGTGATGTTTTCGCAGGATTAGTGGCGTTTCATCTCGTGATCTGTGACGTAGAATAATGTCATGACGGCAGTGGCGTAGACAAGGGATCCAGACCCCCCCCCCCTTTGGCCTACCTTTGACTGTACTAGATTTCCACCCCCGTCTCGATCCCCCTTTTAACATTCATATACTTGTTTTGGCTGTGCTAGAAACTTCCGGCAAAGCAAATCAGAGTAACCGGAAACGGTTACCGCAACCCAGTCCCTCTTTAAAAACGAGAGGCGCAAAAGTTCCACTAGACGGCGCTACACCTCCATTCCTGGGGCTTTATATTCTTTGGCATAAGTCGCGTGATAGAAGCAGTACCGTATTAACCCATGACACGGCCCTTAGGCTTCGAGCTTATTTGGGCCCCTCGACCCCTCAACATCCCCCTCCCCCTTGTGATGCATGGGCCTCTGCTTGGTCCCTGCTCTTGGTGGCCCGGTGGGCAGTGCCGTAACTAGCTCTTATTGCAAAGTTCAATTTTTGGGCCCCTTATTTTTTAGGTAAATTATTAAGAACGAATTGTGCACGGAAAATAATTAAGATTGAAATTTTATGGTACAAGTTTGTGAGCGTGATTTTCGACGGTGAGAATAATGGTGGTTCTATGCATACACATATGAAATTGTAATGTAATTTTTAACCGAGCTCCAGGTCATTTGGCGTCTATAAATTCAAATTATATAGGGTATTTACTAATTTCATTGCCCTTTTTTGATATTTACTGAATTTAGTAAATATTTGAAATTTATTGGCCGAGCGAGCGAGGTGTTAGGCTTAAATAATATTCATAATTGATTTATAAGGGCCACACCGACGTTTACTAAAATCTGGTTAAAAATTCCTCTTGAGTATTTTCGTACTTTTTCAGAACTATTTCCAAAAGTAAACCCGAGGAGCAGATCACTTTCTTGACTAAAATCATGATTAAATATAGTTAAAATAAAATCTTCAGCTTTGGCTGTACAAAAAATTAAAATTATTAATATATTATTAAATTTGAAATCATGATTATTAGGACACCCTGCAACCTAGGAGCAACCAACACAAGGAGAACGCAGCTTGCCTTTAATCACGCTAACGCAGTGTTGTGTACAAATTTTATTGGACGAACCTTTACGCTGAACGTTTTACGAAAAGGGGGAAGACAATTTCCAAATTTTCCACTTCCGACGGCAGGCGCTAAAGCGTCTAACCAATGAAAACTGTTTACAAGAAAATGAACGACTTTTGACGGGTTGCGTTCTCCTTGAGTGGGGTGCTGTGTTTGTTGCTCATAGCTGCAACAGAGTGACCTGCAACTCGGGAAACCTCTAAAACTCAAACGACGGCGTTCAACTTTAATAGCCGCCGTCAGTTCCATTAATTTAGTTTGCTAGGTGGTGCCTTGGGTATTAGCCTAGCTGATTATTATTATATCAAACATAATTTTACTCTCGGAAATCGGGTCCTAGGCATAGTTGCGTACCTACAGCTTTTGGGCACTCTCTCCTCACCCTTAATACACCTGAAATAATAAGGGCCCCCTAACTTAAAGGGCCTGCTGTACCGTAGCTACATTACTGCCTGGGTCTGTCCTAACAAATCAATTGGATACCCGGGCACCGGTAGTTCACAAAACACTAAAAAATAGGACGATCAAGAGAAGTTTAATTGAATCAAGGGCTTAATTATGTATAGTGCAGAGCTGAATTTGCTGTGTTACCAGAACATTGTGAGTCGTAAATTTCGTGATATGATATTGATCGCTTTAAAGGGAATATAATCTCCGGTATTTGGTGTGGAACACCAACATTTCCAACATTGTCCGCTTCCTCGTATGGGTTTAGATATTTTGCCGCTTCTTCGTGAATTTTTGCTAATTGTAAGGGGTCTTTCATAAATAACGCGTTGAGGTTATATTCCCTTTCAAATATTTGACAATGTTTGAACTTTCAATTTTATCTCAAAACATTAAGCTTCATTTACTGCTACTATAGGGCCCTAAGGGGTCCAGTTTATTTTCAGTGACGGCTTAATTTGTAATTTAAAAGGCGGTCAAAAAATTAAACTAGCATTTTAAAACTATTAAATTCCCTTAAAATAATTGAAATTTTTGAATCTGTTCCACTGCACCGAATCCCATTCGACCGAACCCAATCCCATTCGACCGAAAACGCCACACTTTGGCGGATTTAGGACTCGGTCTAGTGGGATTGTCAAATTCGACCGAAAAACCCGCACTTCTCCGGGTTTAGGATTCGGTTTTATCCGTTTCAGCATCTGTCAGAACATCATGCAGTGTTACCTAACCTAACCTAACAGACTTAAAAATATTTTAAAACGCTTCCATAAAAAATCAAAAGGAGTAAAAAGAAAAACTATTTTTTTTTGCGGTCGTTCAATTGTGAATATTGCGTCGGTCGATTAGAAAAATACAAAACCCGCCTTTGGGCTAATTTCATCAAAAACATTGGCGGAATTCGGTCTAATGGGAATTCGGTCGAATGGGATTCGGCGCAATGGGAAGATACCAAATTTTTTTAATGGGCAAAGAAATTGAAATGTAGAGGGTGCCACCACAGCTTCGAAAAACTAATTTTACATATTGGATTTTAACCTCGTTTATGGGCCCCCCTTAGCTTCTGGGCCCTGTGCGGCCGCGCCTGTCGCACCTGCCTAGTTACGACACTGCCGGTGGGCTCTTGGCTTCAGCCTAATCAGCCTTATGAATAATATGTTGCACTGTATTTAGGTCTGATATTTCGATATTAACAATATTATATAGTAACCAGTCTACGGGTCAAATGTTTCAATGCTCCTGCGTCAGCGACATTACCTAATAGCTCAATTTCATTGGTTGTATTTCAATTAGTTGTACACCCCAAAATAGCTCACCTACCCGAAAAAAAGTTCACACTGCTTCATTAGTTTGCCCACCAAACTAGTTGGCTTTTAAAGGTTGAAGATTCTGGACGCCCCGTCATTTAAATACACATATTACAAAATCTAGCGCTACAATTCCCCATCTGTGAACAATATGTTAAAGATACCCTGGCGCTATGGATAAAATAAACAAATGTCCTTCTAAAATTCTCTAGATAATTTCATTCAACTTACGCATGAAATTGAATCATATTAGATGTACAAAAAAAATAATAATAAATAAATAATAATCAGCTAGGCTAATACCCACGGCACCACCTTAGACCTAAGTCATCGATCGACTTAACCAGCGCAATGGTCACAATTGTATTTAGAAAGCCGTTCTCAGCGTCTCTTCCATCACATCCTAACTCAAAGCCTAAAGTATGTCCATTCCCATATTTTTAGAGCGTTTAATGCGAGGTCTAATGTTTGTTCTATCGAAAGTTTTTTCTAATTGGAAATAAGATTACCAGCATGGCAGCCATAGCCAAGGGTATGGCGTGACGTCATGCTGTTAAATCCCTATTGCATTAAACGTCACTCGGTGTCTGATTTGCGTTTATTCTGCTGATGCCTTGGCTATTAACCTTACTGAATATTATGATTATTCATTCTGGTTGGGAAATCTTTTATCCCGGCTTTGTATCACCCAACCAGAACTATTATCAAGGACAGAGTTGGGTGTTAAATGTGTTGAAATGTATTCACAGAGACGCAAAAAATATCAATAGCTCGGCTAAGTGAACTAAATTAACCCATAATTGTCATTTCAATGATTTCATCTGTTGACATTGTTTACCAGTAATATAATATGGAATTGTAGGCCCTAACTTATCCTAAAATGATTTCATTTATAGTTTTTAAATATCGCTTAAAATAATGTTAAAAGTTTATTTTGTAATAAAGCAGTTAATATTTATTACCAAAAGGTTTAAATTTACGCCATCTAATGGTTTGGTCCCAAATGTTTGTTTTATGAATGTGGTTATTCTGTATCTGTTTTTCAAGTTCCTTTACGCTAAAAAATCAAGAAGCTACAGTTAGTAGAAAAACACCAAGCTACAGTTTCTTCACCATATAACTTTGACAAAACCCTTGGGGCTCTCGCCGTAGTAAAAAGAGACATTCAAATTGTATACGCATTTCCTTTCTCTACCGTATGTCAGCTGCCATCTAGCGGCGACGTGTAGCACTAGAATTATTTCAACGCTTCGACATTTCCCCTTAGGCGAGAGAGGAACAAAATCAACTGAGGCGCTTTCACCGTGACGCTGGCGCATACTATTGACTTGTAGAGCTCGTATCAACGTGGTCCGTTGGTCTAGGGGTATGATTCTCGCTTAGGGTGCGAGAGGTCCCGGGTTCAAATCCCGGACGGACCCTGAAATTTTTTCTAGTTTTTATATAAATTAATTTTTGCATTTAATGCCCCACTACTTGTAAAATAAGACGATAAGTTTAATAAATAAACAAATTATTATATAATATTTTGAATACGTTATTATACTTAATACCTTATTACAAGTAAATTTATTAATAAAAATAAGTAAAAATTAAATAATATAATATAATAATTATAAGTGTTTCCATTGTGGAATTTCTAAAAGAGCTTACGACTAATCCATTTTTTATTATTATGAGGAAGGTAACTAGTTTTAAAGTGGGCTTTTAAAGTAGCTTTGAAAATGAGATTAATACTCCACCCAAAACACCCTAAAAACGCAAATTATCCTCATAAATAATGAAATACAATTTTTACGCATGGCTCGTTGGTCTAGGGGTATGATTCTCGCTTTGGGTGCGAGAGGTCCCGGGTTCAAATCCCGGACGGGCCCATATTTATTTTTCTACAACCCGCAAAAGTAAAATATAAATTGCTTTATACACGACTAAAATACCTAAAATTTTTCCCACAGTGAAATGTAGCGTGTGCTAAGGGAATTTCACAACGAAATATTGTTTACATCAAAGCGAAAAGCTAGTGACTCGTCTCAAGGTAAAATAAAGAGTTTTTAGGCTGCTTAGAATTCAAACTACCTCCTTCTACCAGATAAATTATTAGTTAACATTTATCAGTCGAATATGGGAAGCTGGCTCAAGAATGAATTTATTTATTTTTAGGTAGAATGACTATCGGCGGGACATCATGGTCGAATTTTCCCCCGGCACGAGGGGAGGGGGGGGGGAGGATAAACGTCTCAGGTAACCTATGAGATATGGAGACTAGGCACTCCGTAGGTTTGGCCATGGCCGCCATTGTGGTCATATTTTTCTCCCCACGATAAAAAATATTGAAAAAAAACTGTGACGTAGAACTGATTTGATTTTTTTAAAGGGGGAAGGAACTTACTATTATCATGGAAGAAGGTTTCTTTTCGCTTGATTTCAGAGTAGGGCTATGACGACATTTTACTCCGATTCTGTGGTCGGAGTATAAACATTATTCCAAAATGGCTGCCGGTGTTCTTTTTGGCAGATAAATTCCGGCTAGCAGACGACAAAATCCAATTTACTCTCTTTACGCCCAAGGGGGTCTCATGTACGAAAATAAATGCTATTGGCCGAACCAGGTGACGTCACTTGTAACTTTGAGAAGCCTAGCATTTTCCGAACCAGTGACGTCATGTACTACAGTAGAAGGCTGAGTAACAGACCTAGAATCAGACGACGGGTAAATCAAAGCCCCCTTTTCGAGGCAACCTTTTCTAGTCCAAATTTTACCAACCTTGTTTACGCCTTCTTTTCAGAAGGAGTCAAAAGAGTAGCCCAGGCCCGTCTTAAGACCTTTTGGGGCTCTGGGCTAAATTATTTTTTAAGACCTTTGCGAACCCCAACGGTCAGCCTTTGTATGTCCGTTGCCTAAATTCAACTAAAAAACAAAACTTTTAAATTTCAAAAGTATAACGTGGGCCTACTGAAAATAAGATTTTTACTGGTTTTAGAAATTGTTGGTACCGTATGATACGCGATGTGACGATGAGTCAAATTACTTTAGACGTAACTAAAAGATAGATAATATTAAATGAGCATAAATAAATAATATTTAACCAACTAAACCCTTATCCCTAGAGTAGAGGCTGTATGGCTGGCCTTTCCAGGGCCCCAAAACTGGCTGGGGGCCCTGGGCTGTAGCCCATTTAGCCCATGCCTTAAGACGGCCCTGGAGTAGCCCTAATACTCCGGAACAAGCGAGTAGATTATGGGACTCACTGCATTGCGCGTAGCAGTGTTGCCATAATTGGTAAAATTGTACTTTCAAATTCTGAGTACAAAAGTACATTTTAGGTTTTTTTTAAAGGCATTTTGTTACGTTTTAAAATTTGGTGGTTCTTCCAAAACCATCAAAATATGATAAAAACGACTTTTAAAGAGCTGCTGACTAGTTTAGATTTCCAATGATATACAAAATTTGGCTTTTGAGACTCACATGCTCAAAGTTACCAAAATTAGGTTGTACCCCATTTCAATTTAAAATTGAAACATTTCTGCAAAAATATAGATTTAAGTGACATCTGTTGAAACTAGTAGGTATTAAAAATATACCGAAATAGGTGGCGCCCTGTTTTTTATAGCAAAAGTACCTTTCCGTATTTTTTAAAGGTATATTTAGAAAATATCTAGTGGCAACACTAGCACGTAGGTAATAGCGTTTACCCACTTCCTGTCGGAACTCCGAAAAAATTAGCTCCATAGATACCATGGTAACCAACTATGGATAGCGCCCTACAGCAAACGATGGAGACAGATTTTTCGGAGGTCACGTGCCGGAAGCGTAAATCGGCGGCTCCGGCCTCCAGTCTCCAGTCTCCGAGATCGAAGCCCTGCAATTTCTTTGGATACTAGAGGCCTCGAGTTGCGATGGAGACTGGTGACCTGGAGACTGAAGGCCTCGAGTGGCGATGGAGACTGGAGACTGAAGGCCTTAAGTCGTGATGGAGACCGAAGGCCTTAAGTCGTGATGGAGACTGAAGGCCTTAAGTCGTGATGGAGACCGAAGGCCTTAAGTCGTGATGGAGACCGAAGGCCTTAAGTCGTGATGGAGACCGAAGGCCTTAAGTCGTGATGGAGACCGAAGGCCTTAAGTCGTGATGGAGACCGAAGGCCTTAAGTCGTGATGGAGACCGAAGGCCTTAAGTCGTGATGGAGACCGAAGGCCTTAAGTCGTGATGGAGACCGAAGGCCTTAAGTCGTGATGGAGACCGAAGGCCTTAAGTCGTGATGGAGACCGAAGGCCTTAAGTCGTGATGGAGACCGAAGGCCTTAAGTCGTGATGGAGACCGAAGGCCTTAAGTCGTGATGGAGACCGAAGGCCTTAAGTCGTGATGGAGACCGAAGGCCTTAAGTCGTGATGGAGACCGAAGGCCTTAAGTCGTGATGGAGACCGAAGGCCTTAAGTCGTGATGGAGACCGAAGGCCTTAAGTCGTGATGGAGACCGAAGGCCTTAAGTCGTGATGGAGACCGAAGGCCTTAAGTCGTGATGGAGACCGAAGGCCTTAAGTCGTGATGGAGACCGAAGGCCTTAAGTCGTGATGGAGACCGAAGGCCTTAAGTCGTGATGGAGACCGAAGGCCTTAAGTCGTGATGGAGACCGAAGGCCTTAAGTCGTGATGGAGACCGAAGGCCTTAAGTCGTGATGGAGACCGAAGGCCTTAAGTCGTGATGGAGACCGAAGGCCTTAAGTCGTGATGGAGACCGAAGGCCTTAAGTCGTGATGGAGACCGAAGGCCTTAAGTCGTGATGGAGACCGAAGGCCTTAAGTCGTGATGGAGACCGAAGGCCTTAAGTCGTGATGGAGACCGAAGGCCTTAAGTCGTGATGGAGACCGAAGGCCTTAAGTCGTGATGGAGACCGAAGGCCTTAAGTCGTGATGGAGACCGAAGGCCTTAAGTCGTGATGGAGACCGAAGGCCTTAAGTCGTGATGGAGACCGAAGGCCTTAAGTCGTGATGGAGACCGAAGGCCTTAAGTCGTGATGGAGACCGAAGGCCTTAAGTCGTGATGGAGACCGAAGGCCTTAAGTCGTGATGGAGACCGAAGGCCTTAAGTCGTGATGGAGACCGAAGGCCTTAAGTCGTGATGGAGACCGAAGGCCTTAAGTCGTGATGGAGACCGAAGGCCTTAAGTCGTGATGGAGACCGAAGGCCTTAAGTCGTGATGGAGACCGAAGGCCTTAAGTCGTGATGGAGACCGAAGGCCTTAAGTCGTGATGGAGACCGAAGGCCTTAAGTCGTGATGGAGACCGAAGGCCTTAAGTCGTGATGGAGACCGAAGGCCTTAAGTCGTGATGGAGACCGAAGGCCTTAAGTCGTGATGGAGACCGAAGGCCTTAAGTCGTGATGGAGACCGAAGGCCTTAAGTCGTGATGGAGACCGAAGGCCTTAAGTCGTGATGGAGACCGAAGGCCTTAAGTCGTGATGGAGACCGAAGGCCTTAAGTCGTGATGGAGACCGAAGGCCTTAAGTCGTGATGGAGACCGAAGGCCTTAAGTCGTGATGGAGACCGAAGGCCTTAAGTCGTGATGGAGACCGAAGGCCTTAAGTCGTGATGGAGACCGAAGGCCTTAAGTCGTGATGGAGACCGAAGGCCTTAAGTCGTGATGGAGACCGAAGGCCTTAAGTCGTGATGGAGACCGAAGGCCTTAAGTCGTGATGGAGACCGAAGGCCTTAAGTCGTGATGGAGACCGAAGGCCTTAAGTCGTGATGGAGACCGAAGGCCTTAAGTCGTGATGGAGACCGAAGGCCTTAAGTCGTGATGGAGACCGAAGGCCTTAAGTCGTGATGGAGACCGAAGGCCTTAAGTCGTGATGGAGACCGAAGGCCTTAAGTCGTGATGGAGACCGAAGGCCTTAAGTCGTGATGGAGACCGAAGGCCTTAAGTCGTGATGGAGACCGAAGGCCTTAAGTCGTGATGGAGACCGAAGGCCTTAAGTCGTGATGGAGACCGAAGGCCTTAAGTCGTGATGGAGACCGAAGGCCTTAAGTCGTGATGGAGACCGAAGGCCTTAAGTCGTGATGGAGACCGAAGGCCTTAAGTCGTGATGGAGACCGAAGGCCTTAAGTCGTGATGGAGACCGAAGGCCTTAAGTCGTGATGGAGACCGAAGGCCTTAAGTCGTGATGGAGACCGAAGGCCTTAAGTCGTGATGGAGACCGAAGGCCTTAAGTCGTGATGGAGACCGAAGGCCTTAAGTCGTGATGGAGACCGAAGGCCTTAAGTCGTGATGGAGACCGAAGGCCTTAAGTCGTGATGGAGACCGAAGGCCTTAAGTCGTGATGGAGACCGAAGGCCTTAAGTCGTGATGGAGACCGAAGGCCTTAAGTCGTGATGGAGACCGAAGGCCTTAAGTCGTGATGGAGACCGAAGGCCTTAAGTCGTGATGGAGACCGAAGGCCTTAAGTCGTGATGGAGACCGAAGGCCTTAAGTCGTGATGGAGACCGAAGGCCTTAAGTCGTGATGGAGACCGAAGGCCTTAAGTCGTGATGGAGACCGAAGGCCTTAAGTCGTGATGGAGACCGAAGGCCTTAAGTCGTGATGGAGACCGAAGGCCTTAAGTCGTGATGGAGACCGAAGGCCTTAAGTCGTGATGGAGACCGAAGGCCTTAAGTCGTGATGGAGACCGAAGGCCTTAAGTCGTGATGGAGACCGAAGGCCTTAAGTCGTGATGGAGACCGAAGGCCTTAAGTCGTGATGGAGACCGAAGGCCTTAAGTCGTGATGGAGACCGAAGGCCTTAAGTCGTGATGGAGACCGAAGGCCTTAAGTCGTGATGGAGACCGAAGGCCTTAAGTCGTGATGGAGACCGAAGGCCTTAAGTCGTGATGGAGACCGAAGGCCTTAAGTCGTGATGGAGACCGAAGGCCTTAAGTCGTGATGGAGACCGAAGGCCTTAAGTCGTGATGGAGACCGAAGGCCTTAAGTCGTGATGGAGACCGAAGGCCTTAAGTCGTGATGGAGACCGAAGGCCTTAAGTCGTGATGGAGACCGAAGGCCTTAAGTCGTGATGGAGACCGAAGGCCTTAAGTCGTGATGGAGACCGAAGGCCTTAAGTCGTGATGGAGACCGAAGGCCTTAAGTCGTGATGGAGACCGAAGGCCTTAAGTCGTGATGGAGACCGAAGGCCTTAAGTCGTGATGGAGACCGAAGGCCTTAAGTCGTGATGGAGACCGAAGGCCTTAAGTCGTGATGGAGACCGAAGGCCTTAAGTCGTGATGGAGACCGAAGGCCTTAAGTCGTGATGGAGACCGAAGGCCTTAAGTCGTGATGGAGACCGAAGGCCTTAAGTCGTGATGGAGACCGAAGGCCTTAAGTCGTGATGGAGACCGAAGGCCTTAAGTCGTGATGGAGACCGAAGGCCTTAAGTCGTGATGGAGACCGAAGGCCTTAAGTCGTGATGGAGACCGAAGGCCTTAAGTCGTGATGGAGACCGAAGGCCTTAAGTCGTGATGGAGACCGAAGGCCTTAAGTCGTGATGGAGACCGAAGGCCTTAAGTCGTGATGGAGACCGAAGGCCTTAAGTCGTGATGGAGACCGAAGGCCTTAAGTCGTGATGGAGACCGAAGGCCTTAAGTCGTGATGGAGACCGAAGGCCTTAAGTCGTGATGGAGACCGAAGGCCTTAAGTCGTGATGGAGACCGAAGGCCTTAAGTCGTGATGGAGACCGAAGGCCTTAAGTCGTGATGGAGACCGAAGGCCTTAAGTCGTGATGGAGACCGAAGGCCTTAAGTCGTGATGGAGACCGAAGGCCTTAAGTCGTGATGGAGACCGAAGGCCTTAAGTCGTGATGGAGACCGAAGGCCTTAAGTCGTGATGGAGACCGAAGGCCTTAAGTCGTGATGGAGACCGAAGGCCTTAAGTCGTGATGGAGACCGAAGGCCTTAAGTCGTGATGGAGACCGAAGGCCTTAAGTCGTGATGGAGACCGAAGGCCTTAAGTCGTGATGGAGACCGAAGGCCTTAAGTCGTGATGGAGACCGAAGGCCTTAAGTCGTGATGGAGACCGAAGGCCTTAAGTCGTGATGGAGACCGAAGGCCTTAAGTCGTGATGGAGACCGAAGGCCTTAAGTCGTGATGGAGACCGAAGGCCTTAAGTCGTGATGGAGACCGAAGGCCTTAAGTCGTGATGGAGACCGAAGGCCTTAAGTCGTGATGGAGACCGAAGGCCTTAAGTCGTGATGGAGACCGAAGGCCTTAAGTCGTGATGGAGACCGAAGGCCTTAAGTCGTGATGGAGACCGAAGGCCTTAAGTCGTGATGGAGACCGAAGGCCTTAAGTCGTGATGGAGACCGAAGGCCTTAAGTCGTGATGGAGACCGAAGGCCTTAAGTCGTGATGGAGACCGAAGGCCTTAAGTCGTGATGGAGACCGAAGGCCTTAAGTCGTGATGGAGACCGAAGGCCTTAAGTCGTGATGGAGACCGAAGGCCTTAAGTCGTGATGGAGACCGAAGGCCTTAAGTCGTGATGGAGACCGAAGGCCTTAAGTCGTGATGGAGACCGAAGGCCTTAAGTCGTGATGGAGACCGAAGGCCTTAAGTCGTGATGGAGACCGAAGGCCTTAAGTCGTGATGGAGACCGAAGGCCTTAAGTCGTGATGGAGACCGAAGGCCTTAAGTCGTGATGGAGACCGAAGGCCTTAAGTCGTGATGGAGACCGAAGGCCTTAAGTCGTGATGGAGACCGAAGGCCTTAAGTCGTGATGGAGACCGAAGGCCTTAAGTCGTGATGGAGACCGAAGGCCTTAAGTCGTGATGGAGACCGAAGGCCTTAAGTCGTGATGGAGACCGAAGGCCTTAAGTCGTGATGGAGACCGAAGGCCTTAAGTCGTGATGGAGACCGAAGGCCTTAAGTCGTGATGGAGACCGAAGGCCTTAAGTCGTGATGGAGACCGAAGGCCTTAAGTCGTGATGGAGACCGAAGGCCTTAAGTCGTGATGGAGACCGAAGGCCTTAAGTCGTGATGGAGACCGAAGGCCTTAAGTCGTGATGGAGACCGAAGGCCTTAAGTCGTGATGGAGACCGAAGGCCTTAAGTCGTGATGGAGACCGAAGGCCTTAAGTCGTGATGGAGACCGAAGGCCTTAAGTCGTGATGGAGACCGAAGGCCTTAAGTCGTGATGGAGACCGAAGGCCTTAAGTCGTGATGGAGACCGAAGGCCTTAAGTCGTGATGGAGACCGAAGGCCTTAAGTCGTGATGGAGACCGAAGGCCTTAAGTCGTGATGGAGACCGAAGGCCTTAAGTCGTGATGGAGACCGAAGGCCTTAAGTCGTGATGGAGACCGAAGGCCTTAAGTCGTGATGGAGACCGAAGGCCTTAAGTCGTGATGGAGACCGAAGGCCTTAAGTCGTGATGGAGACCGAAGGCCTTAAGTCGTGATGGAGACCGAAGGCCTTAAGTCGTGATGGAGACCGAAGGCCTTAAGTCGTGATGGAGACCGAAGGCCTTAAGTCGTGATGGAGACCGAAGGCCTTAAGTCGTGATGGAGACCGAAGGCCTTAAGTCGTGATGGAGACCGAAGGCCTTAAGTCGTGATGGAGACCGAAGGCCTTAAGTCGTGATGGAGACCGAAGGCCTTAAGTCGTGATGGAGACCGAAGGCCTTAAGTCGTGATGGAGACCGAAGGCCTTAAGTCGTGATGGAGACCGAAGGCCTTAAGTCGTGATGGAGACCGAAGGCCTTAAGTCGTGATGGAGACCGAAGGCCTTAAGTCGTGATGGAGACCGAAGGCCTTAAGTCGTGATGGAGACCGAAGGCCTTAAGTCGTGATGGAGACCGAAGGCCTTAAGTCGTGATGGAGACCGAAGGCCTTAAGTCGTGATGGAGACCGAAGGCCTTAAGTCGTGATGGAGACCGAAGGCCTTAAGTCGTGATGGAGACCGAAGGCCTTAAGTCGTGATGGAGACCGAAGGCCTTAAGTCGTGATGGAGACCGAAGGCCTTAAGTCGTGATGGAGACCGAAGGCCTTAAGTCGTGATGGAGACCGAAGGCCTTAAGTCGTGATGGAGACCGAAGGCCTTAAGTCGTGATGGAGACCGAAGGCCTTAAGTCGTGATGGAGACCGAAGGCCTTAAGTCGTGATGGAGACCGAAGGCCTTAAGTCGTGATGGAGACCGAAGGCCTTAAGTCGTGATGGAGACCGAAGGCCTTAAGTCGTGATGGAGACCGAAGGCCTTAAGTCGTGATGGAGACCGAAGGCCTTAAGTCGTGATGGAGACCGAAGGCCTTAAGTCGTGATGGAGACCGAAGGCCTTAAGTCGTGATGGAGACCGAAGGCCTTAAGTCGTGATGGAGACCGAAGGCCTTAAGTCGTGATGGAGACCGAAGGCCTTAAGTCGTGATGGAGACCGAAGGCCTTAAGTCGTGATGGAGACCGAAGGCCTTAAGTCGTGATGGAGACCGAAGGCCTTAAGTCGTGATGGAGACCGAAGGCCTTAAGTCGTGATGGAGACCGAAGGCCTTAAGTCGTGATGGAGACCGAAGGCCTTAAGTCGTGATGGAGACCGAAGGCCTTAAGTCGTGATGGAGACCGAAGGCCTTAAGTCGTGATGGAGACCGAAGGCCTTAAGTCGTGATGGAGACCGAAGGCCTTAAGTCGTGATGGAGACCGAAGGCCTTAAGTCGTGATGGAGACCGAAGGCCTTAAGTCGTGATGGAGACCGAAGGCCTTAAGTCGTGATGGAGACCGAAGGCCTTAAGTCGTGATGGAGACCGAAGGCCTTAAGTCGTGATGGAGACCGAAGGCCTTAAGTCGTGATGGAGACCGAAGGCCTTAAGTCGTGATGGAGACCGAAGGCCTTAAGTCGTGATGGAGACCGAAGGCCTTAAGTCGTGATGGAGACCGAAGGCCTTAAGTCGTGATGGAGACCGAAGGCCTTAAGTCGTGATGGAGACCGAAGGCCTTAAGTCGTGATGGAGACCGAAGGCCTTAAGTCGTGATGGAGACCGAAGGCCTTAAGTCGTGATGGAGACCGAAGGCCTTAAGTCGTGATGGAGACCGAATGCCTATAGTCACGATCATACATCGGCGGCTCCGTCCTCCGAGACCGGAGACCCCCGAGGCCAAATATTCCAGTGGAGACTGGAGGACCGGAGACTGGAGACCAAAAGTGTTGCCGACCTATGGCCGGAAGTGGGTAATCGCTCGTTACAAAATTGTTAATCGGGAAGCTCTCAGAATTTAAATCTAAGGTGGATTGGAGCAACGTTAAACATTGTCTCCACAATGTGGTCATTCTCTAGAAATAAATGCATTCTTGGTTTGGTATGTTACGAAGAGACAATCCACGAGATAACCTCGTGTTGCGATCATGTCCACCGCGTGCCTTTGGATCGATGTCTACCTGAGAAAACCACATAAGGTGGACAATGTGTGTCCGATGACAAAGTCGCCTACATCGTAACCTACTTTTTGACAACCCCTCCCACCATTCCGCTACACGCGAAGAAATTTAATATTTCAAGAAATATGAGACCGCGAGGGTGGCTTTTAAAACCAGGTTGCGTTCCCATTTAACTGACTTTGAAGAAATATTTAAAGCTTCTCCCTTTATAATTTTTTACTTTAAAGAGTTTACCAAGCGTAAATCAACGTATATTTTAAAAGGGTAAAAAAACGTTTAGTTTATTTTGCGCTTGAAGTGTATGTATAGCCATTAAACTCATCAGAAGCTATTTAAGGATTTCCAAGAAAAGTTGCTTTTCGAAGCAAAAATCGCAACAATTTTAAAAGAATTTTGATTTTGGGAATTTTTTTAAACGCAGAGGGTACGCGGATAACCTGATAATTTAACTATTTTTCAAATTACCGGAAGTTTTAACTTTTAATTAATTAAACCTTTTTATATTAAACTCTTCAACTGGGAGTACAATGACATCTGACCCACCCTGATTCCTACGTCCCAGAGGTTGTTAGCCTTTATTGGCTTTTATTAGTTTCTTATTTTCCCGTGAACAGCAAATAATGAAAATTCGTTAAATAATTTAAAATACAATCATCTTTTTTACCGACTTGTCAGCCCCTGATGTGTCGTCTTTTCTACGTCGCGTTTTAAAAATGGACCTGAAAAATATATTTCTTATTTACCGAGCCGCGTACAAAGTGGTTATTAATCTGGTCAAAGGAAGGGTGTTACCGTATTGGCCAGACTCATTATAGCGAAATAGCCGCGAACTCTATCCCTCTGACGTAATAACAATAGCAAATGACGTTTCATAGTCGTCACTGGGTCTCATTGGTATTCGGAACGAGAGAAAATCGACCAACGACCGAAGCGAGCGCAGGAGGCTGCTCCCCCCCCCTCTCTCCCAGTAGCGCGGTAGCCATGCCTTCACAAAATTGTCGATTTTTATTTCCTACTGTTTAATTTTATTTTGTCCTTGACCCTACTTTCTCCATCGAGCTAAAAATCCTAATTTCAACTACCCGATCTAATGATAATAATAGCGTTAGTAAAAATCTGTATAATTAAATCTATTTAAAAACTATTTCATATTGTCAGTCGATAAATTCTCCAGTCAGGTGGAGAATGTGTTTGGCAAAGTAGGAATAGCTCCAAAGACACTCCGCCTACTTCCGGACGTCATCGATGACGTTATTTGAATTCCGAGGTTAAATGAACATCTTATAGGTGCTTTTGGGGGCAACTTGAACCGTAACTTAGGACAGCGGTTCCCAAAAGGTGTTCCGCGGAACCCTGGGGTTCCGTGGAAGGGTCACAGGGGTTCCGAGAATTCGCAGTGTGGCCATCTTTGTTTGTGTCAAGAGTCTTTTAAGATAAGTAAAAAAAATGAGTTGGGGTTCCGCCAGAATTAGCTAGATAATTTAGGGTTCCATAGCAAAAACAAATTGGGAACCGCTGACCTAGGGACTAGCGAAGTAATGATTTGGGAGGGAATAAACTGATATTTTACCATCTCGGTTTACAAAATTGCCAAATTCTTCCGTGACTCCTTTGCCCCTAATTTATTTTCTGTACCTACAAGAACAAAAATTATACTTGGGCATTTTACACTACCAAAACAAGGCAGTTCTGGAATACCGAAATGCACTTAGAGAAATTTCTACCACGACTTGATTTCTGGTGAAATCAATGTTGCGTCCATTAACGCGAAGGGGGGCGTTCCCATATTGCCAAAATATTAAATAAATGTATGAATTATTGTATCTTATTGCACGACCTTAACATTCGACAGTAGCTAGACACCGAATTTCCGAAAGTCGAAAATGAAAACGAAGTCGCCATCTAGCCAAAAGATACGAAACTAAGCAATAGCTCTAGTATGAAGAAAGCGCTTCGGATGGCGCCACGGTAGTAGTTATTTCCAGTCCCCGAACTACAAGTACGTTTGTCTAGGGGTATCATGATTTTCGCTTAGGATGCTAGAGTTCCCGGGTTCAAATCCCGGACAGGCCCGTTCACGACCGTTCTTTTTTGTAGGAAATACGGAAAGTGAGAGGATCATACCAAAACGAATCCGATAACTTCTCCGAGACACCATAACGTTAGTTTAATAAATCCGAAAATTTTATTCGAAGAATGAACGATACGCAACATTTTGTAATTCGAGCCCTCCCCAATTCTTTAACGTAAAAATGACTATATAAAAGTTTCTATTCATAGCGAGCACCCCTTCGCCTCTTGTCCCGTACGTAGCAGCGGCTCTTTCGAAATTTCCCTACAATCTCTCTCTAGAGTCTTTTTCAGGAGAATAGTACAAAAGGGCCGGAAGCGGGTGAGAAAAGCTGCTTCTTGGCATTTCCGGCAGACGAAAAAAGCGCCTCGCTCGCCAAAAATATCGAACCCGGCGCAAGACTTTTCTTTTTACTCGGTAAATTTTTGGTGCAATATTTCTACTAATTTGCAACGAATAAAGTAAAATTTTTTTTACTTTATTCGTTGCAAATTAGTAGAAATATTACAAAAATTTAACAGTCATTGTGTAGTACCAGGAGACATGACTACTGGTAGTACTTTTTTCATAATTCACAGTATCAAATGCAAATTCAGCTGATCCCATTATATTTGGGAAAATTTCGGTTCCAGATCAAACTTTGCATCGCAAATTAGAAAAATATTATAACGTACGGGTAATCAGTGTTGCCAGGTATAAATGACGTCTTGCAGCCCAATCAAAAACTAAACTAGCCCAAAAAGCGCCCCTCGTCAAAAATGTTTTTTCGAAAAATAGCCCACATTTATGCACATTTTACAGCCAAATTTTCAGAAAATAGAGTGGAAACTTTTATAGAAGCGCGAATTTTCGGTCAAAACAAAAAAAATAATTTTTGTTTTTGCAGAATTACGCTCTAATATTAGGGTAGTCCAGGGCCGTGCAAAGACATTTCGGGCTTTTGAAGCTTTTCTAACTGAAATATTCAAGGGGCGGGGGGATGCCGATGAGCCCCTAAAAGGCATGCTTCCGGGCCCTTTTTTCGCCAGGCTCCGGGGATTTCCCCTTCTGAACGGCCCAGGGGTAGTCACACCTCATCTTTACCCCCTGGACTTCCGCGATGACGATATCGCCTCGTTTTCGTTCAACTTTCCCTCTTTCCCTCTTTTTTGCACATTTTACGATATATTAATTATTCCCTAAACAGCTGGGCAGTCGCTATTCGGTGGAAACCACACAACAAGCCCAAAAATCCGCCTCCCGCCCAATCTTTTTTTTTTATCCCGCAAAACACTTTGAAAAGAAGCCCAATCAGGCGGGAAATCCACTCATTTAGCAACTCTGCGGGTAACTCCGAACACTTTTCGCTTTCGTAGATAATAGTTTAAAAAAGTTACTTGGTTAAATAGCGCAAATTTTGATGCCGGTTCACTTCATAAGGCCTGGTAAATAAGGGTTCACAAATGATATAAAACCCGTATCTAAACAATCGTGTAACCCATAGAAAGGGCAAAATCTTTTCTGCAATATCAACTCTTTAGACCCAAAATTGTTTCAAAATTTAATTAAAAAAATACTTGTGATATTCGTAACTCCGAACACCCAGTATTGTGAATAGTAAATATTTGCTTGATGGTAAGACTATGATATTTAAAGCAAAAACGCAACGAGCGAGAGCGTGGACGACAAAAAAGATTCTAGGCCTAGCGGAGAGTTTTTGCGTTGGCTCAATGATTGCAGAGGTAAAATACCGTTTGACGATGGACAGCTCAAGTTTATTAAAATTTTAACCTTTAAAACAGCCATTTAAAGCTTTAAATATTATAAAAAAAGGAACTATGCCTATAAACATAGACCCTAGGTACAAATATCGAAAACTAATATTTTTATACCTACCTAGGCATAAGTGGCATACACATTCTTAAAAGGGAACGGCCAAGCTTTTCCAAATATTGCCCTTTTTCCGTATCAAAAGATTAACAAGACGTTCAATATACTATAGCAGCGTTCAGACTATGTGAAAATATTACGTTTGCGTCGATCGTGTCGGTTCTTTCGAGTTTTTACACCGTTCAGACTTCTCAACAGAGACTCTAAATTTTCGCGCGTGTCGTTTACATTTTTTCATTTCGTTGCGCTCAAAAAGTTCACAGCAGGCATATAGCCTTATGCCTCATCAGCGCTGACTCTAGGTAGTGGCGACCTTTAGAACCATCGAAATACTATAACCAATCAGAGGTGGAAAAAAATTATTTCAATTTTTCCGCCGTTATTACTGAGCTCTGATTGGATGAACAATCACTTTTTATGTTAATCTCCGTGCAAGGTTGGTTCCTTTCTGAACAGTGAAATGAACGAACCGACGCGACCAACATAACCGAAACGACACGACCGATGCTAACGTAATATTTTCACATAGTCTGAACGCTGCTTAACACGTACCTTTTTTTGTCTTGAAAAAATAGCTTTTGGCCCAAAAAGTTGAAACGAAAAATAACGCCAGGTGTTTGGGTTTGAATTTTCGCCGCCATCTTAGGGGCTGACGCCAGCGCCCCTAATCCCGTATGAGCGATTTGCGAACTATCCTAACTTTTAAAATCGCGCAATTTAGGCTTAGGTCTCTTGGAACGCGCCGCGCGTGCAAAACAATTTTTTGCGTCTTCAGCAGCGCGCGCTTTTACGTTGTTTTTCTGTCTCACCGACTTCTCACCAAGTGTCGCGGCGGACGCGCGCTTTTCGATTTCCCGAAATTTCTTTATTTTATTAAAAATTAATCACTTAATATTTTTTGATGCGGTTTTCGCCATAAATTTTACTTTTTAATGGGCTATAGGGCTATCTAACTGGTTAAAGCTTGACCGTTCCCCTTTAAGTGTTCGTAGTTATCCAACGGTGTTCGGATTTAGCCAGAAAAAAATACCTTTGCCGAAATTGAGTTTCTTTAAAATTTGGCTAACTTAGAAAGTAGAAAATTTGTGTGACAGTGTTTTAAGAATCTTTCTTAATATCCCCCTATAATCTTTTCTCTATGCTTACAAATAACTAATTTATTCAAGGATTTGTATGTTCGGAACTACCACATCCTACCCTAAATTCTTATTTGCCATTCATTATCATTGGTGTTCCAAGTTAGTAGTGAGTGTTCCAAGTTGGCGTAAGGCCGTTCCAAGTTACCATACTCTGTTCCAAGTGGACATTCGTTATAGCCTTTGTAAAAATTAAGATTGTGCAATATCTAAAGGGGCTTAAAAGCTGAATGCAGGGTGGAAATGTGGCTTAAAATATTGCAAGAATAATAAAATTTCTGGCTTTATTGATACGGAAATTACTTAAGTATTAACATAAGTTTATAATATTGTTCCATAAGTTTGTCACTTTGAGGAATATCATAATAATCATAATAATCAGCTAGGCTAATACCCAAGGCACCACCTTAGGCCTAAGTCATCATGCGACTTTTGAAGCCATTAATTCAGGTGGCCGGGTTACAATGCGTAGGAGGGTGGTGGCAAGCCCTGCATGCCACGCGATCGAGCCAACAGCTCCCTACACTCACTATTACCGTTAACCTCAACAAGTTTTTATGGAAGGGGAAACCGAAGAGCTCGGGGGAAAACCCCTTAAACCAGTGAGAGCTAGTAACGGAGTGACGTCATCACAAGAAGAAAATCTCCCTCTAGCGAGGCGCTATCAAAGGCTACGTGTGACGCGTTAGCAAGCGGACGCAAAACTGCGGCGAAGCCCGTAATGCAGTCTGTCTCGTGAATAGCTCTCAGTAAAACTTTTGCTTGTGAAGAATAGGAAGTGTCACACTTATGTAAAAATATTATACACTTATGGTATTAGTAAAAGGTGTTCCATGTTGCCCGTCCCTACCCTACCTCTAAATACGAAGTACATTTTTTAAATAACCGAGTTTAGGTTCCGATCATAGAAATAGAAATGAGACTAGAACCACTGCGCTTTCCGCCAATGGTTTTAAAGGAAAGGGGCAAGCTAGAACGCTGCCATTAAGGTGGAATCGGGCTATCCGCGCATTAAACATTGTCGCTATGGTTTTGTGTTTGCGTTTTTCGCGTCTTTAAGCATAACCGCGGATAATTAAAAATGGTAAAAAATTGCGTTCTTTTTGGCTCTGTACTAACCGATTTCGTAAAGAAATAAAATGCTCAGTTCATAAGTGTGTAATATTATAGGAATTATTTTATACTAATCTCGTCTCTTCTTGGGCTCGTATCATTCTCATAATAAAGCTTGGGGTCCGTCTCAAATCGAGCTCGGGTTCTTAGTGTGAGACGAGCCCGTTAAGCAAAGACTATATATACGCTACGCTTACTAGACAGGAGTCTCCATACAAAAAACCTGTTAACACTTTCGAAACACGGGAGAAGCCTTTGACCAGCCGGTAGAGGCGCCACTAGTAGCACTCTGAAGCGCCGGGAAAATTTTGACCAGCTTCTGCTATCGTATGCAAGTGGAGCCATTGAACACGCCAGTCTATTTAGCGAAGCGTATATATAGTCTTTGCCGTTAAGCTATGGCTTCTCTACCAGCCTTGGAAATAAGGTTTTATTTTAAACTGGTCCTTATGGCCAGTGACCCCCTAGCATATGAATTATTAAACTGGTCCTTATGACCAGTGACCCCCTAGCATATGAATTATTAAACTGGTCCTTATGACCAGTGACCCCCTAGCTTAGGAATTATTAAACTGGTCTTATATAAAATGTTCTAATGTCATTTATAAGCCTAAAAAAACCTATACTACATGTTTAGAAGTTAGATTATGTTGGTAACATTAACTTTACACGTATTCAAAATAGTTAACTGTATTTTATGAGTACCACAAGAATAGTACAATATAGTACTATCTCACCTAAGACTACTACCATAGCCTAGAAGACGCTCGTAATTTACCGTATTATCTCTCTTTCTCTAGGCCCCGTAACTCCAGAGTCTCCGGTCCGTTACCGCGTAGCCAGGTAGCCTACCGTACTCCAGGGAAAGCGAGACTAGAGGATTGAGGGTTTGAGGCCAGAGGGGGGTTAGACAGTTCGACTCGTTCAAGGGATGCGAGCGAAGGGACTCTACATAAAACCTTGGCGTGCGGCCGCGGCGCTAGTAAGCGGAGTCGCTGTACATATAAATCCAGTGAATAGGGAAATCAAAATTGATTGATTATTTGGAATTATTAAACTAGTCACCTTCTGTTTTTTTGTTATTATTTCGAATTAATAAACTGGACACGGTGACCAGTGACCCCCCAAATTTTGAATAAATAAACTGGTCTGAGCAATTAATTAACTGGTCTTTGACCACCTGACCACCGTTATTTTCAAGGCTGTTCTCTACGAAACTACGTCGGAAATCGACTTCAGCATGACAGCTAGGAGCAACAAACACCAGGAGAACGCAGCTAGATTTTAAACACGCTTACCTAGGTTAAAAAGCCAAGGAGAATGTCGTAGCAGACGGAAGTTCCGACCGAAAAACGATAAAACCGGGGAAAAAATATTTCGTTCATGAGATGGCGCTGCAGGTAGGTTCAACCAAGCGGTTCTGAGATTCTCGAGTCAAGAGGGATAAAACACGAAATTTGGTTGCTTCTAATAAATCAAATACTCGAAATATTAACATAAATTTTTTTGTATAACCATTTTCGGACGTCCTCTATCCATTAAGATGGTTTTTAACCAATTTTAGTGTGGTGACAGTTCTCCTTTAACAGAAAAAAATAATTAGACAAAACCCGCGTTATTTCACGGATTGTGGTCTGCCAAAAATAAACAGCAATTTGTGACTCGTTCTGAACGAGCGATTTCTCCGGTTTTCCGTCGCGTAGCCAATGACGAAACGCAACGACAATGTCGTCCCCCGTTTCTAGACCCCCCTGCACTCTGTGATATATGAACGCCATCCCCCGAACTCGGGGGTTCCCCGTCGGTGGAGCGCCAAAGCATCCGACGGATTTTGGGAGACAACGCAGACTGAACACATGCCACCAAGCTGATAGAGACAGTTACGGGAGAACTGCGTAAGCGGCTCAACCAAAACTTTAAACCGTGTTTATTCGGATTTGTTAAAAGCGCGGCTTAGGGTCCGCGCCAAACGGCTTCCAAAATACGGAAACTAATTGAAAAATCTCCGGGATTCTTCGTGAAAGAATCCTCGAAGAGAATCAGATCTGGAGGAAGTAGATTCTCGACCATCATGAAGCAAAGGTAACTCTCACTTTTCTACTAATTTGCATCCTCAATTTGAATAATTTGTTTCGTGTTTATTAACTTATCCTACGTGATTTGCAATGTATTTGGGCGTAATTTCGGATTTATAGAAGCATTAATGACTAAAAATTTAATTTTAAAAAAGATTAGCTTTTAAAGAAGATGAAAATACGATTATATATATTTTCAGATTGTCAGATAATTTGATAAAATATGGGTTCTTTCCGATATGGCAAATTTGGAAACTAAAAATAAATTTTAAACATCATAAAATCGGGAAGTTTTAAATGCTTCTAATTAAATTAATTACTTTAATTGACTAAATAGACTACAATGTATTTATTTTTGATGTAATTTAAATCGTTATTCGGTAACTAAATTAAACGTTAATAAAAGGCTATAGAAAATGTTTAATTAAATTTATTGGAAACAAAATAAACGACGTTGCTTGCAGAAATATGATTTTCGGGTAAACGATAGCGTACAGAAATCCGGTAATTATTAATTAGGTCGTTACTATGGAAACCGAAACACCAAAATATCGGAAAAGGTTTTGCAAGTTTTGATAAAGGCGTATTTTTTTCAAGATTATAAATATAATTAAGAATGGCGAGTCATGGGAAAATATTTATTTCTTAGTCGAGCAGAGCTTTTTTGGGGCTGGCTCCGATAATTTCGGAAACGACACGTTCCAACGAGCCCACCGAATGATGGGAAACCGGAAACAGCCATCCACACGCTGCCCAGAAACGCGTCAAAATCTCTCAGACTCTCCCAGCCAAACGCGTACATATATTCATCAAAAAGAATATTACGCGCTCGTCTCAAACGATTTCTTGGTTCGAGGATTTTCCCAAATAGCCCATTTTTTATATAACTTAACGTACTAGCAACCGGATTTTTTTTCCCTTTTTTTCCATTTTTGGCGCCAAAACATCGCTCCCGAAGTTGGTCGCGCGCATCAAACCGAAATAGTGGTTAAATTGAGAGAAAATTGCTAAAAAAGTTGCGGAGATTAAGCGCAGCGAGTCGGACGAAAACGCGTAGGATTTTGTAAAGTTTTTCAAGACGTTAACCCAACCGCAAAAAAAGGCTTAATATCCGCTCCGACACTCTTTACTTACATTTCTTTCGTTGAATTTTCTAAAAAGTTACTTTTAAAAGTATACCCTTAATAGCCCGTTTCCGGAATAACTTAGCTGTATAAGGTTAGCTATACATAGTTGAACGGTAAAAGGTAAAGTTTGCGAGGGTTACAATTAAGGCTAGAGCGAAACTACGAGTGGCGACGCAAAAATATTGGCTTTAGGCCTAACGGAGATTTTTTCATAGACACTCGTCGTCGTGGTGTTTTTAGTGGCATTAGTGTTTCAAAAACGTCATTTTGAAATCAGTCAAATGCTACGCCTAATTTTATTACCTCCAGAAATGAATTTCATAACGCCATCTGTCGAAATGTAGCGGAAATAGTCAACGTAAAAGCATTCACGAGCAACAAATTATTATCTTACCAGAAACATTTACAAGAAGACATCCCAAAGGGTAACCCACCGATTTTGTTCAAACTTGGGGGATTGGTAGACGTTCATGAATCATGAAAAATTCTAATGGGAATTTAAATTCATTCATTGGGCAACCGTTTTGCCATGGCAACGAAAAATGTTTTTGAAAACAAAAAATATTAAATTTTCCCATTGAAAATAACATGGGAGTTTGATCAAAAATTGATCAATTTTGATGTTTTTATGGTCAATTTTTATTTCTTTTTTCTTTTTTGGCATTTTCGAAGTTTTGAAATTTGTTTAAATATTTCACAGGGAATCGGTCAGAATCCCATGTTATTTTCAATGGGAAAATTTCAATTTTTTGTTGTCAAAAACATTTTTCGTTGCCATGGCAAAACGGTTGCCCATTGAATAAATTCCCTTTAGGATTTTTCATCATACATGAACGTCTACCAATCCCCCGAGTTTGAACAAAATCGGTGGTTTACACTTAGGGATGTCTCCTTGTTAGTATAGCCAGATAAGTAACCCGGCCACCTGAATTAAAGGCTTCAAAAGTCGCTTGATGACTTAGGTGGTGCCTTGGGTATTAGCCTAGCTGATTATTATTATTATTATTATTAAGTGTACATTTAGAATGTAGAAAAAAAACATGTACCTTCTTAGGTTTAAGTCAGTTTTCATTGAGCAAAACGTTCCCACCAAACGGCGGAGGTATACACCGCATCACGGCTCAAAGTTTAACGTGTGTATTATTCCGCCTAACAAAAAAAATTCCCCGAATTATTTTTGCTTCCGAAGACGTTGGAGAGAAACGCGTCCTAACCAATTTAAAGTAGCGGACGATTTATAAAGCAGACCACAATTCAAGCCAATCAGAGAAGCCTTTCACTGCTAGTAGGCGAATACCTTTGACCTGCTCCGAGAAGTTAACAGGCCAATTTCGAACTACACTTTTGCTAGCAGTCAGGAGCGTAGGAACGGGGGGGGGGCAATCCCCCCCTAGAGTTAGTTTTGCTGGGAGGGGAAACTAATGTTATAGCCCCCTCCAACTTTTTTGTCAGTTGAAATCTTCAAAACGCTCAAATTATCATTTTAAAAGCATTTAAATCTTATAGAACCTCCAATTTCAGTCTTTTCTTAGTAAAAAGTACACATGTATTCTGAGAAGCTACACTCCATTAAAAATTCAAAACCATTTTCCAGACCCCTTTTCATTTCTCTTTGGCCCCTCCAAATTCTAGGACGTTCCTACGCCCTTCCTAGCAGTAGCGTAGCTTAGACACCCTAGGGCCCCCCTCCCCGCGGGGTTAGACCAAATGCATCGATTTCTAGCATTAGCTATTAAGCCAGAGCTAGAAAACGTTTACGGGAAACGTGCATGATTGTAAACGTAGCTATATTGCGGGGCTACATTGCGTACACTCTACAACTCTACAAGCTGTGTCGTAGCCAGAAATTCGTCAAGTATTTGAATGTTAAGAGGGGGGTCGAGAAGGGGGTTAAAATTTAGTACAGTCAAAGGTAGGCCCAAGGAGGGCCATAACCCGGAAACCCCCCTCTTGTCTACGCCACTGTCTACAAGGTCTCCCTACATCAGTGGCGTAGCCAGTATTTATTTCGGCGGGGGGCATCCATAAAAAAAGATTAAAATAAATATTTGTACGCGCAACCATACGTTTTGGGGGGCATGTCCCCCCCTTGGCTACACCACTGCCCTACACGGCTCCAAGCGAATAATTTCCGCCTGCTTCTGAGCAGGTAGTAACGGAGTATTTATAGCTAGGCCTTACTGTTTCACGTGTCCAGAAATAAGCGTACCGGTGTAAAGAGTTATTACCGAGATTAAGTACTTACGTTCCGAACGGAAGCCTCTAAACTTGCACAGTACTAGGCAGACGTTTTCCTCCTTCTACCCCGTGTTTAGTCATTTAACTACCGTACGTGAACAGGTTCCCTGAAAAGACTTATTGTTTTATGGCCACACAAAGGTTGTTGTCTACACCATTAAGCTGGCCGACCGGAATATAGGTTTAAACATGAACGCTTTTAGCTCCCTGAGAACCTTGGACGGTAGCAATGGCTCCAGCTGCCACACTGTAGCGCCATCTGTAGGTTTAAAATCCAAGATATTTTCTTTATAAAATGAACCGAATCCCTTGACTAGTTATTATTCAAATTATATTTCTATACACATCAAATGTGTTTTTAAAGACTTTGAACAAAGCAAGTGTCGGCTCTATCATTACCACCTTTATTATGAAAAGGCCCCCGTTATTAGAGATGGCCATGAATCTATCCAATTCTTCAAAAAACGCGACTTTACTGGAGAGCGTAGTGCCATCTATTTATGTCAAAGTAAGCTAAATTTAAAAATAGTCAAATGAAAACGTTGTCAGAAAGCCATTGTAGAGTATTATAGTTAGACCACTTATAATCTACTATTTTTACACGGGATATATAATTTAGGTTAAAGTCCACTTTAACCTAAATTATATCCCGTGTAAAAAAATTGCTGCAATTTATGTTATTGACCAATTTACAAACGATGCAATCAACGCGAGGGGTACCTATAAGTCCCGCCTTTTTTATTTTACGCTAGCGACATCTATTGAAAAAAAAGAGCTACTTCACGTCGAGCCGCCACTTGCATTAAGTTTTAAATAGCATGAAATGATGAAAATGTTTTTAACACGCGAAAAATACGTTACGAATAGAAATTTAATTACCCCTATTTTATATAAATATATTATATATTATATTGTATTATATTATTATATTAATTATGGATATATGTTATGTCTTATTATATTAGGGATTTTTTATCTGGGTCGTTGAAAAAAGGAAACATCTAGATAGAGCTATATGCAAATTATCATTCTGAAAAAAAACCAAGAGCATGGCCCCAACATTGCCTTAGCTGAACGTTCTTAAAGACCTACATACGTTCTTCATTTACCCCCCCCCCTCCCAGTCAATTTTCTCGTCGAAACAGAGCGTTTCGGTATGGCGACATTATTAGGGCGGAAAATATATATATTCGTTTCACGCCCCTCTAGCTTTACCTATGAGCCCCTTTCCAGCTAGCCCGTTGTTAATTCACCGGGCAGAAAATAATTTATGTTAGTAAGACGTATAGCTCATATTAATTACCGGTATGATATTATTGATAAATTATCTTAGGATAAATTATCAATAATAAAATTTTGTAATAGAATTTAGATTACTGTTCACATTGTTGAAGTATAGGAAGCAAACTTGATGCATAAACGAGTTACACTTTAGGATCCATAATTTTGCAATACAATACTGTGTTAAAATTGTTGTAGAAGTTAAACCTGCTGCATAAACGAGTTTTACGCTTGGATCCATAATTTTGTAATCGAATTAATATTGTGGTTCGCGTTAAAATTATTACAAAATGAAAACCTGCTGCATAAAGGAAGTTCACGTCGGGATTCATATTTTGTAATAAAATTTAAGATTTAGATTATCGTCAAAATTATTCCCAATTCAAAGGGACAACATCGATTAAAACCAGAAATAATCTCTTATTAATTAACGAATTAATTTTATTCGGAACAATAATTAAGAAAGAATCCAAAATTCCAAAGCTTTATCCGTAATTTAATTCAAAATGTCTAGACTTCAGTGGGTCTCTTCGTGGCGCGTGTTAGCAGGCCGTTTCCCTTGACTAGTACTTAATTGGTTTGGCGGGCGAGAAATTCCGTTCCTAATTACCCTGATACACGACGATCGTCTAGAAAAGTATTCGTCGTTAATGGAAATTGGTCTATATCGATACGCTTTGATGGGCTTTCCGATGAAATTCTAATCAGAAGGATATGACTCTAATATATCTCGTTCGGAATTTCGAAGTTGCGAAAAAGCCATTACAATGTGAGTCGACAAGAAACTCTACTAATAGAGTTTTGTTACGAACAATTTGATACTCTTCTCAAAGGCAATCCCTTCGGTGTTACCAGATGTATATAATAAATAATCTAAGAGAAAAGTATTACTCTTTATATACCCATAATAATGAATCTATTTAACCCATGAATATTCAACTGGAATACCCTAGGTCACCTCCGGCCAATTAATAGTGTCGTAGTCGAAATAATAATAATAATAATAATAATAATAATAATAATAATAATAATAATAATAATAATTTATTTTGCAGAAATAGAACTCGTTATGGTTCCTTTTTGCAGTATTTATCATTAATCTATTTAATTAAATAGATTCGTGTATTTATTAAATATTAATATTAGAATAGTTATTATTATAATTAAATTATAACAGCATTTATTATTTAATAATAATATGGCAACGCTGACCAGGTTTTCATTCAGCAGGAATCCATACCTCTACTTGGAATGCTTATCCTGCCGTATCTCGTGTGGTAAGATCACTCATGACGGCTTTGGCCCCGCCTACAAGATATAATTTCCTCTGCGCGCGCTCCCTTCTCACGTTGTTGTTTGTTAAAGGCCGACTACATATTTATTCGGTTAACTCTGTTTCTCACTGGTAGTTGGCTGCTTGTATAGTATATGTATCTCGCAGCGAGCCAGCTTAAAGTGAAAGACGGAGTAAACCGAATAACTATGTAGTCGGCCTTTAAGTGAACATAGTAACGTCAGAGCACAATTATCGGGTTGATTTGGGCTTTTTTAGGCTGATTTACATATTTCAGAGCACTATTATCTTGTTGATTTTGGATTTTTTAGGCTGATTAAGATATTTAATTCAGAGCACCATTTTCGTGTTGATTGTCTTTTTTTGGCTGATTTAGATATTTCAGAGCACAATTATCGGGTTGATTTGGGCTTTTTTAGGCTGATTTAGATATTTCAGAGCACCATTTTCGTGTTGATTTGGGCTTTTTAGGCTGATTTAGATATTTCAGAGCACAATTATCGGGTTGATTTGGGCTTTTTTAGGCTGATTTAGATATTTCAGAGCACAATTATCGTGTTGATTTGGGCTTTTTTAGACTGATTTCGAGATTTTGGAACCGATTTTCGCCCATATTTCGGGATTTTCAAGTTGATTTCAAGATTTCTAAGTCTATTTATCACAAGAGTGAACGAGATTTTTACGTTTCGGAATAAGATTCTAGACGAAAATATGGCGCTATTCTCAAATTACGTAATAGTTATGCAAATACTCTTCTCACAGTCCATAGGTGGTCTCTTCTAACTTAACTTATGCAAATACTCTTCCTTTTTCGACAACCCCCTACCACTCGTAACGAAGACCCTACCCCTAAATTACTTAACAAATATAATAGCACCATCAACCTTAAAATTATTAAATTTCATTCAAAATAATGCTTATTTATTTATTCTTTTACCTCTAGAAAACTAATCATACTGTTATAAATGACAAAACAACAAAGTACTAAATTTCGACTGTTCGTTAAAAAAAAATTATAATTTAGTTTCTGGTATATACCTTTATTTTTTGTGACGTAACATTTGAGTGATCTTCCCGTGCACTGTAACATTTAGTAACACTTTTACAAACCCTTACTGCGTTACGTAATTTGTCAGTGTCTTAAAGAAAATATGGCTACGCCTTTTAATTTTTTTTTTAATTTTTCATCGTTAGGCGGATTAATAAAAGCGGTAACATTTGAGCCGTAAGAAAAATGATTTTATAAATCGTGAAATCAACTTGGAAATTTCGAAATATGGTCGAAAATCAGTTCCAAAAATCCTGAAATCAGCCTAAAAAAACAGAAATCAACATGAAAATTGTGCTTTGAAATCTCAAAATCAGTTTCTGATTTCTAAAATCACTTTGAAATATCAAAATCAGTTAAATCACTTTGAAATATCAAAATCAGTTAAATCACTTGGAAATCTAAAAATCAGTTAAATCACTTGGAAATCTAAAAATCAGTTAAATCACTTGGAAATCTAAAAATCAGTTAAATCACTTGGAAATCTAAAAATCAGTTAAATCACTTGGAAATCTAAAAATCAGTTAAATCACTTGGAAATCTAAAAATCAGTTAAATCACTTGGAAATCTCAAAATCAGTTAAATCACTTGGAAATCTAAAAATCAGTTAAATCACTTGGAAATCTAAAAATCAGTTAAATCACTTGGAAATCTCAAAATCAGTTAAATCACTTGGAAATCTCAAAATCAGTTAAATCACTGTGAAATCTCAAAATCAGTTAAATCACTTGGAAATCTCAAAATCGGTTAAATAACTTGGAAATCTCAAAATCGGTTAAATCACTTGGAAATCTAAAAATCAGTTAAATCACTTGGAAATCTAAAAATCAGTTAAATCACTTGGAAATCTCAAAATCAGTTAAATCACTTGGAAATCTAAAAATCAGTTAAATCACTTTGAAATCTCAAAATCAGTTTCTGATTTCTAAAATCACTTTGGAATCTCAAAATCAGTTTCTGATTTCTAAAATCACTTTGAAATCTCAAAATCCCGTGTTATAAGCTTATGGCGTTACCGAACCAACGAATTTTGTAAAAATAATGAAAGCCAAGATTTGTTCGAAAATCGGAAGAACCCTAGGAAAGAATAGGCTATTTTTTCAACGAGAGATTTGTGTTTTCGTTTCTTGTATGCTGGGCGGGCGACTCGTTATAATTCTAGCGCGGCGTTCCACGCGAACGCGCGTCAAATGACAGCGACTTTTCCACGCTACGTCTTACAGCGTGTCTATATTTCCAATTTGTTCTCGGATGGTTGGTTTTTCGCCTATTAGAAGTAGACCTTTCGACAATTTTCCACCCCAAGTGGAAAACTTTACTCTCCATTTCTTAGTCTTTCGCTAAATGCCCGTGTAAGAAACGGTAGTCTCATTACTTAATTGCGAAGAATTTTTTTCAAGAAACGGAATACGTTGAAAATAATTGTCTTTCTGACACTGTTTTCGAAATCAACCGCGGATTTTTTTCTGTTAAATTTAACTAACAATGTAAACGTACTTTTTATAACCTTCGTTACGTTTTCACATTCGTATGAAATTTTTAATTCCCTCGATAATGGCCTCTACAATAAAATTTTAAATCAAATTCAATTTTATAGATTGTGTTACCGCGACTGTTGCTACTGCTAAAGCTGATAATTTTTTATCATCTGACAGAATGCACGCGGGGAGGCTAATTTGTCAAGGGAGAACATCCTTTTACAGGGTAAACGCCATTAGAGGGATATTTTTTAATAGTTCTAGCGGGCGCTATCAACAGTCTAAAACTTTTTTTTTTTAATTCAAAGAAGAACGGGCTGATTTGAGTCCGAGAAGACCGCGAGCCCGGCGAAGACACCATCTGATTAATCAGGGCGAGATATGTGTAACGGCCACGCCAACGGGGGGATACGTGGGGACAGGGGTGGGGACACCCGTGGCGGAAGTATTCCGACAACCCGTTGGGGGATTGGTGGTCGTCCTCACACGGCCATCCACAAACTCTGCCTCCCGGACGCCTGGGATTACAGGAGTGAGCCACTACTCCCGGCCAGTCTAAAACTTAACAATTTTAAATTAACTCAATTTAACTGCACATTCCCGAGTATCCATTTTTTACATAAAACATCGCCTAAAATAGTGTTGAAAGTTGAATGAATGTTTGAAATTAGCAGCTTTAAAATCGTGTATGCAAATTTGTTACTTTCGGTGTCAGGATGAACAAGTTGGCAAGCCAAAATATACCTCTCCTCGGAAGAGTTCAGTGAAGCGTAACTGTATCCGTGGTTCTGCGGTAGAACGCTCACCTATCGTGCAAGAGGGTTCGGGTTCGAATTAGAAACTTGCGCCGCCGCTAAACGCCGCCGCCGCCGATAATTTTTAACGCGCCGATCGCGCCGCCGCTGATTGTTCGAAAATCGGCGCACGCCACCGCCGCCGCCGATACAAAGAACGGCGCGCCGCCGTTTCTTTTTTTATTTATACACTTTGTTTTTGGTATATTAAACTTGGTTTTCATTTACGCGAAAATAACGACATTTGAACACGACGTCGAACGTCAAATTTTGGTTTTCGGATTTCGGTCGACGCAGATTAATAGCATTTTCACTTACAATTGTTAGCGTCAATAGATTCCAGCATTGCTATCTTGGCTATAGAGAGTCACTAATATAACCAAGGCTTATCCACATTTTAATTATCTTTAAATTTAAATGTTGCTTGGTTTATCGATATGTTTTCTAAAATTGCATTATAATAATCAATGGCGGACTGGGTCTAATATTTTTCGGTTGCTAGGAGACTAAGGGTCCCAGCTTTAACAACTATAACGCTACCATGTTTACGGAGGCCCACTTCATGAACGGTCCATGGGATCCACGCCATCGCGGGCAGGTTACCTCTATGGCCAGTCCGAGACTAATAATAATTTTTTACTTGAAATTCAATAAATGAAGCATTTGATATACTGCATTTTAGACGTCCAATACGTTTATAAAATCACATCATAATACCTTAAATTATATTTAAATGGAAAATAACATATCAAAATAGCAATATGTATGTTCACCGTGCGATGATAACCTTCGGCAGCAAAAATGATATTATTCGTAACTCGGATTTATTTCTGATTGGAAGGCTCAGCGCGTCAGTGGGTCCAAGAATGTTAATATTAAGTGGGGTGTCGAGAAGGGGGTGTCAATTTAGTATAGTCAAGGTAGGCCCAGGGAGTTGACATTGAACAGTCCTTGTCTACGCCACTGCAGAGCGTTATCGTAGAGCACGATCAAAAAAATAAAAAGCCAATATCGAGCCTTCAACCGAATTTCGACCCAGCATAACTGCGAATATTTTTGGTTGTCGTTTGACGTCAGGCCAGTGGCCTAGCTCGGAAGGACCATGGACTAATTAATGTACTTCAAAATATTAAAACAAACGTTTTACAAATTGGGACAGTCCCACGTGTTTTCCAGTTGCTGAGGTACATTTGTATTTTCCCTCCCCTCACCCCTTTTCCTTCTTCCCCGGTTATCATTAGTGAGTTAGTTCCTAACTCCGCCGCCAGAGCGCACATTTAACAATCGCCCGAAGCAAATATTCGGGAACGGGGCGTCCCTTTGCGAAGTACATTAATTAGTCCATGGAAGGACTAGTATGAGTTGGTATTTGCCCTTGCCCTTCTGGTCGCGCGTTTTTTAAACTGTCACTACAAGAAATAGCTCTAAAATTTATACAAACGCCGGCGTACGTCGCCGCCGCCGCCGGTCATTTTGGCCACGCCGAAGACGCCGCCGCCGTAGGCCTAAACGCCGGCGTAAGCCACCGCCGCCGGTATATTTTGGGTCAAACGCCGCCGCCGACCCATATCAGATCGGCGCAGGCCTCTAGTTCGAATCTCGGCCGATTAAAAAATTATACTACACCCAATGACAAAAAGAGGGCGCTTTTAGAAAAACCTTTTTCCTGATTCTAAGAAACTGGGTACGCAGTGATTACGCTTTGCCCCGAAAATGCGAACGCGTTCGCAGGCCTGACAGACAGACCCACAGACAGATCCACAGACAAACACGGTGGTTGTATAACCCCTCCTAGGGTACAAAGTGCCCTCGGAGAGGTAAAAATAAGTGAATCGTAGCAAATCACGTACCCTGTAAGAGCGTTATTAATTTGGCCGTTAGCTATGACCAATTCCATTTAGTTAATTATATACTTTCGATTAAAAAACCAACTGGTCAATATGACCATTTAAATATCTGAGCCGACAGTACCACCTTATTTTTAAGCAGCCCTGGATTAACCATTAGGCAAAAAAAAGCTATTGCTTAGGGCATCAAGAAATATAGAAATTAGGGGCACCATCGAAATTTTATTCGTTAGGAAAAACTAAAAAATGTGATAATGATACAATGGAACTAAAACTAAATAAAAAAATAACTATATCAGTATAAATAAATATATAATATTTATAATAATATACTCCTTTGAAGCGTCTACTGACATCGGCAATTCGCCAAAACGATTACCTCCATAAATATATTGAATACATGAAATGTTTTGACTACACTAAATATTACTAAAGTCAGGTATTTTGGTAAAATTTTTATTTATTAAAACTCACAGTTCAGTAAATACATTTAACTCGGAAAAAATTTGGCAATAATGGTAGTCTGGCATCATCTATTATACTTTAATATAATACAAACATTTCGTGTTACCATTTTGTTATCGCCACCAGTTTTGCGGTATCCAATATAATTATAGAGGTACTGAGGTAGTCGTTTTGGCGAATTGCCGATGTCAGCTGTAGACGCTTCGTCTTATTTCAGTGGCGGATTTACCATAAAATTTAATTTAAAAAATATAAAATTTATCCTACAAAATGTATCTCATACACGTTAAAAAATTAAGTTACGGAGTAAGATATAAATAAAATGTAAATGCATCTGTATTAGTAATTTAGTATTATCCTTGATTCCAAATAAGAATTTTGTTTTCCTGAGTCCGGCGTCTACTAACTAATGAGGGGGGGGGGGGCACAAAAATTCTTAAATTGCTTAGGGCAGATATTGGGGTTAATACGGCCCTGTTTTTAAGACTGATAAGAGGGCAAAATGTTTTGCAAACATTTCATAAAAAACACCGATTTTCAGTGGCGGCGCCAGGACCCAGAGGGTACGCAAGGTATGCTACGGGTTAGAAAAATTTAAAATCAGCTAAAACCTTTGCAGGTTCACTTTTAAATTCCTTAAAATTCCACAGAATATTATTACAGGTAACATAGAAATTGAAAATTTGAGCATTTGACAAATAGCAGGGCCCCCAAGAGGTCCTACAATTTCTATAAAATAAAATCCTATAATTTTTATATTTTGGCCATTTCAAATCCCGCCACTCAGTTAAATTGCTAGATTTAGCTATAGGATAAATTCATTCTAGTCTATACTTTTGTGATTGTACAATATTTTTTAAGTGAAAATTAAAGATTTATTTCACTAAATATAGGTTGGGTTTTTTAATGCACAAAGCTAGTAAATGAAATGGCATATATTGTCCTAGACAATCCTATAAACGTAAAAAAATGGTCCTATAAAGTCCTATAAAATCCTATAAATTTGAAAAAATGGTCCTATAAAGTCCTAAAAAATCCTATAAATTTGAAAAAATTGTCCTATAAAATCCTATAAATTTGAAAAAAATGGTCCTATTAAGTCCTATATTTTTAGAAATTTAATCCTATTTTTCCTATAAAAAATTTAAGATTTGAGTGGGGCCCTGAATTAACAAAAAACTATTTTCACAAAAGAGCGAGTGAAAAATTTCCTGATTTTAATAAAATGCACGTTCAGATGAAGAAGCCTTGTTTCAGCTTTAAATTTTTCTCACACTTCCATTTGGGATGGTAAGTCTCGTACCAATTAATTTGTTCTTTGAAACAATATACGCGATAATTCATAAAGAGAACTTTATCGCGTACATTTTTGCGAAAAGGAAGTCTGTAGAAAATGAGCTTCGAATGCTAGACATGAAGTTTCATAACGGGCGTAGTAACAATGTCCTTTTTCTCGGTGCGTGGAAAACAGTCCTCGAATTGTCACGTCGCGACGTCAAAAAACACCCATTGTTCCTCCAGTTTCCACCGAAACAAGTGGAAACCTTAAAACAATCGAATCTTTTCCCAAAGGCTTTTGTTACCCGGGTACATACGTACGTATTATATTGAAAATAATTACGAAGTAACGACATTTGAGTCCCCTTTATTTAAAAAGAGTATAGAAAGAAAAAATAATTTAAAATATCGTAACCGCTATATTTTAAAGTTATCCTTAGAGAATCCAAGGTTTCGCCATCAATACTCTGCTGGCTTTAAACAATATAAAATTTCGTTAAGATTTTATTTCAGTATTTTTTCTCAAAACTGCGAGTCAAATTGCAACGCTATAGAGTCGTTGACAAACCAAAATACCTTCTTCGTCGACCATTACGACCTTTATACGGGTATTTTTTAAGCCTATCGTCTTCTATATAAATACGTTATAGGCTTATTAGTCGCTTTGAAAAAGGTCAATTGGGAAATCAGAGTTTGATCATCATCAAAATAAACCCACGCCCATCCACTGGGGTATATTTAGTTTCCAACCAGAGCTCGACTAGTGCGCACTCGGAGTAAGGATGTTGTATAATTCGAGTGGCGCTGGCTGAGGCTCGTAATTAAAAGACGCGCGGTGCAAACATTCGGTGGTTTTAAAAATTATCGTACAGCGTAATATACGGCTTAACGGTATAGTCATTAATAAGGGGAACGGAAAGTAGACATATCGCGACCCCCTTTCGGTCGCGAGGCGGGAGTCCAGCGCCTGACAACGGCGAACGAGCCAATAGAATGCCGAGCCAAGCGTCACGTGACCCCCGACGAAACGGCAATTTTAAGCGAAGAAAGGCGCGCGCGAAAGCTCCAAGATCATCGATTTCGCGGGAACGCGAAATCGCGGATTGCTTCCGCCAGGAGACCGAGAGCGCCCGTTGAAATAGCGGTAGCAATTCCGACTCCCATATTGTCCGTAGCGCCACCTACAATAGAGAAAGTCGCGTTGCTCGCCGCTTTGACCGTCGAAGTGTTCGCTCCGGGAGTTGCCGAGGAATAATATTTAAACGCGTCTCATCCCGTTTCGGCTTCGCGATTTAAAAGTGAGAAATTAACAATAGCGTGAAAGAATCGAAATCTGGAAAGCGAAACCGCCGCTCTGACCGGGTAAGTGTTTGCGTCCGCGATCGGGTCCCGGGGAAAAGCGAACGGTTCGGCTTCTCCTACGGCACCGAAGCGAAACGGCGATGCCTAACCTCGAGCGACCTAGTATCGATTGCGTTGAAAGCCTAAAGCCCATTTTTTATGGCGTTTATTCAATTCGTAAAAACGTGATACTTTGGTACGGTTTTTATCGCGTACCCGAAGTTTTTAAATAATTGGGAAAGTTTCTTCCAAGAGGAAATAGCTTGATATAAAACGAGGATACGATTGCAAAAAAAACAATTGTATTTGTTATTGTTGAAAACAGGGGCACGCGATTCTCCAAGCGTATCGTCTTAAGATTTCGTCAAATCTTACGGTATAATTTGTCAAAACAATTTTAGAATGTACCTCCCGCGGTTAATTTATACGAAGATGTTGAATTAAATTGCAGAAATATACACGTAAAAATCGCGATAAATTGATACCTCGGCGAGAGGATCACTGGTTTGAAATCTGGCTCGCTTCCGTGCAAAAACGTTTAGCCCGGGACACCAGAGGCGGGGGGGGGGGGTGAAATTCGGTCAACGACGCTTCCTTCCAGTTAGCCAGTTTTTCGGAAGGACCAAGCTCACTTCCGCTCGTGACTGCAGAATGGATTTTTTTCGGAGAAAAGGCTGATTAGTGCAGGCTCTATTCCGTCATCCCCCCCCCCCCTCGCGTCCAACGATCCCTGGCTACTGATAAAAGAATTTCTTCATACTGCACCGCACGAAAAAGAGGCAATTTTTTTGGGGAGTTCGGGCCTTCTTGCTTTTGTCATCCTGGGCTGCCTTTAAAATATACCCGTCTCTACTTTCTACCCGGTTCATTTCGACACAATTTCCTTCTGGATTATTGCACGTTATTATTATTAATAATAATAATAATTTCCCTTTTTCGTAGTTAAAAAGTTTACCAACAATGGTACTTATTTTGTCCCATGTTTGAAATATTTTAATTATGGCTCTGTAATTAAACTTTTTCATTCGTTACTAAACAAAAATAATAGCATCTGAAAAGACTAAAACCTTTTTACTATCTCACCAGTCATATTTTCTAGCGCAATCAGGGCCGCGATACTGACTAGGCAAGACAGGCAATTGCCTAAGGCTCTAAAAAGGCAAAGTACTCAGAATCGGGTTTTCATTAATCTTGTTTTAAGATAATTCCCTTTTATTAATGTCATTCTTTCGCGACCGAAACGCAGCGTTGTCATAGGGGGGGGTGCCGTAGAACGACCTGTGACCGCAAGACCGAAACGCCTGACCTCCCGCTGTCATGAGACTCGGGTATTCAGAGATCTCGCACCACCTGAAAATCTTTCTCCGAGGTCGCGGCTATGATCCAGCGTCTGCTACAGGCAAATTTTAATGTCATAAGAACGTTTTTTCTTAAATAAACTTATCAAAATATAAACACCCGATGTAAAAATTATATTATAATGCAAGTATCATTATTTATAAAGTAAAATTTACGAATAACGATGAGGACGAACTAATAAAGTCTGCTTCAAAGCCTCTACCTATCTAGGTTTCAATGGCGAACCAAAGGGGGCGTAGCGATAGTTTTCGGTCGCGAATAGTATGGTTTAAAATAACTTGAATGATTTTTTTAAAAGGCCCATTTTTAGTCTTTTTCCTAGAGCCTGAAATTCTTTTAAACTTGCAAATTTCGTCCTCCTTAAAAAGAAAGAAAATTGCATTTACTAGTCTTACTAGACGCGAAAAGAGAGGCTTTTTCGGTATAAAAGAAATCCCCAAAGGAGAAAAATCCGCTCTTTCGGAGAGTGCTTCTAAAAATACCTCTCAGCCAGCAATGTTTACTTACAGTGAATCCTAAATATCATTATATCCACGTGAGGAGGGGGGCGAGGTTTTCGGAAACAGGCCGTCACGCTCGTAACTCCGCTTCATCTTCCGCGTGTGACGGCCCTTCTCTTCTTTGGTCCTCCTCCGCCGGGACGTCCCGGCTGAAGATTTATGACGTGGACAAGCTAGAGCTGGAGCCTTTTTTGTTTGGTTTCGCGCCCCCCCCCCCCCCCCGACCGGGCAATCCCTTCTGTAGGATATCAGATTCAACAAAGCTCACCCGGGGACGTAAGGAGATTCCAGCCGCCACAACTCGTGGGCGCCAATGCTTTTATACTAGAAATCGTAATTTTTAACTCCCACTCCAGAAATTGGTAAATATACAGAAATTGGCTTTATTTTGTTATTTTTCAATTTATGAATTTTGACTTCGTTGAAAACAGAATATTTTATTAAAAATACAGCTAGAGCAATCGATTTTTTTCGGGTCGGCTGGGTTGGGGATGCTTAAGTATTCCTTTGGGGGTGCTGAGCATCCCCTGGCGCCCCGCTCTCCATATACGGGCCTGGGCACATTTTAGAAATTAGTGAAGGTAAGATCAGCCAAAACCACTTAGGTTAGTGGCTAGCCTGACTCAACGATTTACAATTTTTTGTACAAGCGAAAATTCACTATATTTAAAATTTTTATTGGTTTTGTAGGAGCAGTAAACTAATTTTTAGCTTTGCTTATAAACCATTTCAATGGATATATTACAAAACTATTACACGCGGATGATTGACGATGGTAACTTTGAATTACAGCTCTAGCCGTGTATCTGGAAATAACTTTGGGGTCGATTTGGAAGTACAGGTGGTTCAAAGTTCCCATAGATTTGTGAGCTATAAACTTTGGCCTCAATTATCTCGGGTCACAGATAGGATGGTCTTCGTCAATTCATTCAATTCGGTTAAATATTTCCTATGCCTGATGTGGTCACTAACTGAGGGACCAGCCACTCGAGAGATCTCTAAATTTTAAGAAATCTGCGAAGTGTAAAAAGTAATCGAAAATAATCAGAAAATAAATAAATCAGGGATATCTTTATTAAATGGTAAAAAATCTGGAAATCTTTAATGCGTATCTTAAAAAATATAATATTTTGGAAATCAGGGATATCTTTATTAAATGGTAAAAAATCTGGAAATCTTTAATGCGTATCTTAAAAAATATAATATTTTGGAAATCAGGGATATCTTTATTAAATGGTAAAAAATCTGGAAATCTTTAATGCGTATCTTAAAAAATATAATATTTTGGAAATCAGGGATATCTTTATTAAATGGTAAAATATCTGGAAATCTTTAATGCGTATCTTAAAAAATATAATATTTTGGAAATCAGGGATATCTTTATTAAATGGTAAAAAATCTTTAAAATCGTGGCTTCTTCAAAAAATTGGTAAATAAATCTTAAAAAGATTGTTTTTGAAATCATAAAATAATTGGAAATCAAAGGAAATCTGTTGCAAGCTCCTCGTTACTAATTAACGAACTTAACACGTTTTAATCTCCTCGCTCTTTTACTATTCTTTGCAATTCCCATGTAACTATGTCCGAGAAATCTAAGACGTCAGCCGTTTTTTTACGGAGCAGCCAAAGATCATTAAAAATTGAAATTCTTTCAAAAGTAAAATACTCAGGAAAAATAATGATGAATTATGGAATTTTCTTTAATAAACAGTGAATAATAACAGAAGGTAGATATTATCGAATTTGACACACCTAAAAGCGCAGGGCCCCGAAGAATCGGAGCTTCCAAAGATTCCAGAAAAAAATAATGGTCCTCATAAAAAGAAGGGTCCCCAAAACGAATTTGTCGGGAGGAGCCAAGAGACTTTAGTTAGACCACTGGGGAGTGACGAGTTTCCGGTTTCGTAACTTCCGATTACTCCATGAATTATGGAATAAATTGACGTTATTTTTCAATAAATAAATCAAATTACATAGGATGTTGAGTGGATTTCCCCTAATTTTCATTACAAATCTCATTCATTTTCTGCGAGGGGTAAATCACTCTTGAAATCAGGTGTACAAACATAATGAAATCACGTGAAATCAACAGTGAAATTAGTGAAATAACTTGAAATCTTCAGAATTCAGGGAAATCACTTGAAACCACCCTGAGATCGCGTGAAATCACCTTGAAATCACTATGAAATTAGGTGAATCACTATGAAATTAGGTGAATCACTATGAAATTATGTGAATCACTATGAAATTATGTGAATCACTATGAAATTATGTGAATCACTATGAAATTATGTGAATCACTATGAAATTACTGGGAATAACTTTGAAATTACTGGGAATCACTTTGAAATTACTGGGAATCACTTTGAAATTACTGGGAATCACTTTGAAATTACTGGGAATCAATATGAAATTACTGGGAATCACTATGAAATTACTGGGAATCACTATGAAATTACAGAGAATCACTATGAAATTATTGGGAATCAGTGAAATCGCTTGAAATCTGAATTGAAGTGTACAACTTTCTCTGGAGTGGCTAGCCCCTCGATTTTCTGCCAAAATTTAAAACAAATTATTTAACATCGTAAAAACGCGCGTAACTAAACGTGTTTGTATATTTCAGAAATATAGAAACTGATTTTGAAGACGGCCCCAGATTATGTTCGCGCGTTCGAAGGGGGACAGGGAGGAGGAATCGAGGTGACACTTGGCCCGGTGCAGCGCACCCATTGAAAAATATATCGTCGCGGCGGAACGGGCGCACAAAGAGACGGAAGGGGCGTTGGTTGAGCGGCTCGCGGTAAGATGATCCGCTCTTTCTTTCGCTGCGAAGAAAGAGGATGCCACCAGGCAAAGGCACCCCCCCCCCCGAAACCCGGGCCACGCATTCGAGACGGGGCTTGCACCACAAAAAAATAGAATGCATTTTTCAATGGCTAAAAAGTGTACAGAAAAGAGATAAAACTCTAATTAGATCTATCGAGCGTGCCCATTGTTATAATTGCGAGTAGACGCGACATAGTAGCGACAGACTTCCCTTCTCTCATTCTTTTGTTTACTTTGGAGAAGCAAAACATATACACGAGATAAATAAGCGGCTGACGATTTGCAAAGACGATGATAAAGAAATTGGAATAATAATTTAAATTTGTTTTGACCTGAATAATAATATTATTAGTAAATTTAAAATTAAAGGATCGGATCCCTTGAATGCCTAAAAGACAGAGGCCAATTTTATGTACGGGTTTTTGAATCTCAGAAATCAGACACTGATTTTGAGATTTTTGAGTACGATTTGCGTGTTGATTTCGAAATTGTGGAACTGATTTTTGGCCAGATTTCGAAATGTTTAAGCTGATTTCAAAATTTCAAAACTAATTTTTTGTCTAGAGTGTACGGGAGTTTTAAGTAAAATTTATATTTTTCGTCAAAGTCCTTAACCCACCCTAAAATCAAGATTTGGTCCTTATTAAGAATCCTATTTTAAATAACTTTGGGGAGGGGGGGGGGGTGCATCATAAACTTCAAATATTTGTATTTTTATCTCTATTAAGGGTAGTTCACAAACAGGCGCGTAGGATAGTTTTAGATCAAGGGGGTACAGCTTGGGTATTGAATTTGCCGCCTCCTCTTCAACACGTTTTTGGCGCCCCTTACGGACCAATTTGGCGCCATTTAAATTTTAAGGGATACATTACCGTATACCACCCCGTTCCTACGCCACTGCTTAAAAAATGTCAAAGATGAGGCATCTCGATACGTAATATATACATTTTAATACAAAAGTAGGTTTTAATGGGATGATTAAAAACTAAATAAATTTGAAAAGAGTGTCAGATTATTGGATAATTTAATTCAAGATAAAGTTTCAATAGACGCTTCAATAAATCATTCGCCAAGGAAATCGCCCAGAAGATATATTTCCGAGAGCCAGGACCTGCAAGTCACTGTTTATATTGTGTTTGTGAAAATAATGGAGATTTTTCACATTTACGGCAGTAACAAGCGTTCCCTTTGAACCAGGTAACTTTTTTTTTGACATATTAAGGCTTAGCAAAAACATGATGTTCTGTTTACAGCTGAAAATTTCCATTATTTCAACAAGCACTATATAAACAATAGCTTGCGGGTCCTGGCTCTCGGAAATATTACTACTTGGCGATTTCCTCGAAGGATGATTTATTTAAGCGCCTATTGGTTTAAAAAAATTCCTATTTTCAAAATTGCGTGTCCTATTTTAATTTTGAAAATTAAAAGTTTCTCCAAATTTTATATATAGCGCGATACAGTATAAAATTTCATTATAATCAAGAATTATTTCATTTCAACGAGATCTTGTAACCCGCGAAGTAATATGTTTAAAGTGAATAACATTAGCAATATAGGAAGACAAATACTTCTGATCACAGCAATGATTTTCTAAACAGTTACACTGGGTTTAAGTTAATATCCATATGCAGGGTAATTAGTAAATTTTACATCGACAGACGGAAACTTTTGGGCCATGATTCCTCGTTCAGCATTGCGCATCTGTTTCGAACCTGCTGGGAAGGTACAAGTTTCACTTTTATGAAATATACCTTTGAAATTTGTAAGCGGGACCATTAAAAAGGCTACAGCAAAACGGTATATATTATGATATTATTATAAAATTATGATATTATTATAAAATTATGATATTATTATAAAATTATGATATTATTATAAAATTATGATATTATTATAAAATTATGATATTATTATAAAATTATGATATTATTATAAAATTATGATATTATTATAAAAGTATGATATTATTATAAAAAGTATGATATTATTATAAAAAGTATGATATTATTATAAAAAGTATGATATTATTATAAAAAGTATGATATTATTATAAAGGTATGATATTATTATAAAATTATGATATTATTATAAAATTATGATATTATTATAAAATTATGATATTATTATAATGAAATGAAATGGGGGGTATTTTGTTATAATAACAAATGATAAATTTAAAACAACGTTAACAATTTGGAGGGTATTTTGTTTATATATATATAAGAGTACATAAGTGCTTTATATAAATATTTTATCTTCTACATTTCAAGACAAATACGTATTGCTGCTTTCTTTTTTACAATTGACATAGGTTATGACCGAAAATTAAAACATTATAAACCAATGTAATTTAATCCGGTAAAATTCTAAAAAGTTATGTAAATCATGTTATTTTGCAGGAAATAAACAAATATTCAATTATATATATATATATATATATATGTGTGTGTGTGTATATATTTAACCATGGTTAATTTAAACTAGTAAATAGTAAGTAATATACTATAGAGACAGAGACTTCGTGGTTTAAAATAAACTTTTATTAAAAAAGAATATTTAATATTTAATAAAAGTTTATTTTAAACCATGAAATATCTGTCTCTATAGTAATTTTAAGTTGGCAATTTTGCAAATAAAAAGATCTATTTCGTTGCTAAATATATTTGCAGTGACTAGTGCTCTGTTAATAGGGTTAAATTGGTTTTATACAAATTAAAAAAATTTGTTTGATAAATAGGCACACATAAATTGATTTGGGGTAAATGATTTGAGCAGGAGCTTATGTTGTTTATTAATTTATAAAAGAAAATTAGTTCGTTTGGTTTAAGAATTGTTAGATAATTGTACCTGCTTTTTTTTTAAGTATTGATGCCGTTGAATTACAAATTGTCGTTGAATTGTTTCTAATTTTAAATTTAAATAATTACTGCAATATAAAATTGTAATATTATTATAATATATAAGGGATTCAAAGTAGTAATACTTTTGGTTACGTGTTGTTTCGAGGCTATCCCCAAAACCTGTGATTCTATTGAAAACAATATTTTTAAAATGTTCAATACAATAACTTATTTAATTTTACTATTCAACGGTATTGATAAAGATCTAATTTACAAACCGATACGTTATAAAAACAGCAATAATACTTTTCAATATTATAATATTATAAAATAATATAATATAATAACAATAATAATATACCTTTAAAACCAGAAGAGCTCCGATTATTTAAAAAAAATGCAATTAGCGAGAAAGCCGCAATTAAAGCATTTCGACGGGATAATTATAGCGAGTAAAAAAAATATCTCGAAAGTGATTATTCCGGCTTCAACGAGCGAGAGAGAGAGAGAGAGAGAGAGACCAGCTGACGAGACATTTGATCCGCGGAGAAACTCGCCTAAAATGGAAATAATGAGCAATCGGGCGCAACCGATCGAGAGTGCGAAGCGTATTTGAAAGAGATGGCCTATTTTGAAGGAAACAATTATTCATTTCCTCAAAAGCGAGCCAAAACACTCCGGAGGATAAACTCGATAGGTATCATCCGCAGATGAGGGGGGAGCGAGAGAGGGGGGGGCAGGTGTTTTCGCCATTTTGTCCAGGTGGTGGCACGCGCGGATGATGCTTACATCCGGTCCCTCTCCCTTCGCCCCCCCCCCCTCCGCGAGAGCAGACGTTAGTTGTACTTTCGCGTCGACCCCCCCTCCACATTGCCATTACATTAATAACAATAGTTGGTTTTATAGGTCCCCGGTTTTCATGGCGGGGTCGGTGTTCCTTCCGTCGTTAATTCGGGATAGGCGCCTCCCGCCTTCGACAACGGTGCCGAGCGAAACGCGCGCTCGTCGGTAGAAAAGAACGGAAGTAGTCGATTTTTTTTTAAATATTTTCGGAGCGGCTGTTCGGCGTGTTCGTTGGCAGCCGGAAAGGTTCACTCGCCGCGTACGCCGCGTCTTGGCCTGACGCGTTTCGACGATCAAATAGAGTCTTATTCAATTGTATTATTTTGTCGATATTTCAAACAGAAGGATTATTTGAATTAAACATGTTGTGAGTCGCGTTATACTATTATTAGATTAAGCTTTTTAATTCGTAGTTAGTTTCTAATTTTGTTTTCAAATTGTCGTTTCAGAGTGGACGACGTGGTGATGTACCCGACACTAATGTGTTTCCCGGATTCGCCGGCTTATCCGTGCCGAGGCGTTTCCGCCCTGACCGTGGCTCCCGGATACGTCGACCCCTGGGGCCGCCACCGTCATTTGGCCGGCAGCGGAGGTCACTCGCTGCCCAATCCTCACCATAACGCCCGAGTGACCTCCAACCCTCCCGCCGGCATGGTCGTGGCCGAAAGTTGGAAAAGTTTGGCCGATTACGGAGTCACCAAGCCCAAAACCATCATCGAGGAGCCGCTGCTGCCCAAGGGTAAGCCTCGTTCTTGTCTCCATCTAGCATACGCGTTTAGGACTCCCCAAAATGTCACGTACACGTTTGAGGGTATCAGTGTAAATATTTGTCGAAATAACATAGTCTATCCTGGGTTAGGTAATATTTTGTGGGTCCCTATAAATGGGCAAATCCGGAAATCCTAATCCGATATTTAGAACGCGGAAATCCTAATCCGATATTTAGAACGCGGAAATCCTAATTCGATATTTACGATTCTCTAAATCCTAAATCGATATTTACCATGCGTAAATCCTAATTCGATATTTACGATTCTGTAAATCCTAATCCGATATTTACCATGCGTAAATCCTAATCCGATATTTAGAACGCGGAAATCCTAATTCGATATTTACGATTCTGTAAATCCTAATCCGATATTTACCATGCGTAAATCCTAATCCGATATTTACGATGCGTAAATCCTAATCCGATATTTACCATGCGTAAATCCTAATCCGATATTTACCATGCGTAAATCCTAATCCGATATTTACGATGCGTAAATCCTAATCCGATATTTACGATTCTGTAAATCCTAATCCTATATTTACGATGCGTAAATCCTAATCCGATATTTACGATTCTGTAAATCCTAATCCGATATTTACGATGCGTAAATCCTAATCCGATATTTACGATCGTAAATCCTAATCCGATATTTACGATTCTGTAAATCCTAATCCGATATTTACGATTCTGTAAATCCTAATCCGATATTTACGATGCGAAAATCCTAATCCGATATTTACGATTCTGTAAATCCTAATCCGATATTTACGATGCGAAAATCCCGGACATTCACTAAAAATGTGTACGGGATTTCACTCTGGATTTCGGATTTCTAAACTCTTGTCCCGGATTTTGCAATTTCTCGTCGCAATTCTGGATTTCTGGCCAGATTTCGAGATTTTGCGTCCGATTTCTTGCCAGATTTAGAGTTTTTGAAACAGGCCAGATTTCTTAGAAAATGTACGGGATTTTTTTAAATGTTTGACTCCTCGTGAAATCCTAATCCGATATTTAGAATATGAAAACATAAAAAAGGCGATCTTGAGATATCAACCAGAAAATGTGAAAAAACTATTGAAATCGAAACCATATGTGTAGAGGCGAGAAGGGGCGGGGGGTGGATGTTGAGAGCGCTAATGAAAAGAAACTTTTTAAGTGGGATATCCTGACGAAGTCTGATGGGCTCGTTGAAGACGAACTCGCTCAGAGAGAACGTGAAAGGATAAAATTAAATTTGAATCGTCGAAAGAAGAGCGATGAAAAGGACAGAGATCTTGCCCGGAAACGTATCGAGCGTTTCCGGGGAAGACTACGCCAGGGAGGAAATGGCTTTCGATTAAGACTAACGAACGTTGCCCAACCGCGCGTCGCCTCCACTCTCCGTTTCTTAAAGAAAGTACAACCCCCCTCCTTCCACAACGTGTCGTGTTAATTACCATTTTCAGTTGAAGAGGATATCGCGGGGACGGAAATGGGTTGCGACATAACGAAGACGCATCCCCTTCTGACAGCGCCAAGCATACGTCGGCCGTTACGTCGCGCGTCTCAAACCGGACTCGCGTGGAATTCATTTCACTTTTGAGCGACGAAATGGCGATTATTAGGCGTCACGTGGAAAGCTAATAAGTCCCTTTAGGCCGCGCGTCATTCGGAAGATCGTTACGACGAAATTCCAAATAAATCATCTCCCAAAATTGAGAGGAAATGGTTGAAAAGGCCTCGCGTGACGCGATATTTAACAAGGTGTCTTTGATGATCGCCGAATTCCGATCGAGATCCAAACGCTTCGCGGTTTCTGTAAATAGCTTTAACCACTTTAACTACCGGAAGTTTGTTTTATATTTGTTATTCTTCGCGTTTGGCGCAACGAGAATAACTAATTTGTATTTATTTTGGTCTCTGTTGCAGATCCTCGAATGTGGGGAAGAGAGGACGTGACTCATTGGTTAATACACATGACCTTGGTCCATCGACTTCCGGCCATCCATCTCGACCGCTTTCTGATGAACGGAAAAGCGCTCTGTTTGATGACAATGGACATGTTCGTGAAACGCGTGCCTCTCGGAGGGAAGCTGCTCTACAAAGATTTCCGATTACGGCTCAGTAGCGCCATCTACAGTTAAGGAACGCCACTCTCGTCGCCGGATAAATTCGTTATTCAAGATGGGAGGAAAGAGAAGAAAATTACATTCCCCGCTAAAATACAAAAACTCAATATATAAATATAGCAGACGAGGAATAATTGTCGTATTCCTAAACAAAAAAATAATGGTGTCTTTCTCTCCGTAGTTGACAAAAATCGGGTCCACTTTTTTGTGATATATCATATATAATAAATACAAATATTTAGCTGCGTACCGTGCTGTAAAAGTGTGAATATTATACGCGTTTAACCTAAAAACAAAAGAGAGAGAGAGAGAGAAAAACTGCTAACAATGACAATGCCTATTCGTACAATGTCGAAATTTCGAGACGAAATTAACTTGATAATATTATGGTTCTCGAACCCGCTTGGTTTGGCCCTCAAAATAAGTACAATGCTAGAACAAGAAACGCAAATATGTCGGTTTGCTAACATTGCTATTAATTAATTATAATTGACATCAAATTCCAGCCATTGTCCCTCCTACTCGGCGCGGTTACACTATCGCCTGTATATTTTAATTATTATAACTAGTCATTATATTATTATTATGAAATTACGTGTTTTTTTCACCGTGTGTTTTCCCGCTTTTAAAATTAATTAAAATTTTCAATTTTTGTGGCCCATAAAATTCGTCCTTAAAAGTAAACAACGCTTGCTCAAAAAATCCGTTTAAAAATTTCTTTAATTAAGGATGAAAAAGGTCAAGTTGTTTCACTTATTTAAATAAACAGTTTAAAAACTAATTTAATACTAGTAATAACTTAAATAGTTTCAATATAGTGATAACAGAAGTTCAAAACAGTGCTTTATATAATTTTTATACGTAGTAAATTTCAATCTGAAAGCGAAATCGCCCAATTCCAAAAATCAGCAAATTTTAAGCTATACGGTTTTATAGTTTCCCAATCTCTCCGTCTGAGGTCGTCACTAATAATAGCTTACTCTATTGAGCTATAGCTTATTCGCTGTTGGTATTGACTAAAATTTATACCATTAGTTAAACCCATCCGAAATTAATGGTAATTTGACTGGTTACCAACGGTGAATAAAACAAACAAAAACGTAAAACAAGTCGTCCAAATAGATTTAGTTTTCAAAGTATTCAAAGCTAATATTTAATTGTTTTTTTATTTTGTGCCAATTTTTAAAACTTCCATGGCTAACGAATATTGAAAAATTATGTTCGAGCCAATCACAGCTGTCCACCAAATATATGTAAATAGAATACAATGTGTTTTTTTTTTTGGCTTTTTTTATGTATAGTTTTCCCCCCAAATTTTCTCGTAAACTCCGAGCAAATACCCTTGGATAATATTGTGCTAAGAACTTTTCTTTCTTCGTATTCTTTCGAGTTATTTTCTTTGTCTGTATAATTAAGTTAGGGCTTATATCGTTCCTATTGAAAAACATACGGTATTAAATTAAGAGATACATGTACAAAACAAACATTTCCTTATTGTCAAGTGTGAAATTAAAACGCTATGATTATAACACAATTCTTGCCATTTTGTTTGTCTCATTCAATACGAAGTTAAACATATAAAATTCATCCAAATTTCAAAATTAGGGACAATGGAGGTAAGTGTGATCAAAATATTTTTTTGGGAGTTTACTTGAAATTACTCTTAAAGGGAATATAACCTCGGGTATTCGGTGTGGAACACCAACGTTTGCAGCTTTGGTCGCTCTTGCCTTTTTCTTTAGAAATGTTTGGCGCCACTGTACAGGGAAATTTGAAAAATTGAAGGGGTCTTCCGTAAAGATTGCTTTGCGGGTTATATTCCCTTTAAATTACAAATAGCACCCTCTTAAGAATTGGTACCATTAATACGGCCATGTATGCTACACAACCACGCAATCAAATATATTATCAATTAAATATTTATATAAATATTAATTATTTAGTTTAACTCTGTTACTGATCACACTTACCCCCAAAATGCGGGGCAAGTGTGATACGGGGGTGGGGTAATTGTGATCACTTGAAATCCTTGACCAATCGCGATGAATTTGCATACAGAGGTTAAAAATTGTGTCCCAATAAAGCCATATTTTTTCGTAGATCTAAAATAATATCTTCGTGTGGTCACACTTACCCCCAAAATGCGGGGCAAGTGTGATAGGGAGGTTAGTTAATTGTGATCTTGAGAAATCCTTGATCAATCGCAATGAAATTGCATTCAGCGGATAAATATGGTGTCCCAATAAAGCTTAATTTTTTTCGTAGCTGTAAAATAATATCTTTGTGTGGTCAAATTTTGAAAGACTTTTTTCAGATTAAATTCTGAAAACCTCAAAATATTAGTAAAAACACAAAATTTTCCAAGCAGGTAAAAGGTTAAGCAGACTACAAAATACCAAAATGTAAAACCGGTTTGTCAGTTAGAAAAAAAATTACAAAACTTTTCTTTTTATAAAATCTCTAAACACGAGTAGAAAAGTATAACATTTTTTCAACTAAAATTTTTAAAAACTAAATTTAATTTAAATTAATATTGAAAATATACAAAATGTGTATAATTATGTATATTTCAATATCTATTCATCAAATATTTGGTTTTAATAATATTTGGGGAAATAATAAGGGGTGATCACACTTACCCCCTGATCACACTTACCTCCATTGACCCTATAGCGTTTTATAGGTACAAATTTCCAAATTATAATATCAAATTCCCCAATTATAAGAAAAAATTTCCTAATCATAGGATCAACATTTCAAAATTAAATGATAAAATTTCAAAATTAAAGGATCAAAATTTCTAAATTATAGAATAAAATTTTCTAAATTATAGCATAAAAATTTCTAAATTATAGCATAAAAATTTCCAATTTATAGGATAATTATAGAACTAAATAACCAATTTACTATGTTCATAATATTTCGAGAAAGTGTGATCAATAAATTTAGTGTTGGCTGAGCAGGACGAGCTTGGAGGAGACATAGTCATAGGCATACCTAACTTTCAAAGAAGGTAGGCCGAGGGGTCGGACATTCTAAGAAATCCCGTACACTTTCCAAGAAATACGAAATCCGGCCTGAATTTCTTAAAAATCTCGAAATCCGGAAATTTTGAAGAAATCTCTAAATCCGGAAGTAAATCCCGAAATCCAGCGATAAATCTTGATATCCGACATTAAATCTTAAAATCCTACGTAAAGTCTTGAAATCCAGCGATAAATCTTGAAATCCGACGATAATTCTGTAAATCTGACGTGAAATCCCGAAATTTGACGTGAAATCTTGAAATCTGACGTGAAATCTTGAAATCCGAGGATAAATATGGAAATCCAATCTTGTAATCCGACGTGCAATCTGGAAATCCGATGTGAAATCTTGAAATCCGACGTGCAATCTGGAAATTCGACGTGAAATCTGAAATACAAAGTTAAATCTTGAAATCTGACGAGAAATCCCGAAATCTGACGTGAAATCCGAGGAGAAATCTTGAAATCCGACATGAAATCTTGAAATCCGACGATAAATCTTGAAATCCAACGAGAAATCCCGAAATCTGACTTAAAATCTTGAAATCCGACGTGAAATCTTGAAATCCGACGTGAAATCTTGAAATCCGACGTTAAATCTTGAAATCCGAGGATAAATCTGGAAATCCGACGATAAATCTTGAAATCCAATGTGAAATCTTGAAATCTGACGATAAATCCCGAATTCTGACGTGCAATCTGGAAATCCGACGATAAATCCCTAAATCTGACGTAAAATCTTGAAATCCGATGTTAAATCTTGCAATCCGAGGATAAATCTTGAAATCCGACGTTAAATCTTGAAATCTGACGAGAAATCCCGAAATCTGACTTAAAATCTGGAAATCCGGCGTGAAATCTTGAAATCCGACGATAATTCCGTAAATCTGACGTGAAATCCCGAAATTCGACGTTAAATCTTGAAATCCGACGTTAAATCTTGAAATCCGAGGATAAATATGCAAATCCGACGATAAATCTTGAAATCCAATGTGAAATCTTGAAATCTGCCGATAAATCCCGAATTCTGACGTGAAATCTGGAAATCCGACGATAAATCCCTAAATCTGACGTAAAATCTTGAAGTCCGACGATAAATCTTGAAATCCGACGTTAAATCTTGAAATCCGACGTTAAATCTTGAAATCCGACGTGAAATCTTGAAATCAGACGTAAAATCTTGAAATACAACTTTAAATCTGGAAATAAGTCGTGAAATCTTGATATCCGAGGAGAAATCTTGAAATCCGACGTGAAATCTGGAAATCCAACGTGAAATCTTGAAATCTGACGAGAAATCCCGAAATCTGACGAGAAATCTTGAAATCCGAGGATAAATCTTGAAATCCGACGTGAAATCTGGAAATCCAACGTGAAATCTTGAAATCTGACGATAAATCCCGAAATCTGACGATAAATCTTGAAATCCGAGGAGAAATCTTGAAATCCGACGTGAAATCTGTATATCTGAAATCTTGAAATTCGGTTGTAAAACAGTTACGTAGCTTATCAATCTAAAGACTCGGGTACGATTCTCGGAAGATCCATTGAAATCTCACTAGTCAAGTCGACTATTGAAAGTTTTAACTAAATATTCATAAATAATGGCGAATATGGCGTAGCATAAATTCATCATTTAACAATCCCATTTTATTTTAAAACAATTGTGATCGACCTAAGTCACGTAACTCAAGTGATAATAAATTCCTGTTTTAATTCTGACGGGTAAAGCCAAATGTTGGCTGTACCTCTTGTTTTTATACCCCCCTTTTTACCCCCACTAGTTAGTGACTACTAAAATAAATTAAGTTAGCAGGCTCACTAGTCAGGCTGACTACTAAAAAAAATATCCTTATGTCGAATCCTGGTCCTGCCTCCTAACAATCACTCTGTCAGAAAGTTTGTTTAATGGTTTAATGGATGACAACTTTTAGGTTGTAAATCAGCCCCTGGTCAAAACTCTGGGGCATATGTTCACGTGCTAGAGTTAGCATTCGCGGTAATTGCCGATAATTAATACGTCACAAAGTATATTTTAAAAACTATTTAAAATATTTTCATTAACAAATAATAAATTAATTTAAAATGTTAAATAACGACTGACATTGTTTTAAAATGTCTTTTTCCTATAATATTATATAATTCTAGACTATACAGGTTGTTTCAAAAAGGGGGGTATAAGCGAAGACCTACGGGTTCTACAGATTATTTTAAGACGAAAACGTTTTATGACATTTTTTCGATTCGGGCCGCCGTTTAGAAGTTACGAGACACTTGCTGTATGGATGACCCCTAATTTTAACGCTAGTTTTAATAAAATAATCAACGTAAATAAATAGTTTCATTCGTGGCTCTCTGCACGCGCCCAAAATAATATTCACGCGCTTCGAAAACTGTTTTGTGCAGGATTATATAATTAGCGAATAAGTAGATAAGTCCATTATGAAAAGGGATAATAAAGCTAAACCCAACAAATTTGAAGAAATTTAAAAACTTACTAATAGCTCGTACCGATAGGTCTTCGAGCGAACAAAAAAAGACGCGAAACTCCGACCAAATAGATCTTCGAGTGAAAAACTAAATTAAATTAAATTAAATAGCCAGAAATTCCAACGGTAGACCGGTTTCGTCCTATTTGTGACTCGTCAGTACCGTGCGGGAAATCTGGCTCGCGACTAAAACACCGAATAGATAAACCACGGCCAACTTTGATCACGCGCTGTTCGCGCTACTACGGCCAACACATTCGTCGAAATTCCGCGAGCAAGGATTTTCCCCCTATAAACTGTACTATAATGTGTAGGAGTTCAGCGCCACGCTCGGTGGTTATATTGTCCCCAATGTAAAAACTATACTAAAAATAATAATCCGCTAGGGGCGCTGACGTCATACACATCTTTTGCTCATAGGTTAACACAGAAACGTCAACGAATGAGATGGCCGCTGTAGCGCGAGAGATGCGCGAGAAATCAAAGTTGGCCGTGGATAAACTAAGCCTAAATATTAAAAATTTCAAAACGAGTTGCGTAGCAACGGAAAGCCGAAATGGGGGAGAGTGGTGAGCAGCGCGTACCCACGCGTGAATTTTTCATTCATATTCAAAGCTGTACGTTTGCGCGCTACTCACAGCGAAATATTATTTGGGCGCGTGCAGAGAGCCACGAATGAAACGATTTATTTACGTTGATTATTTGATTAAAACTAGCGTCTCGTAACTTCTAAACGGCGGCCCGAATCGAAACAATTGGCTACGTTCAGCGGGACTCAGCGGACTCAGCGCTGAGGTCAGCGCTGAGCGTTGAGCTTACTGTACGCTTTTTTTAACTTCCGGTTTCTACGTCATGTTGCTCAACGAAGTCAGCGGTCGGAGGAGCAGGTTTTTCCGTTTCTCATCGGTGTCGTGACGTCATTCGACAAAGTTAAAGGAGGGGTAGCAGACGATATTTTGTTCGTTAAGTCAGCGAGCTATAAATCGTACAACAACTTTTAGATTTTTGTGACGTAGCGTTGATTAAAAGAAGTCAACGATAACTCAGTGGTTTTTCTCCGTTGATAGTTGTTGAACGCAGCCATGTCATAAAACATTTACGTCTTAAAATAATCTGTAGAACCCGTAGGTCTTCACCCTTTTTGAAACACCCTGTATAAATGAAATCTACAACAGTAGCCTCCGAGTGGGCACACAATTGAAAAAAACAATTGTACGCCACTGATCTACATTTTCACAGGCTCCACCTAACGATGGGAAAAAAATCAGTAGGGATCTAAATGAAAACTACATTTAAAATTGTTTGATAAAGAAATGACAATGTAAAATATTTTATTTATTTTATTATTAATAATTAATTATTGGTTACATCTTATAACTGTTGATGTACAAATTAAAATGGTATTTACAATGATAATGAGAAGCTACGCTTATTCTTTGGCTGATTCGTCTTTCTCCTTAGAGGGATTTTCCGTTTCGGGCTGGTGTTCGGGCTGGCGTTCGGGCTGGTGTTCGGGCTGGTGTTCGGGCTGGTTTTGGATTGGAATCCTACGCGTATTGTCCTCCAACTGGCCCGTTTGCTTGGTTTCAGCCCGGATGTTCAAGTAGCCATCCTTGGTCATCTCGCAATTGACGCTGCCCTCGTCCACATTCGCGGGCAACAGAAACTTCTTCCTAATCTGGTGGTACTTGTAAGTGCCGTGCTCAACGTCCTTCTCTTCCTTTTGCGCCTCAACGGTCACGTACCCATCCCGAATCTTGACCACGATCTCTTCCGGTTTGAACTCTGCCGCTCGTACCCGAACGGCGTACTTCTGGTCGTCGTGGCCAGCTTCTCCGGTGGCCACTTGCCCATCGTGTTGTCCTTCCGTCGGTTTCCGTTGGATTTTCAAGGGCGCGTCTTCGAAGCCCCAAGTGGTCATTCGGGAGAGATCGTCCAGTTCCCGGAACATCCTGTCCGGTCGCGTCAGGAGGGACACCTCGTCGAAGACGTCGTCCAGTTGTCGTCGGTACGTCGGGAATGGCTCCAGGAAGACCCGTGGCACCGCGAAAGGTCGGGGTCGTTGAAGACGTTCCAACATATACACGACGTTGGCCAGGTCTTTGCTGAAACCGCGACTCGGTAAGTTCCACCGACCCGGTAACTTGATCAATAATCCGCGTAGAAGCATGATGTCGAATCACTGTTTATAAATAAATTGAACTCGAATATCGTTTCTCGGAGCGGTCAACCTGCTTCGACCTAGAACTAGTAAATATAACGATTCCGTCGCGGCCCGGCTTTTATATACTACAAAGTTCCGATGACGAGATTTCTCTGGATGTTTCGCGATCGATCGAGGCGGCCGTAGAGAGAATGTTCCCGACGCGCCAACATTCAAAGGGACGAGGGCTTATGGAGACGAACACTTTGTCGGTGCGCATAAATATAATTACAATAATCACATTTATTTAGCTGGGAAATGAAGACAGGAAAATAATAATAATTCCTAATAAAAAAGGTTAAAATAGAAACTTTTTAATATAAGAACCAATGTTGAACAAAGTTAAATCTTTATTTGAATTTGATAATTTCAAAAAGTATTTTCTTTTTGAACTATTGGATTGATTTCGTTTTTAATAATCCCAAAATTATAACTATTGTTTGACAATTTTATAAACTTCACCTGAACAATAATTTTAAAATATTTGAATCCGATGGTGCTTTTGCTCAAATTTATTCAAAATAAGGTACAAATATCAATTTTATAAGGAATTATAAAAAATAAAAACTTAAATGTACGCCGAAATCCGACAAAAACCACCTCAAATTCCCAAAAAAAGGACACCTATAATTGTGAAAATCGTCTTAACAACCCAAATTTTGATCAAACGCCAAAATTAAAAAATTAATAAATCATTTTGATTACGATTAAATCATTTTGATTACGATTGAATCATTTTGATTACGATTAAATCATTTTGATTACGATTAAACATTTTGATTACGAATAAATCATTTTAGCTAGGATTAAATCATTTTGATTACGATTAAACATTTTGACTACGATTAAATCATTTTGATTACGATTAAACATTTTGATTACGATTAAATCATTTTGATTCCGATTAAATCATTTTAGCTACAATTAAATCATTTTAATTACGATTTAATCATTTTGATTAGGATTAAATCATTTTAGCTACGATTAAATCATTTTAGCTACGATTAAATCATTTTAGCTAGGATTAAATCATTTTAGCTACGATTAAATCATTTTAGCTAGGATTAAATCATTTTAGCTACGATTAAATCATTTTGATTACGATTAAATCATTTTAGCTACGATTAAATCATTTTAGCTAGGATTAAATCATTTTAGCTACGATTAAATCATTTTAGCTACGATTAAATCATTTTAGATACGATTAAATCATTTTAGCTAGGATTAAATCATTTTAGCTACGATTAAATCATTTTGATTACGATTAAATCATTTCAATTCCGATTAAATTATTTCCATTCCGATTAAATTATTTTAATTACGATTTAACAATTCAAATTTCTATTTAATTTAACCTCCCCGTATTTTTTGGTAAAGGTCCCTGCCACGCGAAAACCATTATTTTAAAATGACTAAAAATCAATTTAACTATTTTAAGTATATCAGCAACGAGTTTTTTTAATAAATATTTTTATATGGAAAAATTACACTTTCCATGTTTTCCATGATTGAGGGGCTCTAAATTAATCGTTATTAAGCTGTAGTCCCTTTAAATATAGAACTTTATTACCAGGGTTTCTAGCGGGACGACCTGTTTTTCTGGAGCTTTCGAAGCCTAGAAAATTCTAGTGACTCCGGGAAGTTTCACTACGAATATAAAAGCCGCGCGTTTCAACAAAGCGGCATGAATCAAGAGCTGCCTCGAGAAAAGTTATCAGCTATACGGATAAAACTTGAAACGATATTTTGAAGTGTTATAAATTAAACCTTGAACTTGTACAAATAATTCAACATGGTTTTCTATTTAATGGACAACGGATCAGCCTGTTACCATCCTTTACTGATGGACCTGATTGGCTCTCGGCAAATTAGACCCCAAACCGTATGCAAATTGTCACCCTCCAGACTCCAGGAACGAGAAATATTCGACCAGGAGATACTATTGAATGCCTTGGGGGAATTATCCCACCTAATCAACAACCGTGTCGAGACATCGAAGCCCGATGAAGAATCTCAGAGTCGCCGACAACGCGTCGATTCGATTCAAACGGAGACGCTGGGCTGGAACCGGGATGGCCAAGATTTCCAAGTGCAAGTCGACGCCCAACATTTCAAGCCCGAGAGCATCGCGGTCAAAGTTCGCGAGGGATACGTCACCCTGGAAGCCCGGGAAGAGGAGGAGAGCGAAAAGGAAGGCACTTACTACTTCCGGCGGCTGAACCGGAAATTCCGACTTCCGGAGTCCGTCGATCCCGACACGGTGACTTGCGAGATGACCAGCCAAGGACTCTTAACCATCAAAGCGACGGCGAAGTCGCCCGCAGTCGAAAACGAACGGATAATCCCAGTCGAAAACGATAAATCGGAAATAGACTTAATGGTCGAAGGTTAATTTATGGGTTGAACATTCCTTTATATCATGACGTTACTTTTTGAATACCATTATTTATTCACATTATTGTTCCTGACATATTCGAGTACTAATAATCTTTTGTAAATTAATAAATTTCTGCTTTATTGATTTATTTTTCATATTATTACATTATGTAAGTTCTTGATTACAGTTAAATATATTTAAAAAATTAAAGGGGTCTTAGAAAATTAATCAATATCATTTCCTTCAAATTAATCGTTGTTATACAATTTATAGTTTAACATTAAATCTAACAGATGGCGATAGCTTCTTCATATTGAGTACTGATCCAAAATTAATAAAATAAAATAAATTAATTAAATTTTCAATAAATTCTTCTAAATTATGTTAAAAAAATTCGTACCCGTTCGTAAATAAAATTTAAAAAAATTAATTACAAAATCAGTGAAAACCAATATACAATTTTATGACCACTTTCGCGCTAGATGGCAGTCCATCCCTAGTATTTGTAAGGCGTTAATTTCAAACCTCTAAATTTTATAAACCTAGCTGACTTTAACACGCCCGGGCGAAAATTCATATCTTAATCCCACTATCATAAAGTAAATATAGAAAATAAATGATAAGGACAAGGAAAGTTAAGCTATCTTCAATGAAACAGGTCAGGATATCCAATAAAAAAAAGGATAAAAGGCGCATGCTCGAAACCTTCGACGAAAACTGTAAAAGTGATGATGAAATCGAGGAGCAATCGTCGTGGACGAAAGACAATCACGTGATCCAAGATCAACGAACGGGATTCATTTCACATTTGGTCATTGGCAGCCCGAAAAACGCAGTTTCATCATCAATTGAAAGGGGGTGACAATTCGTAAATCCCCCCCCCCATTCGGATAAGAAGAGATTAAAAGAGAGAGAGAGAGAGTACGGGGAAAGTGAACTTTAACACTGCCAGTCTGGCTGCTCAGTCAATTAAAGAGTCCTATCACGCCACATACATTTAATTATCAAAGAATACTACATCGCTGAAATGGCGTAGATATAAAAGAATCTAGATTTAAAGTACGATGTCTTAACGAATTTCACGTTTTATCCACTAGGCGCGTTTTTGATTGACTTTTAGGATGAAAAATCAGTTGGAGCTTATTAAAAATTCGAACGCGTGGGTGTTTTCCTCCTAGTTTAGTTGGAAAATGATTTGTTTGAAAGAGTGTTGTCGTCTGATACGATTTTGAAAACTTGTAACGTCACAGCAGCTGTAGTGTTAATTCTGGCCGCCATGACAGTTACCGTTTTTTATCAATAGGGAAATTACAATGGTGACGTCGCAGGGTTTCAGACGACAACACTTTATTGCACTGCAAAGAAATGTAGATGTGGATGATTGTGAAATGAGGATTTGAATTTAAATTACCGCTAAAGTATTACCTCCATGTTTCAAAACCCTTTGTACTCCCTTTCAGATTGTATAACTGTAAGATGATCATATTTCCAGTTACCTACCGCCTCCTCTATTACTAATAAACTAATATTTTCGGTCAGAGCAACTCACTTATGTATGCCACGCCATCTGTACGCTGGTAAAATAAGTTAAAGGTACACACCAGCGTTTGATAATTTAAAGAAATGTAAAGTAGACGTTATAAAATATTTGATAATTAATAAAACCCTAGTGAGGATCTTGAACACCTACCAAAAAAGGTTTTATTTTTCGTTAGGCTTAAAGGGCCACACCGGCGTTTGAATTTCACTTGTTTAACGCGCTAATAGGCGTCTCAATAAAAACAGATCAGCGAGACCCCAAGGAGTAATAGCACTGAGAGCCTAGAATATAAAGCTAGGTTTTATTTAGTTCTTGTCTCTTGGTTTTGAAGCGGTGCCGAAAATAAGACCACATTTTAGGAGGTAAAAGTTATATAAAAGTTAAAAAAAGATAAAATTTTACCTTTATATCATATAAAATTTATCATTTACTTCGACCAGGACGAACACGTGTGCAAAGGCTTGTCTCTTTTGTGAAAGCATTGTGAAAGTGAAACGCAAAATCTATTTTACAAGTCGGCTAAGTTGGTTGGTTACCGGTTGAATTGGCAACCCTGTTACCGCCCGACCGAAAATATTTTAGATCAGTGTTACCACGTGTAAATTCGGGCCGAATTTTTCAAATGCCGGTGTGGCCCTTTAAGCAACATACTGATTAAAGATAATATTTTAGACATTTTTCTTTACACTTTTTGGACAGTGCATAAACACGCTAAGTTGAGTTAATCTTTTCAATTTACATAAAGTCATGTAGCGGCCAACGCGAGAAGCTCTTGAATTGCTAGATTTTAGTCTGCTAAGAACACTTTTGCGTTTTATAATAGCAAACTGTCTGATATTGCGTGGCTTTATGTAAATTTGGTAAGCCCAAAAGGTTTATTGTTGAAATATTAAGAAACAAGGCGAAATGAATGGTAGAAAACATTCTGGTTTATATAATTTATTTGGCGTCTATTTAATGCGTTATAAACATGTACACTAGAATACTACGAAAATTGTTATCTTTGTTCCTTTAAAGATATTGAATGGAGAGGGGGGGGGGTATCCGGGAATTTTGATGGAAGTCAAAGCTCGAGAATTACTTTAGCTGGAAAAAAAAAGTTTTTTTTTGCGATTAGAGTCGAATTTTGTACGACTCGGATATTTTTAATTCACATTGATAAGCACGTGCGAAAACGCTGATTTTTATTGAATACGCGGCCTGATCTTTTACCGGTAGATAATGGCGAATTTATTTCGAACAACATGACGCGCATTGCGAGGGAGAAATTTTTAAGCGTCATAAAAATATTTTGTCATTTATCTAAATATTCACCAGTGTATTATGAAACCCGGTGACGCAAAATTTAATTACTCACTAACGATTACAAACAATAATGGTTATTAATAGAAATAATTTCAGATGTCGCTACGATCTGTGAAATGTTAACCAATCTCGATATCGGTTTTCTTTACACTGGAAAAAGTAAAAAAAAATTATGATATTTTGGGCACAGTTTAGTTGATAAATATATGAATGTAGCAGTTGCGTAGCTATAAATTCCTCAAGTGGGGTCATACTATGTACAAGCCGAGGAGTCCGACATTTTAACATTTTGTGCACGGCATTTTATATCTCAAAGTGATTTCAGAAATCAGAAATTGATTTTGAGATTTCAGAGCGCGATTTTCGTGTTGATTTCTGTTTGTACCCATACGCTCCTCTACTTTTCTTAGCCCACTTTAAATTACCCAGAAATACTATATTGATTATTTTATTTAAAATGTGCTGGCCGCAATCAGTGTCAATCATCATCTTCTACCCTCGTTTTACCTCAAGGTTCGTAAAAATGCTCGCCGCACTGGTTTCACCTGCTAGGTGTAAATTTAGGTGGTTGCAAAAATAAACGCGTAACAATTGTACCGGTAAATCAGACACAAAGCCAAATATTTTGCAATTGGGATTCAAAAAAGTCTTCCAGGTGTTCAATACAAACGCGCAATCTGACGGGGAAATTACCGTGGTGCATCTACGCGTACTGTAACACAACGTTGATGGTTTATGACGCACGTCTCAAATATAGCTAAAGCAGCGACATTCTATTACCGGGACTGATAAATGAATTGAGTCGCCTATGCTAATACCTTTCTCCTTATTTGTCCAAAAGTCTGGCAGCGCTGTAAATTTGTATCGTGTTGAACGGGGGAGTCGATGTAAACAAACAAAATAGCGGAGCCGAGGGTTAAATAGAAACGCTAGTTTGAGTTTGAGTTTCCGTATATAGAGTGAAGGTACCTGCAGTAGCGTAGCCAGGATCATTGAGTTGGGAATATTAATCTAGAGATCCAATCAAATCTGCTCCCCGCGAAACAAGTTTTTGAAAATTACGAATGTGCCGCCTGCTCTTAAATGACGAGAAAACGTTATCATATGACCCATGGCGCCATCCATTATTTTTGAAAAAATATATTTTTGCCGGAAAACGCGTCTTATTTGAACGAACCATTGAGAGATAGACGGCGCCACGTGTAGAATGATAAAGTTTGATCGTCATTTGGGAGCAGACGGCAGTATTCTTTTTTCGCGAAATACTGAAATCCGACGTTTTGATTGGACCTCTAGATTAATATTCCCAACTCAATGGCCAGGACTTGGTTTTGGGGAGGGCACACAATGAAAAAAAGTAAAACAAGAAATAAAAAAATTGTACAGTGCGTTTCGCCACTGGCAGCTAGGAGAAACAAACACCGCACTGCCCACACAAGGAGAACGCAACCCGTTAAAAGTCGTCGATTTTCTCGCGTACAATTTTCATCGGTTAGACGCTTTAGCGCCTGCTGCCGTCGAAGGGGAAAAATCTGAAATTGTCTTCCCCCTTTCCGTAAAACGTTCAGCGTAAAGGCTGGTCCAATGAATTTTGTACACAACACTGCGTTAGCGTGTTTAAAGGCTAGCCGCGTTCTCCTTGTGTTTGTTGCTCCTAGCTGACAGTTACGTTTGTAAAGCTAACTAATTTTTATTTTCCAATTTCTAAACACGCTGTCGAAAACGTGACGTTATTGTTTGTTTTCATCGACTCCCTTTGACTCTGAATGCGCGAAAAATGATGCGCTGAAAACAAAGACATTTATGGCGCCATTTACTCGAGGCAGTCTCTCGTCCTGCTAAAGTGCTAATAGAACATCCGTATTTAAAGGGAATATATCCTTATCAGGGAAACCCAAGCTTACGCCAATACTCAATCGTGGCGCTACAGTCTAGAACGTAGGATAAAATTAAAAATCCTGCTGCAAAGTTTACAGAAGTATACATTACATAAGCAACAGGATTTTCTAGAACATTCTAGACTGACGCGCCACGTGTGCGTATTGACGGAAGCTTCACCTACCCTGTTACGGTTGTATACTCCCTTAAATATAGAAAACGCGTAAAAACAACGAATATTGGAAACAGTCTACGCGTTATACTCACAATTTTCAGTTGCGGATTAAGAAAAGCAAAATATCTAGTACATTTGGCGGAAAGATACTAGCACGAATTTCCGGTAAATCGGTGGCGGAAATTTCGATTTTCACCTATTTTCTGTTGTATTCCTAAAGGTTTCTACGCCGTGTTATATTAATCCATTTTAGAAATGGCCATTGCGTAAATTTCAAAGTAATCATTAAATATTTATTGTACATTATTATTTTTAATCTTCATTATAGCGTAATTTTATTATTTTATTTTACCGGAAATTCGTGCTAGTATATTTCCGCCAAATGAACTAGATATTTTGCCTTCTTAACCTGCAACTGACGAGTACCCAGAAATGATTTAAAGTCTGCTAGAAAGTTCGGGTAAAAAATTAATTCAAAACTTCAAAGTTTTTCTGTAGGTTATGTGAGCTAGGTGGCGCGCAATACCACTACGTCCGAATTCCTAGATATTCCGCGAACTGAAAATAAATAGAGAAATTTTCTTCTAACACGCGTTTTGTTAATTATTTTTATATTTTCTAACTTGTTAGTTGTTACCCAACATCCTTTTAAGTATTAACTATAGGGACAAGGCAGTTGGGGGAGGTAGAACGTCACTACGCTCTATCTCACACTCCTGAAAATCCACCCACTGGGGGAAAAGCGCGCGAAATTAGCTATAACGGTACGATGTCGTGACGTTTCCCTCCCTCAAAATGGCGTCAAGTGCCTTGTCCCTATAGTAGGCTATTTTAAATATTTCCTAATTATTCGACTACACGAATAGAACTCGTCGATTAATCAAGTAACCGGACGATTTTTCTAACTGTTTGGATACCCGAACGGATTTTTCTGACTACTTGACTACTCGAACAAGGGAAAGTTGGAAGTAATCGAATACTGGACAACCTAAAATAACTCGGGAACTATGACAGAGGTTATTTTAACTTAACTCTGGTTTGGAAGGTTAAATAAAAAGTCGTTCTTATTTGAAAATATATAAAATAGTTTAATAGGTAATGGTTGATTTTATGGGAGAGCTTATTTTTTCGAACTTGGTTCTCTACGAAGTTTTTCTCCAAAAATCTCCGCCTTCAATTTCGAGCGTCTTCTCAGGCCCACCTGTAATTTGATTTTACCCTCCAGGTCTACTTCCCAATTTTTCCACTCTTATTGTTCGGGTCCGGGTAACGGGCTTTTCTTGGAATCGGGGCTCTGCTAGAAAACGTTTTTGGGGTTTTTACACAAACGCTTGCTTCCGAACCAAATTCGACACGGTTACAACAAACAAAAAAACACTTGTTACAAAAATATATTTTTCCTTTTTTGTTTCGACACATTTTGAAAGGTTTACCCCCATTTCGCCCAAAATAGTTCTCCCAATTCCAATTTCTCCCAATTCCCATTTCTCCCAATCCCATTTCTCTCAATCCTATTTGTCCCAATCCCATTTGTACCAAAATAGTTATCCCAAATCCCATTTGTCCCAAAATAGTTATCCCAAATCCCATTTGTCCCAAAATTACACTTGGTATAAACATGAATCTAAGTTTTATTTTAATATGCAAGTACATCAAATTTTGCCCATTTTATTTTACATCGAATCCCCATTTTATCGCTTCGAGGAATTCTTCTGGGGTTTTGGATCCTAACCTAACCTAACCTAACCTAACGCCAAGTCAATTCACATATTCACAAAACGGTAAACTTACTTTGTTTACCGATTCCAAATAATGATTGGGAGAAAGGGGAATCCATATTTTTGGGAATATTGATCGTTGGGAGAAATGGGAATCAATTTTTTTGGGAAACTTGATCGTTGGGAAAAATGGGTATACATATTTTTGGGTTAAATGAACTCCGGTTCGGAGAAATGGAATTGGGACAAATGGGACACCATGTTTTTGGGAGAACTGATAACTTTGGGAGAAGGTAAAATTGGGTTAAATGAGAACATACCATTTTGAAACACCTAAGTTCCAACACAACCCAACTCGATCAAAATATTACCCGATTCGACTACCCGATGAAAAATTTATTAATACTCGACTAACCCCTACTCGCACAGCCCTATTAACTGCTCATAAAGAAGACTGTTAATTTAAGGTTCTTTCAATCGCCCCAAGCTTCTATTAAACCAAGAATGTATTTATTTATACTCAGGGAGAATTAATATGTCGAGATTATTTTTAACGTTTCCCCAATTCCACCCGTTGGGGCCCCCGGTATTCTCCTCCGCTTTAATAAAATCAAATAATACTGCAATCTCATTGGTTCTTAAAAATTACGTTTTTCGACGCGATTAACGCTGCTGCGAGGACGCAAAAAATAAGACCCCCTCCTTTCCCCCCCCCCCCCCTTAGCGTGACGGGGTTAGGCCGTTAGGGCCTCAACGTGTCCACCGATAGTCTCGACATATTCATTCTCCCTGAGTATAAATAAATACATTCTTGATTAAACCTAGTGGCTGAAATTTTAAATTCGTTGTTCCACAATAATTAGTTGAAGAACATTGTTATGACAAGGATCTGGAAAATGTCACGCTTACGCGTATCTTCCATAAAAAAATTTACAAAATTAAGCTTTGTGATAAAATAAATTTTCTCCGTATCTCCGTCTGGCGTCTAGACTAGTACCAGAGAACAGTAATGTGTACGGATTTTGCACAATGAAGTTTATTTGTCACCCCTAATTGTTAGCATCTTTTAGTAAAGCCCGTCTTGGTCAAGGATAAGAGTAATTGTCGATAAGGGAACTCAAATTTATCGCGTCACTTTCGCGTAATTTACGAGCGAAAGGTATATGACCGGCGCACTCGTAACCAACCAATCACCGGCCCTCTCCCCGCTATGACGTAACCATTTCGCAATCGATAAAATTACTAACAATCAAGTGTTTACTAGCCGAAAAAATACGAAAATAATGGGAAACATAATTGCAGTATTGGTGGAGTATGTTTTTGGTAACGCAGGGTACCCGAAACAGACACTCTTTGTTGGACAATACTAAATTAAATCCTCCTAATTAAAAATATAAACCCAAAAACCTATATGTTTAAGCTGAAAATCTAAAATAACTTAACCGGAAAACCTGAATAATAATAATCCGCTAGGCTAATACCCAAGGCACCACCTTAGGCCTAAGTTATCGAGCGACTTTTAAAGCCTTTAATTCGGGTGGCCGGGTTACAACGCGTAGGAGGGTGGTGGAAAGCCCTGCAAGCCACGTGAGCCAACAGCTCCCTAATCCCTATTACCGTTAACCAGCGTTGCCCTATATAGTACAATGTTAAAATTATAGGACACCAAAATTTCGTGACAAATTTATAGATTTTTCCTATAATTATAGGACGTCTGGCAACGCTGCCGTTAACCTCAACAAGTTTTTATGGAAGGGGAAACCGAAGAGCTCGGGGGAAAACCCCTTAACGCGGAAACCTAGCCAATCTTACAAACCATAACTTGTAAATCTAATTTCAGCTAGAAATCTATTTTAACCGGAAAACCTGACTTAACCCAAAAATCTAGACTATCTTTTACACACCTAATTCAACCGACAAACTTAATTAAACCTATACATAGATTTTAAAATATAAGCCTAACCAACGTAACATTAATTAACGAAACTGTAAGCATGGAACGGAGGACTATATTATGTGGTAGTAAAAACTAGTAATGCCGTGTATCTTCGGCACAGACCCGAAATCCCGAATGTAGATAGGTATTCCAGTATTACCTTCTTGATGAATTCCTTTTTGCACGCGACCGATCAGTTTCACAACAATTGTTCTGAAACCGAATTACATGTTGCTGCCGCGTTCGTTTTGGACTATTTAAGACTGCAATAGAGTGTGGTGGCGGAGCGGTTAGCGCTTTCGCTTCGCAGCAAGAGCAGCCGGGTTCGATATCCGCTCGTAACTACTCCTTATGCGTTGAGTTTGCAAGTTATCCCCCCCCCCGGCCGGTTAAAGGGGTTTTCCCCCAGAGTTCTTCGGTTTCCCCCTTCCAAAGTAATTGTAGAAAGCTGTTGGTTCGCTTAATTGGCATGAAGGGCTTGCCACCACCCTCCTACGCATTGTAACCCGACCACCTGTTTAAAAACCATATAAGGCGCTAGATGACTTGGGCCTAGCTCATTAATACAATTACCGACGCCTTTTTTTCCGAGCAAAAGATAAAAGAAACTACTTGCAACGCTAATTTCTTGATGACGATTAAACGTGTCTATTGGTTTCCCTAGCGTTAGCAAAGTAGGAGGAATCTCGTGAGAGACAACCTTAACGTTCAGTAACCGGGTTCAAGAATGTCTACGGGTATGATATAGGTAAATATACAACGAGAGTACGGGTGTCCAAAAGTTTTATATATTGTAAACCAAAATGATAATAACAATACAAATGACACTAAAATACTTAAACACTTAATAATAATAAAAATAAGCATGCAATAACACGAACGTCGCGGGCTCTCTCTTTCTATAACAATAGTTTCAAGCCTGTGGCTTTCGCTCACAGATTGATGAAACGGTCTGGTGCCGTTCAACGTCGCTCGTTTGGGTCTCCTTAACCCTTTGGCTCTGTCCGCTCTTTAACTCGGCCCACTCTCTGGCTCGATCCGAATTCTGGCTCTGTCCGAACTCTGGCTCTGTCCGTCCTCTGGCTCTGTCCGATCTCGGGCTCTGTCCGACCTCTGGCTCGATCCGACCTCTGGCTCGATCCGAACTCTGGCTCTTTCCGAACTCTGGCTCTGTCCGAACTCTGGCTCTGTCCGACCTCTGGCTCTTCCGTCACTCAGGACCCTGAGGACTTACTCAGGACTCCAAGGACTCAATCCCTCTCTCTCTCTCTCACATAAAATCTCTCTAACTCCCTGGTTTTGTTCAGCACCATTTCAGTAGGCGTGGTTTAATTACGGAAACTGGCATTTGGTGGCTTCTTATTGGAGAGGTTAAAAGGTTAAGGGTAGCTTGGAGTAGGTGGCTTGGCTTGAAGATTATTGGCTGTAGAAGGTTTGCGTATAAAAGTAGAAAGATGAAATCATCTGGTGTCTTTCCCAGGACGAAGGTCGCACGACGGTACCACATGTCGCCACGTAGCTTTCGGGAACGGTACACGTGGTTGTAGTTTTTATTTTTAAAGGTGGCCGTTTGAAATAACGCTTCTTTCAATAGTTTACTATTGACCTCCGAACGCCGTACAATAGAGAGCGCGCATCTTTAAGTCATTTACGATACGACGCCGAGTATTCAACAATAGAGAGAGAGAGAGAGGGGTTATAGCGCACAATGGATGAGTCAAGATGTTCCCGCTTTCCCAGCACCGAACGCTGGTTAGGGGAGAGCCACATGTAGAGGGGAGACGATGCAATACACGGACAACAATAATACATTTTACAAGAAAATACTAATGATATCTTTTTACGACTTGGACACCCGTAAGAAATTGAAAAATATAAAAGGGACTTAAAAACTAAATGTCATAAGTTTTAAATAACACTAATCTAAATAGGAAATATTTTAAATGCAATAAGTTTTAAATAACACTAATCTTTAAATAACACTTTTAAAAATGAGCGTTACATACTTTCTTGGCCTTATATTGTTCACAAATTTAATTTTCGCCTCATTTTGTCGAATCCAAAAGTAAAACGAAACCTCTAGACTACTCTACAATAAAAACCCTTAAAAAAAAATATATGTTTCAATTTTTCATTTTTCTGATTTGCATTTCATTAACCGGAAAACTAACAACTCTATATTGTACAAAATACGTCTACATTTCGACAAGTTTTCCTTTCACGTTTTCGAGAGTTAGCTTAACCCGTCAATTTTTCTTTCGCGAACTTCTAAATACCATTCAAACCTCCAGTGTACTTTGCTTAACCTCCGTAATGAATATTTATCGAATTACTTTTACCCCAACCTTATTTATTTACGAAGCAACCAATAGACGGTAAAATAAATTCCAACGTCTTCCCATTCTCTGAGGGGTTTTTGAATTGGGGGTAGGAAAAAGGGGGAACGTTTCGTGACGGCATGGCTGCCAGCCTCCCGGCTTCGCAACTTTAATTGTCACTGAAGTCATTTCAACCGTTTTTCACGTCTATTACGATACATCTCAATTAATGATTAGTATTTTAATTTAAAGAATTCAAGTTATAGGTAAATTTACAGTTAAACAACCATTTTTTCAAGCTTTTATTCCCGAAATATAACGGTCAGTTTACTTAGATGGCGCCACGTGCTCTTCGAAGAATCACGATTAAGTTATTTGTTACTCGGCGACAGTCCAAAATTGGTCTCTGCGCATGCTCCAATATAAACCAACAAATCCGGTGTTCCCTCCCTGGCTAGCGTCCAGTTTTTAAGTGGCAATGACGGTTTAAACTTCCACCCCCATTTATTTTACCGTCTATTCGAAAAATGAAAAGGGATAAAAATAATTGAAAACAATGTTGATAACAGCGCGGTAAAAAGCTCCCCGGAAATCGGTTTAATATTCGTCGTAAACAAGGTTAAAATGAAGTTTTCATAGATAAAGCACGCTGCTTTATATGGGGATTTAATTCGAAGGACTACAATTCGAGGAGAAAAAGCAGAGAGAAGCGTCCCTGTAGAGAAAAGACTCGAAATGGTGAGAAACAAAAGCTGTTCCAGAAGGACCCCTTTCGAAGGGTCGTCCTTACGAAGACCGCCCAGCTTTCGCTATAATACAGTCTTCAATTTCAATAAAAATCTTCTCGACCCAAATAGATAAACAAATCGTCGTACTAGAAGTTTCTAGAAGTCGGTGAAAGAGTTGTAATTTCGGCGAGAGACACACACCCGCGCTTATCAACCTTCAAGCAATTATCGACCCTTCTCGTAATCAAATGGGTCTCAACCTGGCCTCATTCGAATTCGCCAGAGAGAAAGACGCGAACCGTAAACATTGATCTCGTATTTGTGTACGATATGAATAAGTTCTTCCAGCTGGCGTAATATGGGTCTCGGGGTTACGTCGGGTCGAAAACGCCCTTCAATAGAGAGCTTAAGCGGAGTGCTCTAGAAGATTGAACGACAACGTGGAGAGTCACGTGGTTATTGCCCATGCACGGTTTTCTTTTCGAGTTTATACTTTTTACAACTTGAACTTTCTTGAAGACGACACCAATTTCTGTCGAGCTAATCTGACACGTGGTATAATTAGTGTTCGTACGGGGACCCCGACCTCGAACCCGAAAACCCCCGACATTTTCCCCTGACCCCGACCCCGGTACCGAAGATAAAAATAAAGTCGGGGGTGTTCTGTTGATTTGGGTACATTTGTTCGAATTTAATTCGTCCGAATGCCGGAAAACAAGATCGTATGTCCGAAAACGTATTTCATTTGCCCGAAAAATTGATCACAACTTTTGTTGGTGATTTAGTCGTTCAATTTATGTTAACTTTACTGGCGAATTTCATTTGTTCGAATAATCGTTTGTCCGTTTTTTCGAACATTAGGAATTGGTTGTTTTTTTTAATATTGTTAATATAAGAAAATAGTAACATTAACGTGAACCTAACCTAACCTAACCTACCCTAAAATATCCACAACATTCAACGCAATTCCCACTTACTAACAAACAACGATATTTACAATGTAGTTTTTTATTTTTTATTCTTGCACTAAAAAAAAATCCGGACCAAAAAAATAGCAATAAGAAATACTAATTTAGCGACAGAATTCGGACAAGTTATGCTACCGATTCGGATGAATGAAACAAACAAGTTGTCCAATTCGAACAATTGAAACATTTGACCATTTGTTATTTCGGCGGTTCGGACGAATGAAATTCGAACATTTGTTCCACCGTTCGGACGATTGAAATTCGAACAAATGTACCTACCCCGTTATGTTTCGGAAATGTATGTTTGAAGTTTGAACTTGGGAATTGGAAAGGAGCTTATTTATTTGGTCATTTTATTTACTATAAACCTTCTTCCAAGAAATTATTTGGTTCTTTTAGTTATAAATTAGCCAATATTGTTTTTAGGCGGTGGACTTGCGTGATCCAAACTATTTTTTTTCAGGGATAGCTTAACCCCGACCCCGAACCCAACCCCGACTTAATTTTGACCCCGTACGAACACTAGGTATAATATCTAAAGCGTTTAAATAAAAATACTGAATATTAAAATTTTCCTGCTCAACAAATCGAGATATATTTAGGGCGGATTGTTCCTTTTCTAGCAACGTGCGTTTTAGCAATAGTAAACAATAGTTTAAATTGAAATGCTCCAAAGCCTTGTATACACTCTTTTACGCACGTCTTTCCCCCATCAAGGACCCTCCCACGATTTGCTCCACAGGCAGCTGCCATAGACGTACTGCACGTAGCTCTACCGTGGAAAGTTCTTTCCCCCAAAACCCGTTCTCTCGCGTGTAGCACGGTAATGGCGATTCCCATGAAATACGCGCGTAAAAAAATCTATATTATCGGAAACGCCTTTAAAGTAAAGCGGAGTACACGAAAACAAATGTTGTTGTTTGTTTAATATTGGTTAAACACGTTTTTATTTCCGTCATGTACCCGGCCTTGGCAAATATTTCCAAAATGCAGAGCCGTCCCTTGGATAGGGCGAGCGGGGCAGTCGCCCAGGGCGCCAAAATTTTAGGGGCGCAAAATCGAAGATATTTATTTCAATTAGATATTGAAAAATTAAAACTTTCTACCGAAGGTTCTGGGGGAGCATTTTTTTTTTTTTTTGGCCAGGGCGTCATTTGGTCTAGGTACTGCTCTGCCAAAAAGTGTTAAAATTCTATCGTAACTGCGTGTCAAAGTGAAAACACGCTTAGCTAAATAATAATTTAATTTCACGAACGTTTAGATACTCCCGAAGTAGTTCTGTGTCAATAATAGTTATAGCTATGGTCACCCTACCTATAGCGGGGCTTAAACAGAAACGTAAAAAATAATTAGAATAAAGAGAAAATATTTTTGACAATTTAATTGAAGTAAAATATTTCAAAAACTGAATTAGTTTTCAATTATCGGATCCCAAAAACTGACTTGTGTACCAAGTATAACTATCGTGACAGCCTTATTTTGCTGACTGTTCTTTTGACCAACTGTTCATAAGTATTCTTAACTACGACAGTAACGTAGTGCTCGGAATTGTTTATTCATTTTCCACAAAATTTCCGATTTATTTAACAAAAGTTGGTAAAAAGAATATAATTTTAACTTATTTAATTATGTTTTTTACGCAACCAAGCATTTATTTGAATTAAAATGGTATTTATTTAAATCATTGCTTGTTTTGTTTAAATAATAGGCTTATCCACTTTCGATTATTTAAACATTTTACAATTATTATTCAAATATTGGTTATTTAAATAAATAATATTTAAATATCGCCGAACCTATTTTATTCATGGATAAAAGTTAATCGAACGCCGACCTCTACAGTAACTGGTCAGTTGTCCGACTGACCATTTGGAAAACTGTTTATTTCGCGGACTATTGGTTTTAGCAGGAGTCGGCTTTTGGAGCGCTAATGTTGAAGAAATGCTGTCTTATTTAGTCGCCCTCTAATACCGCCCACACCAAATATCCAATGCTGGTTCAACAGGGGAAACTATAAAGGAAATGTGGTCTTATACCAACTTGTTCAAATGGGAAAATAAAATAACTTCGATTCGGTAACTCGTGTCCATAGTTGGCCGTACGATGGTAAAGAAAAAAATTATTCCTTCCAGATACTACAGACAGCTAATTAACTTCCAACTTTCTATTACAAGATCTTTTAAATAATAATAATAATTAGATAATTTCGTTCAAAATTTAAACCGACATTAGCAAAATAAAATAATAGTTCGTAATTCTTAGTATAGATTGCGCTGCAGTTCTCCACAAAGTCACGTGACTACCATCTTTTCAGCCCCCCCCCCCCCTGGCCTTTAAAGCTTCGCCTATTGATCAACTGTCCATTTGGTCAACTGCTCATAAAGAAGACTGCGTACAGCGTTGCCAGACGTACGATAATTATCGCACAGTGCGATAATTTCATCAAAATTTTTAGGGCGTACTATAATTTTCATGGCGTACGATATCGTACCTTTATTTCGATAATTCTGCCTCAACGTACTATAATGTACGATAATCTTTAGATTTTTTTAAAAACCTACGAAAGATTTATATTTTATTATTAATTTATATAACTTTTCTACTTAAAAATGAATTATATACATTTTCTGTACGCATAGTCCAGAGTGTGAGTTTATTACTCCTAGCTATTACCGCATTTTTTAAAACATTTTTAAACATATTAAGTTCAGTTAATAATGATAATAGACATTTTGTTTATTTCCCTGAAATAAAACTCCTGTAGTGCTTTAAAAAATCATCTAAATTCAACGCATTTATGTATGAATTAAAATTTATCGCCAAAAAGAAATGTACGATAATTTTCCAGGAAAATCGATAATTTTTTGGCCTAGATACGATAATTTCAGATTTTCGATCTGGCAACGCAGTCTGCGTATAAAGTCGAGTGTTCATTTAAGTGTAGTCAACTGCTATAGGGCTGTGCGAGTACTCGATCAGCTACTCGAACTCGAACTCGAATAGGAAAATTTTAAATACTCGTCGATTATCGAGTATCAGAAATTTGCCCTAATCGGGCACTCGAATCCTCGAATAAAGGCCCATTTTCATGCTCGCTGGTAGCGGATAAAAATCGTCAAAATTCGCATCTGCCACTCGCAAGCGTGAAAATAAAGCTAAAATATCTGTTTGAAACAGATCGACGCGGAAAGTGAAAAAGTGTGTAGCGGAAGCGGATTTTGACGATTTTTACCCGCTACCAGCGAGCATGAAAATGGGGCTTAAGCCCGGGTAGAAAATCGGGGGAAATAAATAAAAATCCCTGGAGTGATTGGCTGGCTGGATTCGTGGATTCGTATATAAGTTTTTTAGTTTTGGTTTTGAGAGAGCTCGAAATTATCTCTGTTCTTTAGTTTAGCGTTTTGCTAATTATTTTTATATTTTTTAACTTGTTAGTTGTTACCCAACATCCTTTTAAATAGTAACTAGTAGGCTATTTTAAATATTTCCTAATTATTCGACTACCCGAATAGAACTCGTCGATTAATCAAGTACCCGGACGATTTTTCTAACTGCTCGGGTACCCGAACGAATTTTTCTGACTACTTGACTACTCGAACAAGGAAAAGTTGGAAATAATCGAATACTGGACAACCCGACTCGATCAAAATATTACCCGACTAGATTGTATAAAATCACTACTCGCGCAGCCCTATCAACTGCTCATAAAGAAGACTGCGCATAAAGCCGACGGTTCATTTAATGTTCTTTTTAAGCGGAGTCGACCTTTTGAGCAGTAATGTTGTTGCAACAACGAAATTTCAAATTTGAATCCCAGATATAATGGGCAAATATCGTTCGCGTTTGAGACAATGTGACAACGCTAATCAACGGCGTGATATCACCCTACTGGCGTCCGCGTGCATTCGTATATAATCTCGAAGGAAGCAGACTGTCTCCGGCCTTAAGAATCGATGCCCGTCGAAGATAGTTCCGTTCGAGCGGCCAAAAGGGTGCAACTATAACAAAAATGAGATCGAGGCCCTCCAAGGATAGCGGCCTACTCGAAGGCGGATGAAATCAATCGAAAAGGATCGCACCCATCTCGTCTTCTAATCCGTTACTTCTCCAACAGTCTCAGGGATACAATACGGAGATGCCCGGATCGCCGGATATCGCGGAATCGGGCTGACCTATCATAAACACCGCGGGGATCTCGAGTGGTTCCCCTTCAGCCTCGGATCCTTTCGTTTTATCTCAATAGAAATCCCCCCCCCCACCCCCTCCTAATCCCATGTCAAAACTGAAAAAAAGAGATTAAACGCCCATCGATTCGCCCTAGCTGACAGCTCGATGGGACGCGGTTAGAGGGGTGAAGTCGTCGCCCCAATTGATTACCACCGAATCTCGGATGAGCCTCGCCGACGAGTTCGAAGTGGATTCGCGATAATCGTCTTACGTTTCTGACAACCTTCGATTTCTTATCGAATGAGATGCCTGGCGAGTCTAGTAAAGAACCCCCAGTGACGAGACCTCCCTCGCGCTCTCTCGAGAAGTTGATGAACTTTGTAATTGCGAGGAAGAGTATAGCTTTCTTAACTATTAGGAGACAGTCGCGAACTCGAGATTTAATCAATCAATCAAACTAGACTGGCGACAGTATAATTACGATACGATCGAATTCCTTTTTAAATGGATACGTCTCAAAATTAATTAACGCTAGCTCAAATTGGGGTGTCCTCGTTACGCTATGATCTGAACAAAAACATTTCTCTTTCAGGATGTGCAGTTTCCCGGAATTAGAATGTGATTATTTATCTAGAAATTAGCAGCTCCTCTCGGAGTTGAAAGTATCACGAATAATAACAATGACGCCCCCTTTTTGACGCAAAATTATTTTACGTGACAAATGTCTCGCTTTCGGCCGAGATAACAGTTTCTATGACAGTTCCATCAAATATAGAGCAAAGGTCTATTGAGTCTCCACTGCTACGCTGCAGTTAGGGTAGTTCAAAGGGTCGAACCCTCTCCCCAAGTTCCCAACCCATTCGAATACCTTCGGTTGAACCCTTCTTTGAACGAACCATAATTTGATAATTACTTTGCGCGTGAGAGTGCGGCTCTCTATTTTCAACACGGTATACTGAAAGTCGTTTCTACAATGATCACGCCTTTTGGGGGACCAAGACGCGTTGCAAAAGTCTGCTTTGCTAGAATCGCATATGTTAAATTCTATGGGCTAGCACTTTGGCTAGGGCTTTTGCAACAGGCCCTTAGGCTTTATACGCGCTCTTTGACTGTTCGCTCTTGCTGGGGAGCCGGGTCACTCAGGGGCGGATTTAGGGTCTTTAAGGGCTGCAGCCCGGGGCCCCGTTAAATCAAAGGACCCCCTTCGCGATCAAAAAATAAATAAAAACAATTTAAATTAAAAATTAAAACAAAAGTTGGGTATACCCAACTTTTAGTTTCAAACTACACCCTTATCGGTTTCAAACTACACCCTTATCGGTTTCAAACTACACCCTTATCGGTTTCAAACTACACCCTTAACGTATCCAAATTACACTCATTCCCAGCATAGGAAATAAATAAACAAATACCATTTATGGTCTGATCAAAAACCAAAAACGGAGTTCTTTTGTGAACAAACCATTTAGGGTTCATAAAAATACTATTTCTTTTTATTGTGTAGGCCCCAAACTGTTAGTCCAAGGCCCCCAAAATTAACGGTCCGCCCCTCGTGTCACGTGGTGACTAATTGTAGCAACGTTTTCCGGTTTTCGTTGATCAAAAATCATCTCACAAGCAAAAGCAAAAGACATTATTATACTTAAAGTAACTTAATTTCACCTAATCTAATCTAAACTAAAATAAGTGAAGCCAGGAAACTATAGAGGTATACACTTGGAATGTCTAAGGTTCCATTGGGACGGTGATAGGAAACGCATCGAGAAAAAAGGCGGGGCTTAACTACGTCAAGTGTAAGACGTAACGTGGCATTTCAAATTCATTGACGCGAAAAGAATGCGTCGTCATGGTAACAAATAGGCGATCTTCCCGCGCAAAAAAGGCTTATAAAACAATGGATTTAATAACCTCAATTTGTTATCGTACTTAATATTTTGAAGTAATTATAATGTTCTTCGCGAAAGAAGTGTAGTGATACTTAATTTCAGGTATTTGTATGGTTTTAAAAGAGATAATCAGGTAAGCTAAACCATGAATGGGCTTAATGACGAGTTTTCGTCGAATTAGGGTAGCGAGGCGCGAGAGTTTTCTCGTGAGTTTTCCCGCTTTAAGCCACGCCCATTTCTACGAGCTTCATCACGGCCGTAAAAATCTTCCTTAGACATTCCAACTGTATACCTATATAGTTTCCTGGTGAAGCCCTAGTAAAACTTCACCTAGCAATCGACTTATTAATTTCATGGACCCCGGAAAAGAAACCATATGACGTCATCAGCAGCCGAGGAAATTGGGAACCATTGCTACTTTTAGTCGCTTCCAAGGTGTTATTTGTTTTTAACTAGCGTACTTTTATCGCTAGAGGCGCTGATACTTTTGGGTATGACGTCCATTCTAATTCTTTCCATACAGCCTTCTCACTTTCGACTAACTAAAATACTTACGGATTATAATTATTGACTTATGGTCGAACGAAATCCAAACCCCCGCGAGAAACAATTTGAAAAAGTTTATTAGTCGATTCTTCGGAATCTGACATTTACTAAAATTGGAACGATACAGAGAAGATTAGCGTGGCCCCTGCTCGTAAAGGTTTTCTATTGACGTAATAACAATTACATTATTTTGCTCAATAGCGCGCGATCATGGAGAAGGATCAAAAAACGGATAACTGTCGAGACTTTACCTAAAGCGCCAGACGTATTGAATGGCTAATTTCCAGCAAATTATGCCCAAACACGGAGGCTCCAGAAATGAACTAAAACATATAATCCACGCGTGCGGCGTGTAGCGAGTTAAAATACCCGTGTCATGGGATCACGTCAAAACGCGAAGAACCGTGAGTGAACATTAATTTCAAAGTTACGAAAACGATTAAATAACTTCTTGAAATTATCTTACATCCGCAAACGTATTCTAACACCCTGCTTAAATACGGCGAGGGTGGAAAGGATAATCAGATTTTGCTTTAAGTTTCTCGTGCTTTAACAAATTTATAATAGACGCGAAGCTCAAAGTACTTCCAATTCGACATTTATTCGCATTTAATTACTTCCTAGATTGCGTAAATTAGGCGTAACGCCGGGTCTATGTATCTTTCCGCGTTTGGAATCTAGAAAGAAACGTTTCGTTTTAAAATATCCGCGACGGATGGCGCCACTGTCCCGGCGAACCAAATTCAAAACGCGAAAAGAGCGACCCGAAGGAAAAGAAGATTTTATATCACGCGAAATACGAATTACTTCTTTTTCAACTAAAAATTGTAATGTTTCTCACGAAGTATCGTTCGAAATCCAATAAACACGCTGCGAGATAAATAAAAGAAGGAAAATATTTGTCGAAAAATACGAATCGAATACTAAAATCGAAGTGGAATAATTGCACCACTCATTTTTATCAGTTGTTTACACGAAATTTCGAGTAGATAATTAAAGAACCAATTGAAACTAGACGGGAAAATAAGAGGCAGATTTTCGATATTGTTCCTTTCCCAAGAACAAAACTAAAACCGCTTCCAACCGTTTTATTTATCAGCTACAAAACCGAAACGAGACGATAATTTCAATTTACCGACGGGATAAATGTCGCATACCGTCGGTATATGGGATGATGACAGCTAGGAGCAACAAACACAGCACCCCACACAAGGAGAACGCAACCCGTCACCAGTCGCGCATTTTCTCGCGTACATTTTCCCCTGGTTAGACGCTTTAGCGCCTGCTGCTGTCGGAAAGGGGAAATTCGGAAATTGTCAATCCTCCCGCCCGTAAAACGTTCAGCGAAAAGGTTCGACCAATGAAATTTGTACACGATTACACAAAGCGTGTTTAAAGGCTAGCTGCTTTTTCCTTGTGTTTGTTGCTCCTAGATAAGAATAATAATCAGCCAAGGCACCACCTTAGGCCTAAATCATCAAGTGACTTTGAAAGCCATTAATTCAGGTGGCCGGGTTACAATGCGTAGGAGGGTGGTGGCCAGCCCTTCGTGCCATGACAGGGATGATTGTCCAATCACTTACTCAACTGTCTAAGACCTTAACACCGTTAAATGTAATAACATTAGTCGTACAATAGTCAATAGATAGCTCCTGATGAGTGTTGACAAATAAAGCGTTCCGTAAAACTAAATGACGAAATAATTATACTCGAGTGGTGTTTATCGAGAGTGGCGTTGTCCAGTCTAGACATGACGCGCGAGAACTCCCGGGAAACCGAACCGATACGAGCTCGCCCTTCTTTCTTCCCATCAAGGCACGAACTTACAAGTACAGCGCTCTCTCTCACATTGTATATATTTATATCTGCTATAAAATGTTAAAGTGGCTCCTAAGCCTTTTTCTCTCGATAAGGCGCGTCGATTCTCCCCCCTTCCGAATTTCAACATACTTTCTTAACTATTTCCTTCACCAATTTCTCCTTAATCTCTCCTTTACAACAAAAGAAGTCAAATTGATAAATCTTCTCCCCCTGTCGTCCCCGTCGTCTCGATAAATTTTCGATACTCTCGCCATCCACTCGAGAAATAGCGTCGTCAAAGGCATCGATTACCGACGGGAGGGGGGGAGGCGGGAAATATCGCCTACTAGACAATCTTAACCCCCGAAGAAAGATTGCCAACCCCCACGGCCGACCAATCGCCCGGGGCGGCGTAATCGGGCGCGCGCGCCAGCCAGACAATCTCGCGGGCTGGCAGTCAGCCAGGTCACGTGACGTCGCCGCCGCGAGCGACTATAAATACCGGGCGGGGCCCGCCGTAACGTCATATCCATTCAAAGCTCGGAGTTGAAAGCTACAAACAGTTTTACGCTCTTAGTTTGCGAGAGAGAAAAATCGTGTTCTAGAATTTACTATATCGATCCGTTTCGAGTGTGCGAGTTACGCTAGTTTGACCCACGCCCGATTGTTTAGTTATTAACTCGAGACAGTTAATAGCGGTCTAAGTTTAAAACGGCAAACGTTTTACCACAGTTTTTCTTAATTATCGTCGATTTGTATCGAACCCACTGAATTCAGCATGGCTTTTATGATGCCCGTTGTCAAAAACGACTACGATATCTACGCCGGCCGATCCAGACGTAGCAGCTCGTCCAGCATGCCGAGATCCAGGAGAAGTACCAGGTGCAGCGAGTCCAGCGCTCCCAGCCTGTCCTGCTCTCCGGGCAGCGACTTGGACGAACGTCTGGCCGCGATCATGAGAGACGCGCCCACCGATTCCAACGCCGTCGAGAGCCGATCCAGGTCCGGCTCCCAACTGGCATCCACGCCGGAGCCGCCGTCTCCCAAATCGGCGTCCCAATCTTCCTTGCACAAGTTCCACAACCGATTGGTTGACAAACTGAAACGCACCTTGAAAATCAAGGACAGCGACAGCGACTCTCAGAGTGACCAGCAGCAGGCGTCGACCAGCAGAAAGAGCTTGGCTCCCGCTTCGTAACCGTGCCGACGCGCTTCCTGTATATAATTTATAACACTATCTTTATTTGGCTGTAAATAACTTTGCGTTTTCGTCTGCGGGGAATCCACCGTTGACTTCCGGTCAATCGCCGGTTCTAAAACGGATCACGATCGGCCGCTGAACTTTTGACCATCTTCGTTCTACCAACCCGAAGACTTAGACCACCCCAGACGGACTTAAACGAAGCGACATTGTCGGTTTATAGCGCGGGAATCTCAAGACAAGTGAAATAATTGTTCCAAACATGTAGAACTGTCGTCATCGGAATTTTATGGACTAAACTATACTTAAATATAGTTGAATAAGGGAACATTTAATTTGTTCGTGTATATAATTGTAAATATTACGCGGAAAAGCATCTTTTTTTCTAAATTTAAACGTGGGATATTATATTCAATCGGTAAGAAATAATTACGTATTTAATCCCCTAAAATTATTTTAATTCTAAGAGAAATTTCATTTTAGTTAGATAAATTATAAAAATTTGGCCAAAATTTATATATTCAAATTTTAAGCGTCGAACTTAAAAAAGACACGTTAGTTCCTATAGAAATATACTTGTAGCTTAAAAATGCTGGTGAGATGATGATATAAACAAATAATTCCTAATTATATCTTATTTTGTTTGTTTATAAAACGAATAAGTTCTTCCGATAAAGTTCTAAGAAATATCTTATTAATGGAGATAATTAACGCAGCTGGTGCTGATAATTTAATTATTTTAAAATGAAAATTCAAGTTTAAAAATAAAATAGTCATCTTTTAGTTTTTGAAAAGAACTCTAGGAAATAATCGTTTTGCTGGTCAAATCAATTTAAACATCCTTTTTAATTATTACAATAATCAAAATTCAATCAAATTTAAAATTAGATTCGAGAGATATTATAAAATTTGTATAATGAATATGAAATTTCAAATTGTGCCATGTTACAAGACCAAATAATTTAAAAAAGTGAGATCATTTTATAAGAATTGACAAATAAAAAGAACCGAAATTTGTCAAAAAGTTTAAAAATACAGTTGTCATTAATCCTACGACCGAGTATAAACGTAAGCCTATTCCTACGAACAAAAATCCTTCAGAAATATATCAGGAAAAAAAGGGGGAAATGTAAAATATTTCAAGTGGAACACAGGGAGACAAAAAATGAAATCTAGGTTGGGCCTCTTCTCGAGTTTCGAAAGAAAATATAAAAGCAAAACTCTTAAAATCTTAATATTTACGCGTAGCTTTTACCCTCCTACTAACTGAGAGTCGCGTAATTTCGACGAGAGAATTCCAAAACTGTAACACGACAGTTCAATTTAGCGCCTAGAAAATACCTCAATTTCTCCATCGAGAATTAAAAAAAGGCAATGTCTGGAAATTAATGAGCATCAGTTATGTTATAAGAGAATCGCTCCGAGCGTGAGAGAGCGCGATTGGGCTCAAAGCCATTTTTTTAGCAGTGCCCCAGTCTTCACGGCGCCATACTGTTGGATTTCCTCCCAAAAACGTACCCAAAACGTTTTTGGCAGACGGCCATTCAAAACTCGACCCGCGTAATGTTAAAGGAAGTCGGGTCACGTGGAGTGGGGCGCGGATCGATGTCGACCCCCGAATTGGGGAGAGATAGAAAAAGGGGAAAGGAAAGTCAGTAGAAAAATTTATCGATCGACGCTTACGATGCCGGTTTCACGGCGGGTTTTCGAACTGCCAAAAGGCCCTTGACATTTTCCTCTAGCGCATGCGCTCGTTGAGTTTGGAAATTTTTGGTAAATTGCCAAGAAAAATGGCGCCTGCCGGAATTTAACGCGTCCCCCCTCCGTTATGTCCCCTTTTTCAAACTCCGTCAGAAATGTGCCCGCGGATTATTATATAATAACGTTTCATTAATAAGTTATGCAAAAAATATAAACATAAAAAGTTACTTAATTCAGACCCATATATCCGTATGTATTTTAAACAAAAACAACATCACCTTTAAATAAGCATTCAACGGACAATATTAGGCCCAAGGTAAAATAATATAAATTAGGGATGATTTCGATGAGGGGGGGAGGAAGAGAGGCAATGAGGGGGATAGCCCCGGAAAAAACGAGGTCGCTGAACCGCGTATTTCTCTCCTCCGTGGTTCGTTACATAAGCTGGCAACCCTGCGGTGTTATATGGAGCATCGGAGGAGGCAATGTTTACATTTTGGTCGGCGGCGGCCCCTTCATTTCACCCGATAAAAAAATACGTTTTGGTTATCACTTTTTGTTTTTGTTTAGTCTTTTCCAAGCGAAGAGGCGGAATACGAAATGACGATGGGTTATTGGGCCTAGATATAGAAATTAGATAAAATACTAACTACAGTTCAATAACTCCTTAAGAAACCGGCCTTTTAAAAGAAACTTAGAAAAAATTTAGATTTCATTTTTTTTTAAATAACGCGAAATTTTAACGATAAATATAATTTATCGAACGCGGAAATACTTACTTACTTACTTTCAACATTTTTATATTTTATTTAATTTTTTTCCTCCTCAGCCACAACAATAACAAAGCGACTGGTTTAGCTCGAAACTAGTTCTGAGGACTTACATGGTTTCCAATAATAACACTCGCTCAAAATGTACTCGCGGTTACGCAATATCGCCGCTGTTTCCTTATTATTACTTTAATTCTAATTTTTAAAATAATTTTATTATTTTCCACCAAGAATGTATACTATGTTGACTCTTACTCGAAGACTAACAAGGAGAGTAGAGTACCCGAGTCCCGAGGTGTTTATTGCCGATTTTGTTCAAAGTCGGACGTAATGTAGACCTATATCAGATATGAAATTTCCCAAAAGGAGACGTTGCACTACCCATTCAATTTGCTATGGCAACCGAAAATGTTTTTGACCACTTAAAACAAAAAATCTCCATTTGAAAGAGCTACGAAATTTTTTTTCAATTTGAAAATAACGAAATGGGTAATTTGAAACACATTTAGGTAAATTTCATCAAGTTTGGGTAAATTGGAATATTTTTGGGGTAAATTTGTAAGACTTTTTGGGTAAAATAACGAAAAAATCTTATTTTTGTTTTAAGCGGTCAAAAACTTTTACGGTTGCCATGACAAATCGAATGGGTAGTGCAACGTCTCATTTTGGGAAATTTCATATCTCATATAGGTCTACATTACGTTTGAATAAAATCTGCAATAAACACCTCGGGTACTCTCCTTGTAAGAGTAAACTGCTTCCCCCTAAATAAAAATTAAATATTTCCGTCATATCGTCTTCCGAAGCGATTGAAGCGCCACCCGGTGACCTCCCCCCCAGTCTCGTGCCAGAGTCAATTTCGACAGTGATACCCGCCAATCGTCTCAACGCACTCGATCTTCCTAAATAGAAATAAAATTAATAAATACATTCTGGTTTCTACCAAAACTTCGAATAACTTCCTACACAAATACGTTATATGAAACCTCGCTGAATGGGCAATTGAATTTGGCGGGGGGTGGGGGGGCCCTAAAAGTCGTTGCTGCGGATAAAGGGGGGGGGGGGGGGGTGGGCAGTCTCGTTTTGGAAAACGCGGCGAAATGATGATATTGATAAGACGGAGGGTGGGCGGAATCGACCGTGGTCTGTCGTAACCTAGATTTGTGAATAGAAAACCTGGCCCACGCAAGCGATACCTCTGTACTGATTTGTTTTGATTTCATTTTCGGCGAGAAATCAGAAATACCTGTCTAGACTGAACAGACCAATACGTGTTTTTCCTGCAGACAGAAATATCCAGATACGAATCTCCGGTTAAAATGTTACAAAGGACGTAATATTTCAAACTTTCACGTAACCGAATAAAATTTATATGTAGGTAGGGTTTAAGCGAGGGGCAGGTCACTTCCTTGATTAACGACGCACCCCTCAAAAGATTAAATCCGATTTAATCGCGATTTTTTTTATTAAATTCCATTTAATCACGATTAAGTTGATTAAATAACGTTTAATTAGGATTAAGTTGATTAAATAACGTTTAATCATGATTAGAATGTTTAAATCTGATTTTAATGATAAATTCTCGATTCGACCGATTATATTGATTAAATCGTGATTAATATGATTAAATCTAATTAAAATGATTAAATCTAATTAAAAAGATTAGATCATGATTAGAATGATTAAATCTCGTTTAAATGATTAAATCCTGATTAAAAAGTTTAGATCATGATTAGAATGTTTAAATCTGATTTTAATGATAAATTCTCGATTCGACCGATTATATTGATTAAATCGTGATTAATATGATTAAATCTAATTAAAATGATTAAATCTAATTAAAAAGATTAGATCATGATTAGAATGATTAAATCTCGTTTAAATGATTAAATCCTGGTTAAAAAGATTAGATCATGATTAGAATGATTAAATCTCGTTTAAATCGTGATTAGATTTTCTAATCTTGATTAGATTTTTTAATCTTGATTACCCTGATTTAATCACGATTACCCTGATTTAATCATTTTACTATGATTAAGACGCACCCAAAATGGAAGTGACCTGCCCCTCGGGTTTAAGTTAAAAACTGTTTATACGAAGTGTGAAGTTCAATAGTAAATTGAAAACCGTGTTTTGGTTACTCTAATTTTATTTTTTATTTAAAAAAAATACTCCAAATTACAAAGATTTAAGAAAATAGGACAAACCCATTCCTAAAGGGTCGTTCAGACTATACAACATTTAAAGGCCAATTAGTTTGACGAACTAATTGGCAGTGAACAGAAAACGTTCGTATAGTTTTGGGGGACCAACAGGCAAATGTTTTCGTTTAAGTGACCGTTTTTTGTGTGTACCATTTGTTTGATCGCTTGGAGCACCGGTATATAAATTTCTGACCACATGTTTGAGATACGCAACTATTAGAAATTCGACCAATGAAATAAAGCTACTATTAAACGTCATAATTGACGTTGGAACTTGGAAACCATTTGACTAGTCCTAGGGGTAAGTTACTCTCGGATGACCTGTACACCGAGTTCGCGTACTTAGTACTGTTAAAGGTACGGATTTTAAAGAGTTCACGAACTCTATCGAAAAAGCAGAACAATAATTTGGACAGGTTAAACCTAATTTAGAAATTTCATACAGAACGCGATAGAACAGAAAAAGTAGCGGACGAAAATAAATTAAATAATAAGGATAATCCCATAGGAAGAGCCCAAATCGTTAGTCCTATTGTGAAAAATTATCGTCATATTTCGGCCAACAAAAATTTAATATAAACCACTAATTTGACACCAATAAAATTGCATAGTCTGAACGGTACTCAAATGTTCCACATTTGCTGATAGAATTAATCGGGGTTTTTTTATCGCCACTTGAGGAGCTAAGCTCAAAGGATTATATTTTGCATTACATTAAATATTACAAAAATTACAATGTAAAAAACATATATACCCAAAACGTCAGCTGCAGGTTGGATCAAAAACATTGGATTATTTTTCCCAGCGTCGATCTACCCACAATTCCTTGACACTTATTTTATAGTGTTGTCTGGTCGTGTGGGTAAAGGAAGCGGACACACCATTAGGATGTGGTCAAGAGTTGATTTCATATAAGTAAATACGGAGTTTACGTGACTGAAAAATGCAACCTGTTTTCTTGATACTGCAAAAGCTGTTGTCAAAGTTTTGGCAGCCTTGGGTGATTTTACGGCAAGCAGTAACCTACCCTCACTTGGCTAATCAAGATCCTATAACGGTGTTCAGAAATGAACCAATAACTGGTATACGATGTGTTTTTGTTTAATTTGCACTGTGGCCATCAAAGTAAGCTACACTCCGGAGGGTGATTTCAAATTAGAAAATTTCATCTAGTGACCTCTTTTTGAAACAACCACAAACAGAATTCCGCAGTTTAACCTATTATAATTTACTAATATGCCGGGTTGCCGAGAGCAGGCCCGGGCCCGGTAAAATATAAGTTCCGGGCCCCAAGAGAGCCGTTCCTACTTAAGATAGCTTTAATTTTTCGAAAAGAAACACGGGAGCAGCATACCTCGTTTGATCAAAAACGGGCCCCTGAGCTGCACTGGTCCCTCTAATTTGAACCGGCTTCCCCCCTTTCTTGTCGGGCCTGCTAATTTGTAAATCTCTAGACTCTAGGGGCTCGAAAAGGTTCAAGTAAAGATTAGTGACACAGCCGTCTGCCCCAAAAGCGTCTTGACTTTGAACCAAGCTTGTCACCTTGAACAAATTTATCTTTTTCCACAGTTAGAATAGCCCAGGGACGACTTAACACATAGGCACACTATGGCTCTTGATTTATAGGGGTGTGTAAAATGTAACATTGTAACACTTGGTGTTAGATCTCGAGGAAGTGTAATAATCGGACCTCAAGGGGCCTCAAGTGCTATAAACCCTTCTTTGGAATATCCATGGACCAAGAATCCAAGGACACCCACTGCTCTGTCTCAAAGAAGTTAATTTTGGACAAATTTGGTGTCGCTGCAGTCTGACCACCTCGCGTACCTCTAACGGGATGAAATTCTTAAAAGTTCTTCTTTACTAAACTGAAAAACGTATTTACGTACACACCTACAGAATGAGAATTTGGAGCAGATTAGATTAGATAAGATTCTTGATCCATGGATTAGCGAAAACAAATTTTTACCCCACATTTAAACTTCGTTATTGGGTAACTAAATTCTTGGGCTGTATTTTTCTAACCAGCGAAAACGAAATAAAAAGGTTTTACTTTAAAATCTGCGAGCCGAAAATTCGTCCCTGGATTTTAATAGTTCAGTAGAGTAGGTCTTCCCGGCGTTTTTAGTTTGGACTCGCCGTTACGTAAATCTCATCAAAAGGAAAAAGGGGGTTTGCAGAAACCGCTCCGACTCGAGAAAACGGTTGTAAACAGAACTCTCGGGCACAGAAACAAAAAAGAAAGGCATTGTGACCCCATTTGAGGAAACTCCGCATTATCGCTCGTCTGTCATACGTATCCTTGCAGGGTCCGTTTTCACTTTGCCTTATTACGCCAAAGAGAAACTGCGGGGTGGAGACGTTAGGAGGGGGTAACGGCGTATGCAAACAAATATGTACGTGCGTCTTTGAGATGCACGGTACGCTATCAAATCCATTTAACACAACAAACGTTGTTGCGTATAGAGAAATTTATCCCCGAGAAATCCTCCTACAGCAGACTCAATATGGAATTATGGCTGGAAACAAAACGAAGTGGGTCAAAGCCTTGGGTATTACAAACACGGCCGAAAAGGGAGACTCGCTATTAAAAAGAAAGAAATAAAAACGTGAATAAGAGTTACGGCCTTACAGCTAAGACGAGGACATTTTAGGGTTAAAGCTATGGCGCGTCAGGGGAAAGTGACTCTTCTCCGTCTAGTGATGGCATTAATAGATTTTTTGACCCACTAAAATCCTTATTATTCGCTATAAGCTGAAGTGTTTTAACTTTTATTTATGGAATCTCAATGGTGCTCGCGCCCGTCCCTGTAGCCTCGATTCCGAAGGCGTGCGCCATATGCTGGGTTAGTAGCCTGGCCGGGGTTTTCGAGGACGACAATCAGGGGCTACCACTTTTGACGCCGTTCTTCACCGCCGAAAACGCGCCAAAAACATATATAGCGTTGCGGTATCATTCGCGTACGTTTTGCCTCCATGTTGGACACATTTCTGTTGAAACCAGTGGCGGATACACTGCGTAGAAACATTCGCCGCTAGTGACGTCACCGACAGTAGCGGCGCTAAGGTTTTTTCACATGTTGGCTAATTATTTTGTGGCCCTTACAAGTGACCCCTTATAAATTTTACAGGAAGCGAGAAGAGCAAGGTCGTTTTATTGTTGCGGCTCTCGTCGCGTTTACTGGACCCCCTACCTTCTTGTATCCGACCTGGAGGGGACACGTGCATGCCCGAGGTATTTCCCTAAATTCCCTTAAGCACCTTTCTTTTCTTTCTATTGTCCATTCAAATTTCTCTCAATTTCTGCTCCCTTCCTCCCGAATCTATCTGTTTATGGTCTACTATCTTCTTGAGTAAACGAATTGATTTTCAAAAAAAAATTCAAGAAAAACGTTTCTTGGCAATAAAACAAATTTCTAGAGATAAAGAAAATTCATAAATTCAAATATGTGGCCTTTTAATTATAAATATGTGGCCCTTCTCAGAAATGCAGGGGGGCTAAAACCCACCCTTAGCGCCGCTACTGGTCACCGAGCTAGAGATCCTCTAAGCGGATGCCGAGGGGCTAACCACTCTTAGAAAGTCTGTACACCAGACTACGCTTAGATTACCACTGCCAAAGGCAGGGACTTCAAAGATTACGCGTAGTCCCATTAGTACAGTCAAAGGTACGGCTCTGTACACCGATTACGCGGAGTGATCAGCCCCTCGGCGGATGCCACCAGATTGGACCAGAGAGCTTCTGATTGGACCGTGTATTTACTGCATTGGTAAATCTGCTACAAAGGACCTCTAGTTCGGTCACGCCACAAGCGACTGAAGTTCCTTATTTCATCCCCATTTTTCCAAGCTATGAAACATATTTGAAATTCGCCATCAACTCAAATATTAACTCCTTTGCGTGGTTTTAAACAACGCGCCCAACAATGAGAAAAACCTCGAATTTTACCGCAGATTCCGCATTCGTCTCAAAACAATGGGCATAAAACAAATATCGACACGTCCCGCGAGTCAGTCAAATCAATAAAACGAATACAAGGACGAAATAATTGTTTAAAACCGACGACAGCCTCGACATAGCCATGGACTCTCCCCGCTTCTATCGCCACCATGGATATTTACATACAGAAGGACGTAATATAGCCTAACAAGGAGATATAAGCCTCAAAGGTGAGCCCGCGAATGCAATTCGGCTTTTTTCGAGTACCGTTTAAGTTGTGAAGGGACGCCTAGCTCTTGGCAAGGACCAAGAAGGTCCCCGGTGCCGAGTGAAGTAAGAGGCGCCTCTTAATTCCACGCCGCGTCTGTCCCCGTAACAAAACTTTTTGGCAAACTCGTCGGAATAACTCAAATATAACTTATTTAAGACGCAATCGAAGAACCTAGGGAAGGTTTAAAAATAATGTTGAAACTTGGCAAACCCACATCAGCCCATCCCGCTGTCTTTGTCTTACGACAGGTATTACTTAAAATGGGAACCCACTAAATTACGACGTTTTACAATAATGTCGACAATGTCACCTCGCTTTTTTCCGGGCACGTTGTTTGGGTTATACGAAAGGGGGTATATTTAGAAGGCAGATACCCGAAAATAACGTGCTTTATGGAATATACGCCATAGTGGTATCATCTTGGACGAAAATATGCATTTAGCGCAATTGGTTACTGACTGCAGTGTATTATTCCCAACACCAAGAATGCATTGAGGCACCATGAAGGCATTGAGGCACCAAAAATTAATTGAGGTACCAAGAATACATAGACGTATTGAGGCACCAAAATGCGTTGAGGTACCAAAAAGGCATTGAGGTACCAATGAGACATTGAGGCACCAAGCACATCTATGTTTACGTTTTGTTATTAAAAAGCGGAAGAACTTATACGCTACGTACCACGCGATGTTGATACCAGATAATAATGATACAATTCCATATTCATATGCACCTGAATTAATTCTTGACAAAACTAAAATATCCACGAGCCAAAAGGAATATTTTTAGCCAGAGCCACATTTTCCAAAGTGAATTCGTGTATGTTTGTTGACATCAAGCGATTCCAAAGAAAGAAGTCCGCGTGCGGGGGTGTAGAAGGTGCGATAAACAGTCGGATGTAAACACGGTGACAAACAGGCACGGCCAAAGTTGTCGCCAAAAGTCGCGACTGTGTCTCTCCTATATCTCAAAGATACATTTCGAGGGATGGTACGCGATAAACGAAGGCAGAGTGCCAAGCGGGTCAAGATGGAGGATGGCTGTCTCGCGCCAAAAGGATTAGACACTCTCGTGTTCTCCCTCTTCCGATCCCCCTTTCGGGACTGGGAGGAAAGCCATCAATGATCCGCGTCCCTTTTCGGCCTGCCATCCGCTTTCTCTCCCCGGCTCTAAAAATGGCAAATATAGAACGTCAGAGTCAACGAACTTGTCACGGCAAAGGTTAAGCCTATCTTATTTCCTGCCAAGCAGCCGCGATAAGCTCGTTGTGAAAATGTAAGCTACAAAATACGCTCTTCAGATTATACAAAACAACGCAGATACGCGGATTGATTAAGCCGTACAGCCTAAGACGAGTTAAGTCCAACTACAAATACCAGCGAGTTTCTTTATGTGTCAAGCGGTACAAATACTTCTCTTGAATAGTGCAAGCAGGCAATTTCTAAGCGAGTTAACTCCCACGTCAATTACCATCTACCAGAGAGTATGTGCCAAGGGCTAAAAATAATTATTTGCTTAGATAACACAACCAGAAGCGTAAAATATATCTCTAACAAGTGAAGTTATTCATCAAGGAAATATTAGTATAGGTATAGTTATGTAGATATTTTACATGCTTCTGATATATGACTTAGCTTGTGGGCGAAGAGATAGTACTTAAATATAAGTATAGTGTTCGAAAGTGGAAAAAACCAGGTGGAACATAGTAGTCATTATATTTTAACTCAAAAGAAGTACTATGTCAATGTAAAAATTACAGTTTTTAACTTTTGTTTCAATTTTGCTAAAGATTAAAATTATTGAATTAGATAAATTAGTTTAAATTAGTTATTTTGACGTATTAAACAAAGTATTCCTTAATTTGCCACTATAAGGCCTTATTTTCCACATTTTTGTCATTATCAGACACTATTTTCCACATTTAGCCATTATTAAAGGCACTATTTTCCACATTTTGCCATTATTAGGAACCATTTTCGACATTTGGCCATTATTAGGCATTATTTTCCACATTTTGCCATTATTAGGAACTAGTGTTGTTAGTCGGAAAAGTTTCCGTATTTTTCCGAAAAAAATCAAAAAAAGTTTTCATTCCATGATTAGTCTTTATATTGTTTGCAAATTTAAATAAAGCGGCATTTTCGCCTTATTTTTTCGAATCTGAAAGTATAACTAAACCTCTAGACTAGTTTAAACTGATTAACAAAGTAACACTATTAATGTTTTGTAGTATGTTTACTGATTTTAGATATTTTATATCGATAAAAAGTTAAAAACCCTTAAAAAGTAATTTATGTTTAAATTTTTTATTTTTCCTTATTACAGAAAATTTTCCGCAATTCGGAAATTTTTCCGCATATTATTTTTCCAGAAATTTAACAACACTATTAGGAACTATTTTCCACATTTTTCCATTATTAGGCACTAATTTCACACATTTTTCCATTATTAGGCACTGGTTTCCTGACACGCTGCATTTTTAGTAAAACTAGTTTAAATAGAAATAGCTCAACTTTAAAAAAATCCTCAAGACGTGGGTTAAAATTAAGCTTAATTACGGCGTAACTATGACAGGTAAGAGTTTGTATTACGCGATATTACCTTGAGAGAGGCTCTATTTAAGCGTTTGTTTATATTATGAAAGGGCACCCTTAACCTCCGTTCGCACGCGCGAAATCGCGTTTGCGAAAAATGTCGTTTGTCGTCCCCTTGGCAATCAAATATAATTATACGGCAAAATGGGAACACCATTTGATTCCTCGTCAGCGCGCGCGTTTGCTAAAACGTTAGCCAACACTCGCTCCCTCCCTCCCTTCCACGTGCCTTCCACGCAGGTATACATACACGCGTACAAATACCACGCGACTTAATGTTTATACACACACGGCAAAGACTGTTATCCGAGTTAGCATTTGAAGCGGAATTTAGGAAAGCGGTAAAGTCTGCCAGCAAATCCGACAGCCCTTCAGTATAAGTGAACCAATTTGACCTTTCCGCCTCCGCGTATTATATCTACCACTACGCTAGGCGACTTTACCAAGCGCTCCAGTTGTACACCTTACGCGAACCGGGGGAAACGGGACATTTTCAACCCAAGACCGAAGCGAAGGCATAGCCACGGACTATCTGGCGAACTCGGAAGACGGAACGACCGACATTCGAACCTAAAAAGGGAGTTCGCCGGGTAGAAAATCAATATATGGGTTGCTAGGGGCAACGAGTGACGTCAGAGTCGGGTCGATTTCTCGGCGGACTACAATCGGAATCGCCTCCCCCCCTGACGTGTACGCTAATGAAAAGAGGAAGGCAGGGGGGGGGTTCGTCGCGAAACGAGGAGAGACATAAGCGATAGCTTCTCCGCTGCCATGGAAACCGTCTTGACCTCTAGACACACCCTCGTTCGTCCCTATATCATTCCGTATCAATCTCTTCCACCCCAACCCCGAATTGGCGCCAAATCTGGGAGCGCGATTTATCCCGGGAATATTCGTTATTCGTCACACGCGGACCAAAAGGGGTTGGCATTTATAGAAACGCAAACGTAACATCAATATTACATTATTTATCAGTGTAATATAATTTTCTAGTTCATATTTTTTACTTTTATACGGAAGTAAAATGTGTCCTATTTTGGAATAGTGAACAAGTAGTTCCGACAGATATCCCAAATGGGTGTGGCACAACAAACGACGTTTCAATAGTCCTAGTCGATACTACGCCGCAAAATATTATTTTACTTCCTTCACATTTTAAATAATCTGAATCTGGCAACACTGCTATCTTTTTTTGGTCGGCTTTGTATTTTGTTTGCTGGCAACACTGTTTCTCTACACCGAAAATTGCGTCCACAGCCCGGACAAAAACTGTCTCACCTTATACGCAAGCCACTCAACAGCAAAAGGCGTAGCGGGTCGACCACTCCGCCATTTCGCGCATATCTGTGGGAATACTAGCGGATGCTGTAGCATCTCCAGCCGACACCCAACCTATATAGGTAGAGTGCCTAGCCCTTCGGAAATGGCTCCTAAAAGGGAGCGACGGGCACACTGCGACCCAGCGTGACCCGGCACAATCGGCACCGGAGATCCCGATGGGTTCCAAAAGGCCGGGAAACAGAGCCGCAGCGCCTCATACGGAGACCCACCGCCCCACAGCAGGCTACCAATTCCGCCGAGGCGGCCAGTATGCCTGGACCTTCTCCGTTAGCCTGATGAGCCGAACACCAGTTTCCAGCCCATACCTGACCGAAGTCGGAGGTGGAGATAGGACCATTTGATCAGTGTTAATATCTCCCAGTGCACCACCGCCCCTTATTCCTCGTCTGTAATATCTCAACTGACAAGTGAGTGACGTCAAACGGCCATCCAATAAAAAGACAGTGTCAGAATTTATAGCCCGGTGTACCTAGTAACAGAGACCATACCACCGGAGGTCTATCATCATAGTGTCCACAAGCCCGGACAGGTGACAAATTCAGCATGGGTAGTAGTACCCTACTACTGATGGTCGCACCTTTGACGCAAGCCACTCAACCCAGCAGAAGGTGCAGCAATGGGTGGACCATTTCCCACTTCGCACACAGCAGTGGGAGTAAGAGTGGATGCTGTAGCAACTCCAGCCGACACCCTCCCTACGTAGGTAAAGAGTCAAACCCTTTGGAGAGAGCTCCTAAAGGGGAACGACGAGCACACAGCAGTCCAAGTAACCCGGCACAGCTGGCACCGGAGATCCCGGTGTTACTCCAAAAGGCCGGGAAACAGGACCGCCGTGCCCTCATACGGAGGCCCGCCGCCCCACAGCAGCCTACCCAATCCGCCGAGGTGGCCAGTTTGCACGGACCCTCTCCGTTAGCCTGAGCCGAAGCTCAGTATCCAGCCCAAACCTGACCGAAGTTGGAGGTTTAAGATAGGACCATTTGATCAGAGCTAACATCTCCCAGTGCGCCACCGCCCTTATGGGTTACAAGAGCCGGACCCCGACTCCCCAGTGAAGCCACCAGTTATTGCACACTCTAACCCATTGAGGGCCCCAATAAAAAGACAGGAAATCCGAGCGGCAAAAACACCGAGATCGAGGCAACCTTTTATTGCCTAAAATTTATTTACTAACCTTGGGTAAAAATGCCGACCCACCGGCAAAATTTAAATTTATATGAAAGACCAATTAGAAACTGCTATTTCGTTACACGTCGCGACTTGTAACGAAATAGCAGTTTCTAATGAGGAACAACTTTCTAATTGGAACGAAGTTTCTAAATCTAACGATTCTCGAGATGATTTTTCAACGACCTTGAAGACATGGTTCAAGGTCATCGATGTTATCATTTTTAATTGTCCCCCAACACGTGTTAAGTGTCACAAAAAATTGAGATTAGTACAGGAAACGGTTTTTGAGATAATAATTTTAACCAGGTTTGGGCGCAGTTTGCCCCACTGTGCGTCGTCTGAAACGCAGACGATTTTAAACCGAAAACACGAAACTAAGCAAGGCAGGAAATTCGACTCCATATAAATTAAAATTTCGCGGGGTGGGTCGACATTTTTACCCACCTTTTAAAATACTCGAATAGCGGAACCTTTAAATTCCTTTGAAATTTATTACATGGAGCATTTAAATTGATATTAAGTAGCTTTAGGAAATCCTACTTAAGGGCCCACGAAAATTAAAAGAAGGGACCAAAAAATCGCTTGAAAGCTATTGTTTTTGAGTGATAAACATCCCGTTAATAATATTTCGATACAGGAGGCAAGTCTTAACGAGTTTAAAATAAGGAAGGGGGTCACTTCCGGTGAAAAATGTCGAGTCGTCTGCAACAGAATCTTCAAAGCGTATGGGGATACCTTTGACTTATTTCCTAAAACGGGTGAATGTGGCAGGGCCGTTTTAACCTTTCTGTAGGCCTTAGGCAGAAATCTCTCATTTATCGTCTTTTCGGACCTTCGTAGGCCCTATTTTATGGAATCATAGGCCCTAATTTATCCTAAAAATTTCGTGGTCCCTAGGCACTTTGCCTAGTCTGCCTTATGGATAAGGCGGCCCTGGAATGTAGACGTTTTAGAAGATAAATTCTGCGAATAGTTTAATTTAGACACCTTTGTTCTAGAACAAGCGAAAGTTTAATTTAAACACCTTTTGTTCTAGAACAAGCGAAAAGTTTAATTTAGATACCTTTGTTCTAGAACAAGCGAAAAGTTTAATTTAGACACTTTTGTTCTAGAACAAGCGAAAAGTTTAGTTTAGACACCTTTTGTTCTAGAACAAGCGAAAAGTTTAGTTTAGACACCTTGTGTTCTAGAACAAGCGAATAGTTTCAAACTATTACAGTTTTTTCATTACACAGCAGAAATCGTAGCAGACGACGCAAGCTCTTCAACGGAAATTGTCCACCTATTTTAAGCCGTTATGCTTTCTTGGGGGTATCGGGAATAACATTACCGGAAGTGCGTAGCCCAAACAAATGCCGAGATGTAATTTCCATTATCTATATTTTTTCTTTGATATATCAGGGTTGGGTACGTTTCGACCTCAATAACAATACACGTGGCGCCAAGCAGACGAAAGAACCGGTCCAATTTTGTAAACATTGCCCTGAGCATCGTACTTGCACTGGCGTGTTTGACAAATGACGAAAAAGGGCTCAACCCTAAGCTTAGAAGGACCCTCCCTGGAACGTTTTGAAATCAAACCGTACAATTAGGATTTCCACCAGCGTACCCCAAACCAAAAAGGCTTCTGATTTAAATACCTCGTCGATCAAATTAGCGAATCAAGAAAGAAACTTGGACCGAAGATACGCGGCGCCTACGAGCCCATTACGTCGTCTGCTAAATAGCTGTTACGCCATGCCCTCTGGTGGCCTAATGACGAGTGTATTATTGAGGAAATATTTTGCCCGAGGAAAAGACGTGTCTTAAAAGCTAATAATGTTCATTATGTGATCCATTTTTAAGCGGGGGGTGCGAATAATGGAAGGGGGAAGGAATGAAGGAGTTATTTAAATCGGCGACGCCAGAGAGGCGCTGGCGCTTTGGTTGTCATTGAAAAGCGAATTAAATCCGATTTAATTATCTCGAACCTCATACCCCACGGCAGGTACCAATGTTTTGTATTCTCTTGGATTCAATAATTGAAATAAAAAGGCCCTCTGTTGGGGAGGATCGGAACTAAAGCGACTCGTAACATTTAATTATTTGGGATTTGATGGATGGTAAAAGTAATTTACTTAAAGCTTGCTTTAAAAATATTTGGTATTTTTAAAGCGTCGATGCCTTAACTTGATAAAATGCGTAGCTTCATGAGTCATGTTACGTAGATTTATTTCATATCATCGTTTCAATAGAGTGCTAGCAGTTGATGTGTTTTTAAAAGTTAGTGACGTCACAGCCGTAGCTTCCGTAATGGTTGTCATGAAAACTCGCGTTTTTTCTCAATAGACGTTTAACATTGGTGACGTCGCAGGGTTTCAAGCTGCTGGCACCTTGGAAAGCGGAACGATAAACCCGAGTCCAATGGTTCCGGTTATATATAGTTATAAAACAACTTTATTTGGATTATGTTGTCTATTTTTTGATAATAAATGATTGGTTTCGTTAAAAAATTATATACCTATAGGCTTCGTGCGTAGTTTAAATTTTGGTCCCAAATATCGCCGATTACCGACCGAGTTTTAAATTGAATATGTGAAAGCTGTGTGCTCGTTAAAAATTGACGGCTTTTAAAATTCATTTTGCGCGTGAAAATACCTCTACATGCTATGGTCAAAAAAGCACGCAAAGAAGTCTGTGTGCCCAAGACATGTACCTGTAGTGTCGCGCTCTAAAACGTCATTTCAAAATCCGTCAATTCTCTCTGCACAACCACTGAAAGTTTGAACCGAAAAACATGGAAATTCAAAAGTCGTCTGCTATTTCTTCACATATTTAGTTGAAGGATATTAAAGCAGGTGGCGCTATATTTCCTAAACTCGAAGCCTATAGGTTAAGTAATAATATAAGTTCATAATTAATTTTAAATTGTATTTATTGGTAAGTCCAGAATTTATTAAATTAATGAATTAAATTTTTACAAAAGATACTAAAATATAATATACAGCAGTGTTGTAAGTTGGAAAATTTTCCGTATTTTTCCGAAAAAAGTTTTCATTCCAAGATTAGTCTAATATATTGTTTGAAAATTTATATAAAGCGGCATTTTCGCCTCATTTTTTCGAATCTGAAAGTAAAACTAAACCTCTAGACTAGTTTAAACTGATTAAAAATGTAACACTATTAATGTTTTGTAGTATGTAGTAGACATTTTATATCGATAAAAAGTTAAAAACATTAAAAACCCTTAAAAAGTAATATATGTTTGAATTTTTAATTTTTCCGATTGGCGGAAAATTTTCCGCATTTTATTTTTCTGTAAAATTAACAACACTACTATACAGTGATTTCAGTATCACGTGACACGACGTCACCTATGCTTTTTCCCATAGAGAAAAAATTCCGCACAAAATGGCGGCCATAGCCAAAGCTACGAACTGAAACTACTCTATATTATAGAGTAGTATCAACTCGTAGCTTTGGCCATGGCCGCCATTTTAGGCACGTTTTTTTGTCTATAGGAAATAGCATGGGTGACGTTGCTTGATGTAGCACTGATACTACTCTATTGTAGGTTTCGGTTAAGAAGTCCATATTTTTAGCCAAATACCCAAATTATTTTGCTATTTGCAAGTAAAACGTCCCGGGATTTCAATTATTTTTTATTTTTTAACAAATATGCAAACTATTTGGTTATTTAAAAACCAAATACGTTGAATTATTTGATATTCTAAATTCTGTTTGGTATTTGATCAGTTAACCGGCTTGGATTTTTGACCTAAAAATATTCGACCAAATTATTTGACGTTTTAAATATTCGATGTGGTATTTGACGTGCCTTGAAAAAATATTTGATATTCGATTCGATCCTCAAAAAATTTTATTTGCACATCTCTAGTATTTATTAATTTCTAGTTTTCTACTCCTTATTGTATCGTCTACAAAAGTGCCAAAAACTGGGAAAGTCGATATAAATGTAAAGGTAAAATAGTAAAACGGGGGCCGGCAGTGGTGAAAGGAGGGGGAGCGAATCGCGATTGTCCACGTGGACCGAAAGGGCTTTTTCGCATCCTCCTCTCGTTCGGCGGAAAAGGACGCGCGCACACACCCTCGCCAGCACCGGAAGAAGGGGGAGGGAAACGCGCACGCGCCCTGGAGGCCAATTCCGGTCGAAACGGCGATTGCCCAACCACCCACGCGGTACGACGGAGCGAAATCCCCGAAAAGGAGTCCCAAGAATCCGCGAATTCATCTCTACGTCTACCCACGCCGGGGGGGAGCGAAATAGGGGAGAACAGTACGCTAACCTAACACTACGTTTTAAGCAACGTCTGTATCGGGGAAATGAAAGCTCTAGCTAGCGAGTGATCGTGATTCACGGCGTGGAGGATGTGGGAGAGCGAAAAGAATTGAAATAAACGGGCGCCGGCTGTCAGTTAAAGGGGGAAGAGTCGAAGGGGGGGACGGGAAAAGGCGCCACGGAGTCCGCGCGCCTTTACCCGCTGCGGGGAACGAAACCCAGAAGCAGACGGACTGAATGTCTGCTTGTGAGGTCATGGAAAATTTCCAACATTTTCGCGGGCTGTGGGTGGCTGGGAGAACGAGGGGGTTCCATTTGTTTCTCCCCTCTTCTTTCCGAAGGCGGGGGGGGGGGAGATGGTTTATGTGAGGGGGAAAAAGAAAGCTAGCCGCGTTTTTTAATTTATCCGTATGTATTATCTTTTTACAATATAATAAATCAAATTCGGGTATAGGGAAACTCCACAGTATAAAAAAATACGTATAAAATTTGAGAAAATACAGGATTTGACCGTTTAAAGGTTTTATATAAAATGTATACAAGGTTTTATCATAAGTGGATCATTCTCCGCTTATGGTTTTATATAAAATGTATAGCTATCTTGCCTCATTTACTTTTGGTTTTACCATTTCAGTTGAGCTGATTATAATTTGGCGATACAAACATATTTATTTTAATTGTAGTTTAATACAATAAATTAAGGACATTAAACAATGAATAAATTTAAGGAAACAATGAAATAATATTTTGGTATTAAAATCAGAGGTAAGGGGGCATTTACATTTTCGGTAACACAAGGCTTAGGAGAATTTGCCGACCCTTGGGCCGAACCTATATATGTGCGTCAAATCTAGGTTCTAAAATCATACGAAAAAGCTTAGGCTCCTTGTAGGTTTTGGCCATTTACCAAATATGTAAATGCGAGTTCATTTAGCGATAACTTGTGAGGAAGTCTTAGAGCGATGTATCATTTCCATATTGTTTCGCAGACTCGACTTCAGACAATAATTAATTTATGCATCGCTGTCGACAGATTTATTAGATATTTTATTGAAATACTGCCAAGAGATCCCGGGAAAACTAATAAATAATAATTCACGACTGTCATTCAACGTATCAATACAATATCAACGTTTTGGGGAGTGGCTACAGCAGGACACGTTTCAACTAGGGTTAGCTATGCACAAAGTCCAACCATAAGTTTATAACTGCCCTTCTCATAAGTGCGCTAGTTCCCTATCCCCCGCCTGTAAAGTTTTAATGGCGCTAAGGTTTTTTCACATGTGGGCTTATTATTTTGTGGCCCTTACAACTTTAGTGAGCCCTTATAAATTTTACAGGAAGCCAGAAGAGTCGCGTTTACTGGACCCCCTACTGACTAATTGTATCCGACCTAGAGCCTGAGAGGCGACACGTGCATTCCCGGGGTATTTCCCTAAATTCCCTTAAGCCCATTTCTTTTATTTCTATTGTCCATTCAACTTTATCTCAAATTCCGCTCCCTTCATCTCGAATCTATCTGATTATGGTCTACTATCTTCTTGAGTAAACGAATTGATTTTTGATTTTCAAAAAAAATTCCAGAAAAACGTTTCTTGGCAATAAAACAAATTTCTAGAGATAAAGAAAATTCATAAATTCAAATATGTGGCTCCCTAATTATAAATATGTGGCCCCTCTCAGAAATGCAGGGGGCTAAAGCCCAGGGGCGTAGGAACCGGGGGGGGGGGAAGAGGGGCAACTAATGTTATTGCTCCCTCCAACTTTTTGGTCAATTGAAATCTTCAAAAAGCTCAAATTATCATTTTAAAAGCATAATAAACTTTTAGAACCTCAACTGTGTTTAAATTTCAGTCTTTGCCAATTTACATAATAGTAAAAGGTACACATGCATTCGGAGAAGCTACACTCCATTAAAAATTCAAAACCATTCTCCAGACCCTTTTTGTTTCACTTTGCCCCCTCCAACTTCTAGAACGTTCCTACGCCCCTGCTAAAGCCCACTTCAGCCCACCCTTGGCGCCGCTACTGGCTATTCCGCAGTGACCACACATTTTTGGTGGACCTCATTCGGCGCGTGCGTAGCACTGACGAATAATAATTTGTTTTTAAGTCGCGTATTTTTCTCGCTATACATTGGGTGCTGGCCCGTAGCATCGTAAGCATATAGCTAGTATCTGAGCCCCGTCACCAGGCAAAAGACCGCACGGTCCTGTTGGCCAACAATAACGCGACCACCATGGGCGTGTTAATGTAAACTCCTTTCAATAACAACGAAAGTAGGCCACATCCACGAGCAACCAACGAATAACTAACGCTATTTAATTCGGCTAACTGATACACTAATGGTCCTTTAATAAACACCATGGACCAAGCGAGGGGCTAACCACTCTTAGAAAGTCTGTACACCGGATTACGCTTAGATTAGCACTGCCAAAGGCAGGGACTTCAAAGATTACGCGTAATCCCATTAGTACAGTCAAAGCTACGGCTCTGTACACCGATTACGCGGAGTGATCAGCCCCTCGGGACCAAGAACCTAAGTGGACTCACTGTTCAGACTTTGAAAAGCACGTGTCAATACTGGAAATAGGAAAATCAGGGGTAATTTTAGTTCAATGTGGACCAACTTTACGTCGCTGCATGAAGTCGATTTCCGAAGTATAGTTTCGTAGAGAAGCTGGAGCGTTCATTTTCAATTTGGACAAAATAGCGCAGTTGTTGTCGGTTAAATGGTGAGGCTTAGTAAGTTTTAGACCTTTTATTTTTAAATTGGATCTTTAAAAGTTTATGTAATGGTAATTAACCAGCAAGCCGCGTACGGCTGAGGTTTTTTTAATCAAATTCACTGTAATCCATTTCATTTCTGAACTTAAAAAATTTCATGAACTAAGCCTAACCTAACTTTCTCGCACGTATTGTCACTTAAGCCCCCTCGTAGTGATAGTTGAACAGAATTCTTGAGGCGCTTCAAAGCGGCTGATGTACCTCAGTAAGCCTTCCGATGTAGGCCACGCCTACGTTGTCGAAACATCGGTTACCGTGAGTCCCTTCAGATTCTTCGTCCATGCATGGACACTGTATCTCTAACCGGACGGGAAAAGCTGTAGCTTCCACCATACAAAATCAATTGCCGCCGCCACCGTCTCTCTGTAAAGGGGGGGAGGTTCAAGAATTTTTAAAGTTTCGGGCTGTCCAAGCCATATAATTCGTCACGTGGTCGACGAAACGTTCAGTTTGAAATGGGAGTTTACATTCTTTCGAATGACGTTGACGGCCCTGCGAATCGAGTACGGCCGACTATCTCAGCTAATACGAAATTACGAAGTAGGACGCAAACGGACAGTGAGGGGGTACCTCTTTTAGGCTGCTTTTCCCGTCCGGTTAGAGATACAGTGTCCATGGTCCATGATAAATACCAAAGTAATAAATATTGTACAGTTTTTTTTCTAATTCGTCTACTCATTGCCATGATTGTCTAACCTAGGAGCAACAAACACAAGGAGAACGCAGCCAGCCTTTAAACACGCTAAAGAAGGGTTGTGTACGAATTTCATTGGACGAGCGTCACGAGCCTTTACGCTGAACGTTTTACGGGCCCCCCCCGAAGACAATTTCCGAATTTTCCCCTTCCGACGGTAGCAGGCGCTAAAGCGTCTAACCAATGAAAAACGTACGCAAGAAAATCCACGACTTTTGACCAAAGAATATAAAGCCCCAGGAATGGAAGGTGTAGCTCCGTCTAGTGGAAATTTTGCGCCTCTCGTTTTTAAAGAGAGACCGGGTTGCTTTAGCCGTTTCCGGTTACTCTGATTTGCTTTGCCGGAAGTTTCTAACGCAGCAAAAACACGCGGCCAATAATATCAATCCTTCCATTCCTGGGGCTTTATATTCTTTGTTTTGACGGGTTGCGTTCTCCTTATGTGGGGTGTTGTGTTTGTTGCTCCTAGGTCTAACACCATTTTTAGATAGTTGACAGGAACTTTCGCAATCGGTACACTTACGACATTGTTACCTTTCAGGAAATAAATCAAATTCAAGACAAAGATTGCGAGTTCACTTATCAGTGAAAAAAGGATACGGATAACGGTCTTGTTTAAAAAAAAACAAAGATTTTACATAGTTCACTTTCACCTTTAACTATTCGCGGGGGGAGTCACAATTTCCCTATATAGAGTATCGAGGATTTAAAAATAAAATACATTTTATCAATTTATATCGTATTGGTTAGGGTTTAATCAATCGGAAAGATTAGAGTATGTTGCCAGTATTAAGAAGAATTGGGTCAAGACCGTGGACTTTCATTCAATTTCAAACACAATACATGTACACCCTCGTAGCAGGAAATACATTCTTTCGCGTAAAACTGTCGAATCATCTCTTATAAAGATATCAGCTAAACGCGTCAAACATATCGAACATTTTTAAGGCAATTTCTTAAGCCTAACTACTGGAAGTGACTAACAAAGTATTAAAGATCTATGTTTTGCCAATGCTGTCCAGAATGTGGTGAAGCTAACTTGGCAGCGTGCAAAACGACTAGCTGAACCTTCCCGAACCTCTCAATCAACGTAGAAGTAATGGAAGATAGATAGTCTTTCGCGAACGACAATAATAGTGAAGCTGAAAATAAAGAGGTATTGAAGCTTTCCAATATACCCCTACCAGAGCACGCGCCTTCCAAAAAGGTACCTTTGGACTTTGCCTTTCAGAAGTTCACTCTCTTCAAAAAGATAATCCCAGTGGCAGATTCCAATTTCTATTCCGTCTTTAGTTACACCCAATTAACTCTAAAAATAACGGTACGATTCGCGTTTCAAAGGGTAAGAATAGGTGAAAATAGAATGCAATCTTATTTCAAAGGAAATAGGACACTTGCAAATTTTTGCGTACGGGATTTCGAATCTCAAAGTGATTCGAAGTGATTTCAGAAATCAGAAACTGATTTTGCGATTTTAGGGTTCGATTTTGGTGTGATTTCTTGTGTTTTGGTAGATTTCACGATTTTCGGGCAGATTTTGGGATTTTCAAGTAGATTTCCAGATTTCTAAAATCATTTTCTTCGGACCTCTCGAAATAGGCCGTCTAAGCCAAACCTCTTTCCGTTATCGGTCAATATAAATGTACGGTGAAATATACGCGGTTATCACCCGAATTAATTATTCCGCGTTATATAAATATTTAATTCTTGTTTTTTTTTGTTTTGTTTCGTTGTGGTTATTGAACCGACCATTCATTTTCTGTTTCCTGACTTTCACGTTGGTGGCGCGGAAGTCGCGACCTACCCTAACCACTTCAGATACGAATTCAAGGAGATGACAAAATAAAAATTGGAGAAAAAAATTGCAATTGAAAATGTCAAGATACACGAAATATCGTGTTGGCGAAATTTTCGACACCTTTCGCTTAAAAAAAATTCCCATCGTATCTACCATATCTTTGAAAACAAGGCCTTTTACAAAAAACCACTCGAGATTTCAATTCGCAAAGTTAGCGCGATTACCAATATCTTTACCACTTTCTTATTTAAAGGTTGAAACAAAAATTTAAACACATCAAGGGAAAGTCACAAAGTCTACAGATATTTTATCTCAAAGTTAAACTAGGCCTACTTTAAATCAATAATGTCGATATTTTTATATGTTAAATGGATAAGCGAAAAATTCATTTATTTTAAAAAGTCCGCTTATAGCCGGCCAGCCAAAGAGCTTGATTCTAAGCATAGAAGTTTATAGTCTATGTTCTAAGCGACATCTCTTAGATTGCATTTTTTAATACATATTAAAACGGGGGTATGTAAAAGGCGGGAGGGTCACGTACGTAGACCGGCCCTGGGAATCAGAAACGACCTAGCCTGAACCCTCAAGGACGAACTCCCCCAAAAAAGAGCCAGAACGGATTACAGCCGTTAATGGTATAAAATTCTCTTTGTCATTTCATGGTCGGTAGCGCGTAAACGAAAATAATATTTCCCTGTTTATTTTTGAATTAATAGGCGTTATTTTCATACGGGTATATTGGGCGTGATTCTGACTATATAACATAAGTAACGTCTAAGTAAAGTATTTTCTACTACATCTTTTCTTTGTTCATAGTGACTTCTAAAAATATCGAAATAGCGCCAGCCTGTAGCGATTTCGGGAACTTTATACTTCCGTAAATGTAACCTCCACCGCTTGCTTTTTACATTTGTGGCCCAGGCCTAGCGAAATATACAACCCTTTGGTATTAAAAAATTATGAATTATTGCTTCTGAATTTAAAATTTATTATTTCAAATATTTTTTCGAACGCTGTTATGGTGTTTATCAACATGTATTAACTACATTTTCGGTGTATCTCAACATGTATTAACTACATTTTCGGTGTATCTCAACATGTATTAACTACATTTTCGGTGTATCTCAACATGTATTAACTACATTTTCGGTGTATCTCAACATGTATTAACTACATTTTCGGTGTATCTCAACATGTATTAACTACATTTTCGGTGTATCTCAACATGTATTAACTACATTTTCGGTGTATCTCAACATGTATTAACTACATTTTCGGTGTATCTCAACATGTATTAACTACATTTTCGGTGTATCTCAACATGTATTAACTACATTTTCGGTGTATCTCAACATGTATTAACTACATTTTCGGTGTATCTCAACATGTATTAACTACATTTTCGGTGTATCTCAACATGTATTAACTACATTTTCTGTGTATCCCGGATTGGGTGAATTGGAATTCGGCTGACCAATAGAAATTAAAGAAACACGAAAAGACTAATAAATTTCGAAAATTTGCTAAACCTATAATTTGTCTTTGCTTGTGACCGAAGTCAATAGCTGAAAACTATTCGTGAGTTCTGAACCGTTAAGAGAACGGCCTAGGACTGAGCTGTGACGTCACGAAAAAGTTCTGGATAGTTCAGAACTTTTGTACGAATAGTTGTGATTCGTACGATTTGACGTACGCAGCCCGATGTGCAGACGAATTTTAGAGATTTTAACCTTGAGTTCCGGCCAGTACTTGCTCTTGAGCAGGTACCATTTAGAACGGTTCCGAACGGTTCAACAAGAGGTTCTTGTCTGCGAATAGTTTGCATTTGGGTAGTTCTAGAATTTTTTTTGCCGAATAGTGCGCATGGGGACTGGTTGAACGGTTCAGAACTCACGAATAGTTTTCAGCTATTATGAAGAAACGCGTTGACAAGGCTAAAAGTGTCATACGTATGGTTGCTGCGTTACTTATGGTTAATGAAATTGAGAAGATCGCGTTATTTAACGTACAATGTAAGGAATTTGGATGAAATTTGTTTGTAATTGAACTGCGGCGGGAGAACTGGTGGGTGGGAGTGAAAGGTGGTGTTCTGTTTCGTGTCACCTCGCGAATCTCGGAATGCCAAATTCGCGTAGGTGAGTTTATGGCCGGAAAAAGGCATTACGCTTAATAACATAAACTTTCGGAATTCGGCGAGGGCTAATTCCAAACTGTAGGAGTCAACTCTCCAGAAACATTCCCGACGAGTTTATCCTGTTTGGCCGGATGTCTCGTGTACCACTATATTCTATGGAGTAAAAACATTCTATACATAAATAAAGGAAATTTAAAAAGTATCCACTCTCCAACGATACAACCCTCGATTTGAGATGCCAGCGCCATATCACGACCAAAAATAGAACCATTAGAGTAGAATAAAAAATTCAAATATTAAAAAAAAACAATCTACTTTTCCTTAAAGACGTTAAAAGTGATAAATGTTAGGTGTTTGAATTATGTTTAGTTAATTTATTGCTTAAAATAACTCAATATCTGAGAAAAGAAACTATATGGCGCTATTATTAAAACTGTACGTTAATTAGGTAATTAACGACCTTCAGGAAAATTCTATGGAAATTACAAATCACGCAACATTTCAACATTATAGCAATATAGAATGATGAACAATAGTTAGAGATATTATACAGCTCTGGCGTTACGAGTGACAGATATAGAAGTGTTCTACTGTTACTAGAACAAAATTACATAAAATGAAAATGACCTCATCATCATTATAAATTATACGGAACATTTGTTTAGATTATATAAGCCTATTATGTTTATTTTTTCATAATCTTAATTTATTCGGTGAAATTTAACTATTTTCATATCTCTCGGAATGTTTATTAAATGAATTTTTGGGAAAACGCTCGTAGGCAAAGAAAAACCAGTAAAAACCGGAGACTGAAAATATTTGGACGATTATGATAATTGGCCGGTGGCGGCTCCAGCCGTTTTATAATTCTTAATGGTTTTCCCAAAAAAATCTGTATAACATCCCCCTCCGATATTTAAATACCGAGGCGCGGGGGGGGGGGGGGTAATAACGGGCGCAGTTTGAGAAACGTTGAACCGGTCGTCCTTCGAACATTAAAGTAATTCCCAAGGATTTCTGCATGCCAAAAAAAAACAAGATTGACGCGTCGATATAAGAATGTTTCACCAAACATGGCAGTCATGGCTCAAAGGCGAGAGGTGATAGATGGTCAGATAATAGAAATAATGTTGGGAAAGCTATCTATATAGGTGCAACCAGAATTAGATTAGAAGAAGTTACTACAGATAGTGTTCGTACGGAGATCCCCGACTTTTGTCCCCGACTGTGCCGTATTTCCGCCTAGGCCAACCTAGGCCGTGGCTTAGGGGCCCATCCTTGGAAGGGGCCCTCCAGTGACCGTAATTACTGTATTCGAAGGCATAAATCTATAATATCAATCGTAATTTATTTTGGAGAAATTCCTAGGTAGAAGATTTGGTTTTAAAATTACAAAATTTTCTGCCTGGCAGTTTACGGACGCAGCCTTAAATCGCAATGTTGCATAATTATCGCATATTTAGTCGACGATTGTTAAGAGCTTTTATTTAGTAATATAACCGTAGAGCTCAGACTTCTACGCTGAATCAGGGAAATTCAGGCACAGCCTAGTTCCAGGGATAAGAGTAAATGCAGCGCGTGAAAAGGGGGCCCAGACTCCTTATCTGCCTATGGGCCCAGGATCTCTAAGTCCGGCCCTGCCCCTCCCTCCCCTAAACGCCTCGCGTAATTTATGGACGCTCCCTAAGGTGGTGCTGATTATTATTATTATTACCTTCGCACGATCCAGCGGATTTTTCTAAATTTTTTCGGAAGAAAATTATTACGTCATTATAGTGACTTTCCACAAAAATATAGCTTATAATTGCGTAATAAACGCGGTTATTGTAAACTGGCTCGAGCCCACGAGATTGACATATTTATTTTTATAGAGTAGATGAAACTTTTGGAGATCCTTTATTTAATACTTTAGTAAAAATATAGCTTATAATTGCGTAATAAACGCGGTTATTGTAAACTGGCTCGAGCCCACGAAGGTGACATATTTATTTTTATAGAGTAGATGAAACGTTTGGAGATCAGACTTCTACGCTGAATCAGGGAAATTCAGGCACAGCCTAGTTCCAGGGGTAAGAGTAAATGCAGCGCGAGGAAAGGGGGCCCAGACTCCTTATCTGCCTATGGGCCCAGGATCTCTAAGTCTGGCCCTGGTCCCCGACCGACCCCGACCCCGACTGTCGCAAACTAAGTCGGGGTTTTCCTTTTTCGGGGTTATGTTTTCGTAATGTAATTTTAAATTTTCGCGCCGACGCACCCCGCTAAAATCCTAAAAATATAAAATAGATAGGTTCCTTCTCTCCCTTTTTTCGTGGGCGACAATAGAATGATCCGAATGACCTTCAGCTGATGCCGCTGACGTAGTTCTCGCTTGACGCTTGACTCCGACTTAAGTCGCTTTTTTAAGTTTTAGTTTCATAATTGCCGTTGTTTCGGGCTCTCTCAGTCTCAGCTAAGGAGTGTGGAGTTTACTACGTTTGTAAATAACTTGTGAATTTATGAAACAACTTACTTAAACAATCGCCTAAGCTATGACGTCTATTTTAATATCTACCTATCTTATCTATTGTTACTATTACCATAAGCCTATCAACCCTAAGTTTGAAACGCGCATAGCGCCCTTTGTACCACCACTGGACGGGCGAAAAAGAAGAAATCAGGCGATAGTATCTTCACCTGGTTGAGATAAATTGAAGCTTCTTCCTTCCCCCTTTCTCTCTCTACGCACCTCTCTCTTACTAAAGCAGCTAGCGTCATGCATTGCGAGACGCGTTACGTTTCGCTTTTCCGCCACCGGGTGGATTTAGCGCTGTACTTTCGACAGTCGTTTGCTTGAACCAACACTGCCTTTCGATTCAAACTTAGGGTTGATAGGCTTATGCTATTACTAATAGTATCTAGGCTCATTAAAATTGGGGTATTTTTATAATTTTTCTATTCATAATAAATACAAATAATTTTCCATCCCCGACTGCGACCCCGACTTGTTTTTCGCGGGGTTAGACCCACCCCGACCCCGACCCCGACTTTATTTTGACCCCGTACGAACACTAACTACAGAGCCTGAAATTCTGGAAGCGCAAATGCTTTACAAAAGCGTGGGGGTAAGTTTCTTTATCGTTGGAAATTCCACCCCCCTCAAAAAGAGAGAAGATTCTCGAGGGACGCTGGGTAACGATACCGCCATCTAATGTGAGCTAACGAAAGGAAAATATCGTCCGCTATATCGTACGTTTTACAAGGCTTAGGTATGAAGTGTTGTTAGACACGGAAGGGTTGGACTGGGATAACGCCTATTTACCTAAGTTACTAATATATTTAAAACAAGATGTAAGTTTATTTGTGCGTTATTTAAAACATATGCTTCAATATTCTATACATTTTTTATTTATCTTCAATGCCAAAATTCCTAAATACAAATTTACCTACTTCATAATTTAATTCTACATGATAATTAAAATTGATCATCTTTGAAATATCACAAACTAATGTCCCAACTACCACTGATTCTGTAAGGGTGGATTAACTCTTCGTTTTGATGTCAACATTGGCAAATTGTCTTCCTCCTCTCTCTCTGGTAAGTCAAATGCGCCCACAGTGGGCTCTATGGCTCTATGATAACTTCCTCTAATCTAATTCTGGTGCAACCAGGAATCCATACTTCGCGTATGGACAGATCACTCTGACGGCTTTGGCCATGCCTACGAGATAAAAAATCCCCTCTGCGCGCGCTCCCCTCTCACGTTGTTGTTTGTTAAGTTAACATAGTGACGTCAAAAAAACCGTCTGCCACATCGAGACGAAAATCTGCCGCGATAAGCATTCCAAGTAGAGGTATGGATTCCTGGTGCAACTGCATCCAAGTTATGGTACGGAAATCTAAAAACTAGCAGAACTTAAGCACGTCAAAAGAAATCGTGTAGATAAAACCGGTAAATGGCTGGATTTAATCAATACATCGTTTTTCGTTACGTCATTCCACATTTAGTTAGTACTTGTATTACATTTTTAAATATAACTTTAATATTTTTATATTCAAACAGATGGCCCCACGGTATTCGAGTCGCCATACCGTAAGTCTACAATTATGTTAGTTAGTAGAAATAATTACTGCGAGGCAACGTAAAATATACGTCATCATACCTCAAAAGAATAACGGTCACCTAGCGGGGAAAATGATCAAATTGTTTAAGCACGAACTCACTATGACGACGAGGCAAACAGGACATATTAAACTTAAACACTGGAGCATCGACAAACTACTACAGGACTAGTATTACTATACTAAGCCCCCATAGAGGATTTTACTTATAACTGTCCCGCTTTCGACTGCAACGCCCCGGTGCGTAATTCTCGAAAGTTAAAAATCTATTACAAGATGTCGAATACTGCTGTGTTGTTATTTTACGAGTTGGTAATTAATTTTAAGTGATGACACCGAAAAAGTGCTATCATTTTTTGGACTTTGTAAAGTTCATCATCTAGTTTTTCAATCGATTCGCAAAGAACCGACTGAAACCTATTTTGAAAAATACCTAGAAGTAGTGTTCGTACGGGGACAAAATAAAGTCGGGGTCGGGGTCGGGGTCGGGGTGGGTCTAACCCCGCGAAAAACAAGTCGGGGTCGGGGTCGGGGATGGAAAATTCTTTGAGTTTATTATGAATAGAAAAATTATAAAAATAACCCAATTTTACTGAGCCTAGAGGTCTATAGCTTAGGCAATTGTTTAAGTAAGTTGTTTCATAAATTCACAAGTTATTTACAAACGTTGTAACTCCTTAGCTGAGACTGAGAGAGCCCGAAACAACGGAAATTATGAAAGTGAAACTAAAATTTAAAAAAGCTACTCAAGTCGGAGTTAAGCGTCGAGCGAGAACTACTTCAGCGGCATCAGCCGAAGGTCATTCGGATCATTCTATTGTCGCCCACGAAAAAAGGGAGAGAAGGAACCTATATATTTTATATTTTTAGGATTTTAGCTGGGTGCGTTGGCGCGAAAATTTAAAATTACACTACAAAAACATAACCCCGAAAAATGGAAAACCCCGACTTAGTTTGCGACAGTCGGGGTCGGGGTCGGGGATCCCCGACTTTCGGGGTCGGGGTCGGGGTCCCCGTACGAACACTACCTAGAAGATCAAAAATATTTAGTAATAGTTAAACTATAGCTTAAAGTTAAGTATTAAGTAAATTGTAGTTTTTTCTGGGCTATTTCCCCCCTTTAAAAATTTAAGCTCCATTTCCATGTACCGAATTTTTAAATTCCAAATACTACACTGGGTGTTGTCATAAATTTTGCCGCGACAGTATTAGAACCAACATTTATAGACTTACATTACTAGTCCTGTAGTAGTTTGTCGATGACTGGAGTACGCTAAAAATGCGTGGTTATTCTAGAAACGCTTCTCAGTAAAACCTTTAACACGCCGATTGCACTATAATAAAACCACGGAATAGGGGTTTTCATAAAACCCCCATCAAAGAACTACCTAGGAGGTGGTATACTCTAGGAAGGGACAGTGTGTCAGAATTTATAGCCCGGTGTATCGCTAGCAACTGGGGCCATAACACCGGAGGCCTATCATCATAGTGCCCTACGCTAGCGTCCCCAAGCCCGGACAGGTGACAAATCCAGCATGGGTAGCAGAACCCTACTACTGATGGTCGCACCTTTGACGCAAGCCACTCAACCCAGCAGAAGGTGCAGCAATGGGTGGACCAATCCCCACTTCGCACACAGCAGTGGGATTAAGAGTGGATGCTGTCGCAACTGCAGCCGACACCCTACCTACACAGGTAAGGAGTCAAACCCTTTGGAGAGAGCTCCTAAAGGGGAACGACGAGCACACAGCAGTCCAAGTAACCCGGCACAGCTGGCACCGGAGATCCCGGTGTGGCTCCAAAAGGCCTGGAAACAGGACCACCGTGCCTTCATACGGAGGCCAGCCGCCCCACAGCAGGCTACCCAATCCTCCGAGGCAGCCAGTTTGCACCGTTTTGCACGGACCCTCTCCGTTAGCCTGAGCTGAAGCTCAGTATGCAGCCCCTACCTGACCGAAGTCGGAGGTGGAGATAGGACCATTTGATCAGAGCTAACATCTCCCAGTGCGCTACCGCCCTTATGGGTTACAAGAGCCGGACCCTGACTCCCCGGTAAAGCCACCAGTTATTGCACACTCTAACCCACTTAGGGCCTCTAGGAAGGGACATGTAACGGTCTGCAGTCTTTGGTTTTTATTGATTTTTCGGGAAACATGTTTGCCAGCTTAATGACGTACATTCATGCGAGTCGCGCCCAACTGGGTCCCGATCAAGAAGATGTTTGAAAAAATTTCTGTACGAGTTAAAATTTATGACGTCACCCAGATTTTCAATACGATCTCCTCTGGGTGACGTCATGATTTTACCTAGCAACGCAAAAGCCATAATATTTTGATAAAAACAAGACGTACACAATCCTTCTAATGTGTTAAGTTTGTTTGAGCTATTCACAGCAAACTACAACGCCGGTATCACAACCAATATATATCCACAGTCACACATAATTGTGTTTACACTTATGTGTTACTTCTAGTCATACTTTGAAAGCATCGAAGTGTCACTCTTATTTTTTACTTCTGATCACACTTATTTGTTACTACTAGTCAGCCGTTGAGTGTCACACTTATTTCTTCTGGTTATACGACAAAGACTAGTTCGATCAGTTTCGTACTAATTTGTTACTTCTGATCACACCTATTTGTTACGTTGAGTGTCAGACTTATTACTTCTGGTCATACGCCTAAGATTAGGTTGATCAGGGTCATACTTAATTGTTACTTGAAAGCGCGGCGCACTCTGAACGGCCTTAAAAAACGCTAGATTGAAACGGGCGCGTAGACCTCTATAAACACGCGGATTTACAATGTTGGAAATTGCGGGGGTGCGTATACGCTGCCCAAAAAACCTTACTTAGAATTACAATTAAGGAACGTATTTGCAACTCTAGGTTATATGTAAACCACAGCTATTCAAAAATATAACTTTCATGGAAATAGGACTTAAATTAAGGAACTGTATGTAGATTTTGAGGCGAAAATATAAAACCACGAAAATTGGGGTCCCGTAAATTATCCTTAAAACTATACTTTAATTTAATATTTACTGATGTAACCGAAGTTGTAGGTCCGCTGAATCCTAACCTAGCCAATAATATTTTTTTAACGTTATCGGACTTAGTTTTAAATTAAATATCTACCACAATAAGCGAAACCACCGAAAATAGTAAATAGGGCAAATGCCCAACTTCTAGGGCTCCAATTTGAAAACTTTATGAAAGGCTATCAATGGCAATGTATGTACCTTCGAACGAGATATCATTGACTCTTCTAGCCGTAACCGTTGAAGAGATATGCGCGACACGGCGGCAACGGCTACACTGTACGTGAGACTAATACACACAAATCCTTAGGATTGTGTGAAAAAACCATGCGATCCTTGAGCCGCGCCGACGGATTTAAAACTGAAACGTACTGAACTGAACTCCCATCAAAGACTGAGGGGGCAATTATTGTCGGGGGGGGGGGCTGAAACAAGTTATGAAAACAATTATTCCCAACGACATCTACAATCGCCAAATGACCTAAATGCATTAGTTATACCAAACGAGAAGCGTAAGCGGGAGCGAGGGTGAAAACCGAACGAGGGCTTCGCTACTTCCTCTACGGCACCGGATACTACCGAGGCTCTAGTTTCTGGAACATTTCGGAGAGACCTTGGATGTGAGAGACGCCGGTCGATCCGACGATTGCGATCTTTGTCGTCCCGCAGACCCGGCGTGAACCCGACGCTTGAACCCGACGCCTCCCCATCAAGGACACCCGACCCAATTTGCTCCATAAACCGATTAAAGGATGTATTTTCTTGGCGAGGGAAACTTAGGAATGCGACGGGCTTCTTGAACGAAACTTTAACCTTGGGAAATCCCCAAGGTTGCCAGGCGGGGTTCTTAATTCGAAGCGACTAATTTACCATTTATTGATTATGGAAATCACTCGGGACGTCATTCGATCGCGTTTACCAACTTTTATCCGCCAACGATCTCGCGATACCCAACCTTTCCCTTTCAGAAAATATGTAAATAATAGCTTATAGTCCATTTGTAATTAAAAATCCTACTTTTGACGTAGTTGTTTTTCATTGACGTATATAGCGGGAAATTTTCGTAAAAGTAAATTAAAGTGGATATATTATTATAAATAATTCTAATTTTAATTTTTCCCCAATTTATCTATGACGTCTGCAATAAAGGTTAATTAACTTAAAATATTTTAAATTTAACAAAATAAAATATTAATAAGCGCGACCTTATTAAAATTAAAAATTTGAGTCTAGCCGCTATATTAACGTATTTCAACATATTATTTTAAAAAACCAAATATTAATAATCGTGACGTTATTAAAACTAAAAATGTTTTTTTCTAACTGTTAATTTATACTCTATATTATATTAATTTAAAGAAATTAAAAAAATTATATCAAAATTGCTGTACTATAGCTCCTGTAGAAGCGTAACACACGCACTACGCCGGTGTCCAGTGAGAAGTGGACTAGCAGGGGCTGCTCTCTAATAAATCTTTGATAAAGAACTATTTATCAGTAACAAAAACGGTGTCTCTATTTTGACGCCGTTGAAAAAAAATCTAAAAACGAAACTAAAAGTGTAGCCGAAACGACTGCGGGTTGGACCAAAAAGGGTGAAAATATTTGAAGATCTTGGAATCGACCCAGAAGAGTCAAAGCTACACTTCAACAAAAATCCGGGAAGTTAGTTAAAGGCAAACTGCACCCTTAAACCACGCCTAATCTAAAACCACCGGGTTACGGTAACGAACAGAGCGATCATCCCCAAAATGCGTGATCGCCTGGAATTCTTCCATCTCTCTATCTCTCTCTGTGTTGGGAGTTTGGAGTGGATGGCCGATCTATTTTGGAAGCACAGTGATCCCGTCGCACACTTGCTGAATTCCAGAGTGAAAGAGAGACGCGAGAAGGGGGGAGGGCAACGTAAACAAAAAAAATGTTCCCCTCGCTGCGCATTCCGATCGTCTTGCTATTTGGCCGCCTCTCCGGCGACGACCACAAATTATTCTGTTCTCGCGAAACCGCCCAATGACACCGGAGAGAGGACCTTCTTTCTCTATGGTTCACGGTTCGTGCCTCTTCAACTTCGATCGAGGCTCACGTGAATCTTCTTCATTCGCGACGCATTTTGCTCGTTACGGCCATTTCATTTTCCAAATATCGGAGGTTATAAGCCTTGGCTTTCTATTTTTCGCCGGTTTTTAAATTATTTCCAATGAGAAAGTTGGAATTCCAAGTGATGCGCTTAACGGGAACGTAAAATCTTATGGAAGGCCCCCACAAATTTAGGAATTACCTCCCTAACAAAGCATTACGAAGAACCAATATTGGAACCCTTTCAGGGTTACAGAAATTGTAGAATTGCGGGCACCTAAATTAGGTTAGCAACCGGTGGCGAATACCCCTTCTACGCCACTTAAACGCGGCCCTGGCTTTCAAGCTAATGATAATAATAATCAGCTAGGCTAATTTCCAAGGCCTAGCGACTTTTAATGCCATTAATTCTGGTGGAAGGGTTAAATGGTGTAGGAGGGTGGTGGAAAGCCCTTCATGCCACGCGAACCAACATGTCCCTACACTAAACTATTACCGTTTTTATGGAAAGGGGAAACCGAAGAACTCGGCGGAAAACCCCTCGAACCAGTGGGAGAGAACTTGCAAACTCAACGCGGAAGGAGTAGCACCGAGTTTTCACCCAGTGCTCCTTTTGCTGCGACGCGAAAGTGATAACCACTCCGCCACCCCATCGTCTATAAGCCTATGAACGGGGAAGATTTCAATCGCAATGCTTAAAATCAACCAAAGTTACTTTCGGGGTTGTTCAAAATGCATTTTGAAAATGTAAAAGTAAACAGAGTGCATTTGTAAAAACATTTTGCATTTTGAAAAACCATTTTCGAAAGGCAATTCATATTTCTATTTTGAGCTGCAAAAACTATTTTACGTTTTGCATTTAGAAAAATCAAATTTTCAAAATGCATTTTGTGTTTAACATTTTGAGTTACGGAGAAAGTATTTTGCATTTTACATTTAACATTTTGAGTTACGGAGAAAGTATTTTGCATTTTACATTTAACATTTTGAGTTACGGAGAAAGTATTTTGCATTTTACATTTAACATTTTGAGTTACGGAGAAAGTATTTTGCATTTTACATTTAACATTTTGAGTTACGGATAAAGTATTTTGCATTTTACATTTAATATTTTGAGTTACGGAGAAAGTATTTTGCATTTTATATTTTGCATTTTGAGTTACGGAGAAAGTATTTTACATTATGAAAAAAAGAACCATTTTGAACCACCCTGGTGACTTATCTTAAAATATTTTTTAAGACGCGATTTAAATAAGCAGAAGCCCTCGACCCGGACCCGCTAAAAACCCCAACAAAAGACCTTCACCCCGTTGGCGTGGCCGTAACACATATCTCGCACCTGATTAATCAAATGGACGAGCGGACAGTATTGTCCCACCCGTCACAATGGCTCATAACGAGCTTCTAAAAAAAAAAAAAGAAAGACCTTCACACGCCTCCGATTCTAAAAGTATGAAAGCGGAAGAGAATCTGCCGAGCCCCGTAACTAAAAACTGAAATCGCTAAAGAAAGGAACAACCCAAAATAGTCATTTGAAAACCCTTTCCCTCGGCTAATGGCTGACGTCGCGGGGGGCTGGAAGCGAGGGGGGGAGACGAGCTGGGAAGCTGAGGATGAGAGAGATGGTGGTCTATTTCTGAAGGCTGCCCTGACATTGATTACGCGTAGAGCGAGCTTGAAAAGAGAGACATTTTCCCTTTTGGACGTCAAGGCATCAGGGCCGCAGTCTGACAGGCTGCCAGAAACACGCGATTTTGGATATCGTGAACACAAAAAAATGGGGAATTCGGATGAGGGGACGGAAAATATCTCGAAATTGGCGTTCAAGACGAATCTATTTTTAGCGGAGAAACTCCCCGGGCGGAAAAGTGACGTCATCGAGCTCGCGTGCCAACGGACAAAAAGTCTTTCTCTTTTCAGCGTGGCCACGTTACCCGAGAGCTTCATAAAAAGGAACTCGAAATAAACCGGCGACCTTTTAGATACACTTGACAGAAAGTAACGCTTTCCACCTCCGAATACTTTCGTATAATTTACGCCGCCAAATGTTACTTTATACGCAATTCTAGAAATAGATTAAATGAGTCAACAAATCGTAATAAAATTTTACACGTTAAAAGTTATGGATAAAAGAGAGCCAAAGTGTTAAAGTTTGGGATAAAATATTATACGATTCTTAATTTAATTTTTTTAAACACCTCAGCTTTTAAATTTTGAGATAAAATATTTATACGATTCTTAATTTATTTTTTTTAAACACCTAAGCTTTTAAATTTTGAGATAAAATATTATACGATTCTTAATTTAATTTTTTTAAACACCTCAGCTTTTAAATTTGGAGATAAAATATTTATACGATTCATAATTTCATTTTTTAAACACCTCAGCTTTTAAAGTCCTTTGCAAAATTCTTTAACGGTTTTTAAAAAAAAATTCATAACACTGAGATCATTTTTGGAAGCGAAATACTGAAAAAGGACATACTTCAAATATTTTTTTTTTTGCATTTACAGAAATCGTTGTAATATTGCAGGATTAAGTTAAAAAAAGTTACAAAAATATTTGTTTATTTAAAGATAAACACATAACCAAAAAAGGATCTACCATACTAACTAACCACAAACTAGAAGCCAACTAAAGACCTTTTCACACGAGCCAACTTTTCAAATCAAAATGCTGAGTCAGCAAAAATGGATCAGTGATCCATTTCTTTCTCGCGTACGTTTTTGGTGGATCAAATCATCGAACTTTTATTCACACGAACCAAATAGTTGGCTCAACTCGAGTTGACTCATCTAGTTGGGTCAAAAAGTTGGCTCGTGTGAAAACGCCTTAAGAAGTTGGAAATCAGATATCAATTGACGTATTATTAGCTCAATAAAATTAATAATTAAAAACAGATTCTTTCACAATAAACTTCAAAATATGACACTTAATACTAGTGATCAGCTACACTCAGTTGCAGGTTAAGAAAGGCAAAATATCTAGTACATTTGGCGGAAAGATACTCGTACTAATTTCCGGTAAATCGGCGTCGGGAATTTCGAATTTCGCCTATTTTCTGTTGAATTCCTAAATGTTCCTGCGCGTGTTATTTTAATCCATTTTAGAAATGTCCATTGCGTAAATTTCAAAGTAATCAATAAATATTTATTGTAGATTATTATTTTTAAACTTCATTATAGCAAATTTTTTTGTATTATGCTCCTAAACAATCATCAAATCACCCGAGGTAATTTGGTGGTAATATCAGTATTACCCGTTCTATATTTACCCTGGACTCGTTAAATCAATTTTTTAGGTATGCCTCACTTGTAGTACTAAAAATAAATTATTACGGTTTTTAAATCTTATCTATGTTAATTTGATTAATTATCACTTTGAAATATAATGCAATAGACGGTATTTTCCAAAATTATATAACGCGTGCGGGTATACTTATAAATTCAACCGTAAACAGGCCAAATTCGAAATTCCCGCGAACGATTTACTGGAAATTCGTGCTAGTATCTTTCCGCCAAATGTACTAGATATTACTTAAAGGCCTAGGATTTCTTCTGCCTGTTTTCCTTTAAGTTTACTTCCCGCCGCGCAAATATCCTGAAGGTAGGCCAACGTGTTCTGCGGTTGGCCTACCACCAGGATGTTTGCGTGGCGGGAAGTAAACTTAAAGGAAAACAGGGAGAAGAAAACCTAGGCTTTTATCCCCAACAGAGTATAATGAGACGTACCCAGAAATGATTAGCTCGCCCCCAGCAACGGCCAAAAAATGCTGAGTACTGAAAAATCAGTGGACTTTTACTGTTTCACTGGTTTGGCAGTTAAAAATTCACTCACTGATGACATCAATGGATTTTTCACTAATTTGGTTTTAAGAAAAACATATAAAGCTTGTAGCTTTATTATTTGAAAAATAATTATTCTCGTGACATCAGCTCAGCTTCGGGACACGCGAGTTTTGCGTTTTTATACTTCCCTTACATAGGCCCCCACCTTCAGTAAACGCGGCACTGGAAAGTTCGGGTATAACAATTAATACGAAACTTCAAAGTAATTCTGTAGGTTATGGAAGGTGGCGCACAATACCACTACGTCGGAATTCCTAGATATTTCGGGAACTGAAAATAAATAGGAAAATCTTCTGCTGAGTATAGGCTAATCATGGATTAAACACTAAAGGATGTTCCACGAGCGAAGAAACACAAAAATACTCTGTAACCTTGCCACCTAGCGGCGCGAGCCCGCAAACCGGAAATTGTTTTCTATCCAGGGGCAAACAAACAGGCATGCAATGATACTTCTTTTATATACTTACCAAAGATCTTATTTTAGGATTTGAAGCTTTGAAGTTTCAACCTTTTCACTATTTATTATTTGTAATTTTAAACGAAATTGCAGATTGGTAAAAGAAGCGTGTTTTGATCCATTTGGTTATAATCTTCAACTAAAAGAGCAGAAGAAAATCACGAAATTACAAAAAACCGCGAAATTATTTAAAAAAATACGAGATGGCGCTACAAAATCGTATCCGGTGCCCCTAGGGGAGTTAAGCGCGGGGGAGGAAACACGTTACGACCGAGCCAACGCGAACTCGGCATTGAAATCTTAGCTCGTGGAACATCCTTTGGTGTTTAATCCATGGGCTAATACACAAGGCCTTTATCCCAGGTGGACGGGCTAAACGGCGTAGGAGGGTGGTGACCAGGGTTGGACATAAGGCACTAGTCACGGCATTTAACTACTAAAATAAATGCTCGGACTATTAAAATTAATATTCATAAATAATGGCGAATATAGCGTATCATAATTCAATCCCATTTTATTTAAAAAAAATAGTTGATTTTATAAAATGTCTTTACGCTTGCTCAACTTGTTGAAATGTTGCCCTGGAATAGTTCAGCCAATGCCTAGGAATGAGTTCATAAACTCTTTAGTGGGAGAGAAAACGGATCCACAGCTGAAGCGGGGAGGCAACATTTCAACAAGATGGCCAAGGTTATTTTATAAAAATAACTATTGTGATGGGCCAAAGACATGAAACTCAACTGATAATAAACTCCTATTTAAATTCTAACGGGTAAAGCCAAATGTTGGCTGTCCTTCTTGTTTTTACACCCCCATTTTTACCCCCACTAGTCAGTGACTACTAAAATAAACTAAAAAAAATATCCTTATGTCCAACCCTGGTTGTGACCAGCCCTTCATGCCACGCGAGCAAACAGTTCCCTACATTCTTATTACCTAACGGTATACAAGTTTTTCAAATACAAACTACGCTCGTTAAAATCGTCGACGATAATTTATACGACCAAACACTTATGCTAAAACTATTTCACTGTAAAGATAAAACTAAATTAATCACTGTAAAGATTTCTAACAAATGACAAGGCGTATCAGAATGCTTAATTCGCACGTGGAAAAAAATGTATGAAATGTGACTTGTTATACTAACTTACAAGTTATAAATCTAATCGCGACAAATTTGATAGAGAGAGAACTCAGAGAAGGGGTGGAAAGAGGCAGGGAACAAGGGGAAATCAAAATATTATCGTGGCGAGACCCCATTGAAAAACAAGCCGACGAAAATCTCCGCCAAAGGAGGGTCGCATTTCCAAGAAGCCGACCTTGACATTGGAGAAGGTTGTTATTGCTATTAGACGAAAACACGTCTCTGAAGGGGGGGGGGGGGGGGCGCTTAGGCCGGCTGGCGCCCGCTGCTAGCGAATTCAATACCACAGATCAATACCGAGAACCTATTTAGGTTAATTAGAACGCGCGAATCTCCATTTCATGCTCCGCTGCTAAACGGAAACCCTCCCATTTCCCCTATTGTACAGCGCCATCTGGTGTCTGTTGTATCTTTACTTTTATCGGAAGTATATAGTAAATATTACGATAAAAGTATAGAAACTTGTCTAGGTCAACGGTAATAGTGAGTGTAGGAAGCTATATTGGCTCGCGTGAAATGAATGTCTGGCCACCACCCTCCTACGCATTGTAACCCCTTGAATTAATTAATTAATCAAAAGTCGCTTGATGACTTAGGCCTAAGGGAGCATCCATTAATTACGTGAGATTTTTCAAAATGCGTATTTTTAGTGTAAATGCGTTAATGTGTGTTTGATTGCGTTAGATTTATTCTAAAAAAAACATAATTTACTTAATTATTTATATTTAAGACTAGTTAAGACTAGTATTTTAGACAGAACGTAGTCTAGAATCACAGTGAGAAAATCGAACAATAAAATACTTAAATTTTAAGTATTAAGGAACTACTAAATTTTAACCCAGTTTTATCGCAATTTTACACTGTTTCATGCGGGAAAAAAATTACGTGATATTTGCCGAAACCCTCCCTCTCCTCCACGTTAGATTGGGTGAGATTCAGCTCGACCCCCTACCTATTGCGGAGTGCGGTATTTCCGCCTAGGCCAACTAGGGGCCCATCCTTGGAAGTGGCCCTCCAGTGACCGTAATTACTGTATTCGAAGGCATAAATCTATAATATCAATCGTAATATATATTGGAGAAAGTCCTAGGTAGAAGATTTTGTTTTAAAATTACCAAATTTTCTGCCTGGCAGTTTACGGACGCAGCCATAAATCGCAATGTTGCATAATTATCGCATACTTAGTCGACGATTGTTAAGAGCTTTTATTTAGTAATATAACCGTAGAGCTCAGACTTCTACGCTGAATCAGGGAAATTCAGGCACAGCCTAGTTCCAGGGATAAGAGTAAATGCAGCGCGTGAAAAGGGGGCCCAGACTCCTTATCTGCCTATGGGCCCAGGATCTCTAAGTCCGGCCCTGCCCCTCCCTCCCCTAAACGCCTCGCGTAATTTATGGACGCTCCCTAAGGTGGTGCTGATTATTATTATTATTACCTTCGCACGATCCAGCGGATTTTTCTAAATTTTTTCGGAAGAAAATTATTACGTCATTATAGTGACTTTCCACAAAAATATAGCTTATAATTGCGTAATAAACGCGGTTATTGTAAACTGGCTCGAGCCCACGAGATTGACATATTTATTTTTATAGAGTAGATGAAACTTTTGGAGATCCTTTATTTAATACTTTAGTAAAAATATAGCTTATAATTGCGTAATAAACGCGGTTATTGTAAACTGGCTCGAGCCCACGAAGGTGACATATTTATTTTTATAGAGTAGATGAAACGTTTGGAGATCCTCTATTTAATACTTCAGTAAAAATATTTTAAACCCAATCTCCGACAGACGGTGTTACTGGTTAAATTTGAAATGTTTTTTTTTTCAATCTGTTGTAAGCAGTACTCCCCGAAAACGGTTAGACTCGTTCGTTCTCAGTATCATAAATACGTTCTTGTCAATAGTAATCTTCGCCTGTCGGAAAGCGCTAAAACGTTGGGAAATATCGGGAAAAGAACGCGTGTAACTATCAAAGACTCATAATGGAATGACTACGTTGTAAACTTTTTCATTCAAGACACGCGAAGTTTTTGAGTCACTCCAGAAGCTCCCGGAATTTGGTCACCTGACGCCGAACCGCGAATCTCTCGAGGAAAGAAGGACACCCGCTTCCTATCAAACATTCATTGTTTACTCTTTGTTCGGGGCTCTTTTAAAGTTCTCCCTATTTATTAAAAATATCCAATATTCGACAAATATTTGGCGAAGAATTTCGTTCAAGGCTTCATTTTTGCCAAGTTGGAGATAAGAGTTAATTCAAATATTCGAGGGAACTGGAAATTTCTGGGTTGTGAAAATCTACGGCAGTTTAATGCCAATATTGGGTTTTGACCCAATATTGGCATTAAAAGAACCACTGTTATATTTATATTAAAGTCCACTTAAGTTTCGTAAAGTAATATTAGTTTAAAGTAAGTTTTAATTTCATGAAATAATATTAGTTTTGAGTCGGATTAAATTTCATGAAATAATATTAGTTTAGAGTCGGGTTAAATTTCATAAAGTAATATTAGTTTAGAGTCGGGTTAAATTTCATGTAGTAATATTAGTTTAGAGTCGGGTTAAATTGCATATAGTAATATTAGTTTAGAGTCGGGTTAAATTTCATGTAGTAATATTAGTTTAGAGTCGGGTTAAATTTCATGTAGTAATATTAGTTTAGAGTCGGGTTAAATTTCATGTAGTAATATTAGTTTAGAGTCGGGTTAAATTTCATGTAGTAATATTAGTTTAGAGTCGGGTTAAATTCCATAATCGAGCTAAAATTTTCGGTATATCTGAGCAAGTTACGTTGTAGCCGCGTAGATGCTCTTTAAGAATTGAGAATACCATTTACGCCATCTATCGACCGGTTTATGAAGCTCCGCGGATGGTTAGTTGAAGGTTACGAAAGCTGAATTTCTTTTATCTTTATTCTAGGCAATCTAAAAAAGAGCAAGGGTTAAATTGGGATATAAAACAATAGCCTCGACAACATAAAATAAATTAGTGGTGACGCACGTTCCGAAATTGGACTCGATTTATACCTTGATCCTACTTCGAAATCGTCGAGGACCCAGAGAACACGATATTACATTTTTGAATATTATCTACGCGCCGATAATATATATTAATTTATTCACCGCGATTCGAATATATATAAAAAAAACTATCGCCATTGTAACAATAATGAAAGTCATTCTTGTATGTCGTAACGTCCGTGGGAAATGTTCTAATCAAGTTTCACTGATAATTGTCGTGTATTTAAAATATTATGTTTCGACAGGATTGCCACAAATATTTCAGATTCAAAATAAAGTGCGGGAAAACATCTTAAAAATCCCAATTTAGATATCGATGGAGATAAAATTAATTGAAAGTTAAGTACTTTCACGACTTGATTCTGATTATATGAGCACATTCATATGATTTCTTTAAAGAAGCCAAAATTAATCTACTCTTAAGTAACTTATTAACATAAGTATGACGCTCAAAATAGTCCCGGAACAAGCGAAAAGAAACCACCTAATGTCTGAACATTACTCTATTTGTTGGTAAAGCGAGGTACACGAAGGCGTTATGCCTTATTTAATCTTACAAACCAAATTAATCTTGCAATCATAATAGGTCGGTTTACAGTTCGTTCGACGCCGAGTTTGCTTTACAGGGGTAAGCAAAAACTCGGATTTTTTTAACTTCTTTCAATCGAGAGATGGCGCCAATAGTTCCTAATTTGTAGCGAAAACGTACTAGTGGCGCCACCTCAAGAACTTCGGAAATTAAAAACAAAATCCTAACATCGCCCTGTCCCTGTGACTTACTACTACATTAGTAAGCCCACCTATTGAACCTAATGAAACTCGACCCAAACAAATTCATTACGATTAAAACTAACTCTACAATCCATAATTAAATCGTTACAATCCTTAAATGTTCTCCCTAACTATAAATACACACATTCTTGTACTACTTTTGCGAAAATAATAATTTGTAACTTTGAGAAATATCGTTTCCTTCAGGATATAAACATTCATCCATTCATTGGTCTTTTAGATCAAAATCTTCGTTGGCGTGTTTCGTTCGAGCGGTTTCGACACTAAAAATTAAGGAAATAATTCAGACTGGTTGGATTATTTATTTCTTAGAATAATAGCTAGGCCTACTGGTAATTTTTCTATAATTTGTTTAAATTGCGAGTGAAGATTGTCGGCTGCGTTGAAATTGGAAATTCCGGGCTGAAAACAGAAACGGGAAAATTTTCTAGTTTCGCCCGAAATAATTCCTCGAAAAAAAAAAGTCGTGTTTGAAAATATTGCGAAAGCGACACTCCTCCGAGTCGAGTTGCGTCGATAGGATCAATTCGTTTATCTGCCAAATGACGTCACTATGCTCCTCTTTACAATTGTGGCCCCAGTATACTTATACCGTTCTTATTTGTTATCATTGTTTTTCTAGAAATTTCAAAGGCGCCAAGATGGGCCGAAATCGTCCCCCCCTCCCAAGCTGTTGCGTCACTGGTTTAAGAATCAAACATCGTTAAGCCACGTGGTGTTGTTATTAATAATTTTAGTTCTTTTCTCTATTAGCTTTTAAGATAATTATGGGGGATATTTTTTTCCTTATTGATAAAAATTATTTCGAAATAACGATTGCTCAACGACTGCAAGTTGTGTCGGTTTCATTTTGGGTAAATATAACCGTGATAGTGCTTTTTTTGTTAACAAGCCCACTTTGACGTCAATTGCCAACTTTAAAAAGTGCATCAGATATTATGAAATTTCTTTTCGTTACGGAAGGCGCGGGTGCTTTAATAAATTTAAATACAATTTAACGATAAAATCAGGAAATAGCCGGATTTATCTGGTTTGTTTCGATATCGCGGTCAATTGTTTGGCCCTGAAAAATGAAAATAGTAAGAAAAAACAGAATGTTTTCGATACTATCGCCTTGAAAAGGTTTCGTCGACTTTATCTTTCAGTTCGTTATCTCCTCCGACTCACCTTATTTCAATATGAGAGGTTTTTTTATTATTCGAGTTTCGTCATATTTTTTATTGTCTCCAATTGGGTTGGTCACGATGGGATTATATTGTAGTCTGCGAATGTTTTTATCCTAAATTGTGTAAACAGAAATCGTCCGATCGTTGAGAAAAGGCACCTGTTTGATTGGCGCTAATTTTGTCTTTGGGTGGCCGATCCTTTTTAAGTTATCATCGAATTGTGATAAAATGTATGAAATTTGGAAAGGGTCCTCGAATCCGGGATGGGATTACCCGTTATCAATGTTTTGTCGCTTCTTGCGAAACTAAAAAGCGATTAATGGGCCATTTCGTAATATTTGGGAGGAATTTCATCAACGTCTCGTATACTTAGTTCCAAAACCAGCTATCTCCAAATATTAAATTTGATAAAAAAATATTAAAGGCCGACTACATATTTATTCGGTTAACTCTGTTTCTCACTGGTAGTTGGCTGCTTGCATAGCGTATGTATCTCGCAGCGAGCCAGCTTCCAGTGAAAGACGGAGTAAACCGAATAACTATGTAGTCGGCCTTTAAAAAAATATTATTACGCGGTATTTTTTTAAATTACAAAAAAAATTAGAATTAGGGAGCTAAGATGAAAATATTTTGAATTTATATAAAGGCTGAATTTTACCTGGTTTTCGAACTAAGGTAGCGAATGTTGTCATTTTTGTGTAAGTTGTGGTTAGGTATTTTAAGTCATGAAATACAGCATTTGGCAGTGGACACTTTCAAACAACGTTTATGGTTGAGAAAAAAACTAATCTAAGAATGAATTGTAATGAATGAATGAATTAATGTTTTATTTAAACCTTCCAAACAATAGGTCTCTTTTGAAACAGGGGGAGTACATTTTAAATGTCGCACAGGTACAAAGGATACATAATATTATATTCAAATGAAATAAAATTATATTTGAAAGAAAAAACGGTTAAAATTACAAAAATTATAATTACATGATATATACATATATTCACAAAAGAAGCACGACGTATTTAATATTATCTCCATTCCCTACTAAATCAGGGCGCATTAAGTGTAAACTTTCTTTTCCTGTTCAATAAACTTTATTATTATTATTATTATTATCTATTTTAATTGATAAGTAAGTTTTTCGTATGGTCAATGAGTTCGTACTTTAAAGGCCGAGAACAGAGATTCCATTTTCTCGTGTGCGAATTTAGACCCCCACAAAATTGAGTCATTCAAGTTGTCAGAGATGTCAATCAGTTGTCACTCGTCAAAAAATTAAGTACAGGATAAGAGGGGTGGAAATTAGCTCTGGTCTCGGTCTTTAAATCACGCTCCGGGCTAGGACTAAACAACGTACGAGGCAGTCCTCATCAGAAGTCTCTGGGAGATTAAATTCGAACAAGACCCTATGATGTGAGCGACATCTTCGAGCGGGTAGCCACAGAGGGGACACTGGATTTTCTCCTAAAAACCTCCGCGCGACGACTGGCCGTTGGAACTTGAAAGCGCCCCGGCTTTTTTTTTTTTTGAGATACACACACATCGGTGTCGACCCGAGGCCTTAGACACCAGCACACACACAATAACTGATTAATCAGGGCGATATATGTGTAACGGCCACACCAACGGGGGGATACGTGGGGACAGGGTGTAGCGCGGGTGTCGAATGTTGGAGATCTCAACCTAGGGACAATCGACTTAAGCGAACCCCTAAGGTACCCGTCTACAATTAATAATAATGACTGAATACGCCCGGGACTACTCGCGTAACGTGATATGGTGGGGTTAGCGAGGGTCCTCAGTATTAAATTGGTGTCTAGGAGAAATTTGTTATTAAACGTATCAAGCCAGTTGTTAGATTGCCAAACACTAATTGATTTAATTTAAACTCAATATCCTAACCAAACATTTAAGCTAACTTAAAACTACCTAAACACTAATTAAACTAAATGAAATATTATCAAACTAAGCAACTGGCCAGTGCTCGCGGCATTAACGAAATGTAAAATCTAGGTTGCAACCATTACTTAACAAAGTTCATCCCGAAATGTTCAGTTGAACTGCGGAAACTTTATCGAAGTGGCAGAGTCCGGTTGGAGCCGTGGAAGAATCTGAGCGACGTTGTTGACGTTTCGGAACAGCGGAACACAGAATTTATGTTGGTGGCGATGGTATCTCGTACAATATGTTGAATGCAGCCGCTGTATGGTTGGGCATAACGAATTGGCCAATATAGATTGTTCCTGTCCTTATCTTGAAGTCAACACGTTTACAGCTCGAAGGTTAAACAAAACACGACTTTAACGTCCAAAATTAGTTGAAATATCAATTATTTTGCTCCGATCATAAAATGGAGTCCTTTTCAAATCAAAATCCGAACCGTTACTATTTCTTTTTTTAGCTCGCGTCCGAGCGCGCGTTATTAAAAAAACTCGCGTTATTTATCTCGCGTATTATTTTCCAACTCTTCAATTTTGAGAATAAATATAAACGTAAAAATATGTATAATACATGTAAGCATATTTTAACACAATAAATAATTTATAATATATATAATGTATAAGAAATATAAATGACTATCAAACAACTGGTCTTAGACACGTCGGCATATCAATAAGGGGTCAAAGGGGCGCTGTGATCTCCTCGCTATCCCACAAAAACAAAGATCTCCCGGTAAAAGGACGGGCCCTTCCCTTACCTGGGGTAAAACACCAACAACCGAATCACCCAATCACCAAAATATTCGACCAGCAATTATTTTGGGGGAAAGGGGATGGTATATTTCTTATTAATTTGATATTTCGCATTACAATTCCCCCCCTACTTAAGTCGAACGTCCCCGTGAGACCACTTTTTTAACAGTGATAGATAAACAAAAAAAAATAAAGTTAAAAAAATATGAGCTCAAATGAAATAACTACAAATCTTCTGGTGCACCATTTTAACAGGCCTTTAGAAACTACAACAAACCAATAAAAACAAATATCAGGCACACTATCGTCGGACTCTTCCAGTTTGGGGATCTCGTTGACGAAGGTTGTGAATACCATATCTTGCCGGGGAACTAGTAACTACAGGGACATCGACATTTCCATCTATATCTGAATCCCTTAAAATACAATCCGTTCGCTGTACATATGGTTTTAACTGGCGGATATTATGGGTCCCTTTCAAAAGTTTTCCCTTACCGTCCGCTAACCTATATGTCCATTTGGACAACTTCGCGGCCACCCTGTACGGTCCATCAAATTTCGGCGCAAGTTTCACGGCATAATTATCCGCGTTGCTCGATTGAAAATGCGTTTTTTTTAATACTAAATCACGAACGTTTAATTCGACATCCCGATGACGCTTATCGTAAGAAGCCTTCTGAGTAGCTTGCGCTTTCTCAATATTTTTACGGGCGTTTTCTAGTGCTTTGGCTACATCTTTAACAACCCTAAGAGAATGAACTTTTTCTACGTCAGCGCTCAAAAAGTGGTCGGGATCGTGTTCGCTTTGTATACTGAGTGCTATCCCACAAAAACAAAGATCTCCCGGTAAAAGGACGGGCCCTTCCCTTACCTGAGGTAAAACACCAACAACCGAATCACCCAATCACCAAAATATTCGACCAGCAATTATTTTGGGGGAAAGGGGATGGTATATTTCTTATTAATTTGATATTTCGCATTACAAGGGGTGGGGACACCCTTGGCGGAATTATTCCGACCACCCGTTAGGGGATTGGTGGTCGTCCTCACACGGCCATCCACAAACTCTGTTTCCCGGACGCCTGGGATTACAGGAGTGAGCCACTACTCCCGGCCAAAGGTTACAGGGGTAACCCTTAAAATTTGTCACATTCCCATGTTATATTCAATGGGAAAATTTCAATTTTGGGTTGTCAAAAACATTTTTGGTTGCCATGGCAAAAACAGTTGCCTATGGAGACATTTCCCTTTGGTGTTTTTCAAGTTACACGAAGGTCTAGCAAACCTCCGAGTTTGAACAAAATCGGTGCGTTACACCTCGGGTCGTCTCCTTGTAAGTTAAAACAATATTTTTATATACATGTAAATTTACATTAAATACATTTTGCAAAATAATAATAAAAAGAAAATCGGTCACATATTTTACATATACAGTGCAATAAAAAGGTGTAATGATAGTCCGTTACGTGTACAGGGTTGCCACACAACGTTCAGATTCAAATTCACTGTTTTTCCTGACCATTTTAAGAGATTTTCCCTGACTTTTTAAGGCCAAAAGTTCCAACTTTTATCAGAAGTTAACAAACTTAATTTCAGTAAAAAGGTTATGGTAATGTTGAAAAAATTAGGCCAAACTTTCAAGGAAATAAATGATAATCGCAGAATTTGTCATAGATCTTGAGTAAAATTACCTTCAAAAAGTGTCAAGATAAAATTGAATTCTCTGACTTTTCACAAACTCTTAAAATTCTCTGACCTTTCCCTGAATTTTAAGCGCCATTTTTAAATTGCCTGACTTTTCCCTGGCGTATAAATTTAATTCTTGGCTTTAAGGGTAAATTTTGAAATTTACAAGTAATTCAAAAGCGGAAGAATGGTCCAAACCAGATAAAAACATTGAAATTAAATTACGTTTCTTAAAACAAAGGAAGTTCCCATTTTAATCTTTTGTTCCTAGAAAAACAGATCAGGAACATTTCCATTATTTACCAACAAAAAACTGGGTACGGGTAAAATTTACTCTACGTATCATATGGCTGTAACCTCAATTATATTATTATAAAAAATGTTTGTCACGCATTGACGTCAGAGGCGATCTTGATAATAATAGATTGGCAAATTGAAACGAAAGGAGTGAAGTTTCTTTAATCTCGACCTGTTGGATTTTGTCCCGCAAACCGGGGATTAGGCCTACCACAACGAGGGTTATTTCAACAACTTCAACGTAGGAGGAAAACGCGTCTCATCATGTGGGGGATGATGCGTACGCTAAATTGCACCTTTGTATGAGTTTTACGGTGGCAGATGGCTTTCGTTAGAATGCGGTGATTGAATTTAGGACACGCGGTAAAAACCGATAAGTTCACCTACACTCCTTCCCTGGCCTTTCCCATATACTATATATGACGTTAAACGACGTAACTATTTTTAATGGAGGTTTTACGCGTGAAAAGTACTTAAAAAATTTAAATGTACTAAAAATTGGCATATACATAGCGTTTCTTTATGAGTTTTTTCTAATAGCGTTTTTCTTTGGTGACATAAATGTGCCAAAAATAAAAAAAACGGTTGTTGGTACGATCAAACTACTTGATAAAATTGTCTACTGCATGTGGTCAATTGACACCTAAGCCGTTTTCGACTGCCTAGAGCATCCAACCTTGAGAATATTTAGTTAAAAGGAACCACCTATGGGCTGCATTGTAAAGGATTATAAAATTAGCGAATAAGTAGATGAAAAGGGATAATAAAGCTAAACCCTAAACAAATTTGAAGAAATTTAAAAACTTACTAATAGCTCGTACCGATAGGTCTTCGAGCGAACAAAAAGACGCGAAACTCGGACCAAATTTAATTAATTTTTTTTAATTTAATTTTTCACTCGAAGATCTATTTGGTCCGAGTTTCGCGTCTTTTTGTTCGCTCGAAGACCTATCGGTACGAGCTATTAGTAAGTTTTTAAATTTCTTCAATTTTAAAAACGGACTAATTTACTTATTCGCTAATTTTATAATCCTTGAGAATATTTATCATACTAAAATCGTAACTTTTATTGGATCCCTAATTAAGCGAAATGTTTTATCTAATCTATATATTAGTTTTATGGTTACAAATTTAAACTAAAAATTTCAGTTTCTAGGCTACCTTTAACGACAACGGAGTTAATTCCCACTTACTGCACCTTTATTAACATTAATACTATATTAAAGGGCCTTTTAACAAGGTCACGAACTCTCCTTGGCCATTGATATATTTGAAATTTACTACTCCGTAAAATATTTTTCAGCGTAGCTTTCGCCATCTAACGTTATTTTTTAAAATACATCTTTGTTCAAGATCCTGGTTGGCTAAACCACGGCCAACTTTGATTTCTCGCGCATCTCTCGCGCTACAGCGGATTAGTTTTTACATTGGGGACAATATAACCACCGAGCGTGGCGCTGAACTCCTACACATTATAGTACAGTTTATAGGGGGAAAATCCTTGCTCGCGGAATTTCGACGAATGTGTTGGCCGTAGTAGCGCGAACAGCGCGTGATCAAAGTTGGCCGTGGCTAAACGGAAAGTGATATAAATGACGTCGTTAATTTGTTTGCGTAAGACGCGAGCTGCAGTTTTCTCGTTTCCCAAAAAATATCCAGACGTACAAAGAAAATTTCGGTGTCTAAAAAATATTGTTTATCGACAATTTCAAAGTTTGATTTTTGCAAAAAAACTTACCAAAATGGGATCATCTGAAAATGGTCTAATATTTAGACAAGTAACTTTTTTCTTCATCTTGTTTCCCTCACAGAGAAATACGAAACACATTTATTATATGTATACGAGTTTATAATAAAATTTTTGCCTAATCTTTAAATAATTATTTTTTAGCTTTTTGATCCTACAAGTTCAACGTACACCTATCTTATTGGAGATGATCATACGAAAGAAGCAATTCTAATTGATCCCGTTGAAGAAAAAGCGGATAGAGACATTCAATTAGTATCAGAATTGGGTCTTAAACTAATTTACGCGGGTTAGTATCTGAGGAAGTTAAAATAAAAATGTAAATTAGCAACCAGTAAACTTAACTGTTAAAACTCATTACAGCCAATACACACGTACACGCTGATCATGTGACAGGAACAGGCAAATTAAAAGAAAAAGTTGAAACTTGTAAAAGTGTAATTTCTAAAGCATCAGGGGCTAACGCAGACATTCACATGGAACCTGGAGAAGTTATCAAAATAGGAAACCAAGAGTTAGAAATTCGACCCACCCCAGGTCATACAGATGGTAAATTTTCCAAAAACGTGGTATTTTGATTATCATTTGGTAATTTTTATCACTATACTCCAATAGGCTGTGTAACTTACGTTCATCACAAAGCTGGTAAAGCCTTTACTGGTGATGCGGTACTAATAAGAGGTTGTGGTCGAACTGATTTTCAACAAGGTAAGTATTTCTACACCGCACATTGCTTAATGTTAAACTTAAAAACCAAAAACAACCTTGTAACTTAGGTTGTCCGGAAAGACTATTTGAATCCGTACATACCCAGGTGTTTTCTTTGCCAGATGACTATTTTCTTTATCCAGCCCATGATTATAAAGGTTTAAATTTTAACTAATTCTCATTGTGTGCTAATCTTTCTAATATTTTTTTTTAAATTAAAGGTCAAACTGTAACTACAGTAGGAGAAGAGAAAAAATATAACCCTCGTTTGTCTAAAAGCAAAGAGGAATTTGTTCAGATTATGAAAAATCTTAATCTAGCCTATCCTAAAATGATTGGTAATTGAAGTTAATTATCGCACGTCCCCAAAACTCATTAATATCATATACCATATTTTTATTATAGATAAAGCTGTTCCAGCAAACATGGTTTGTGGATATCACGAACTTGTTTAATTTGGCAAAACATACGCTAGGTAATTATAGGTACTTGTTTTTTATTTCTCAAGCTTCCATTGATGCTCATCAATGGTTTTACGGGAGTTTTCCATTTTGTTAATGAAACCTTGTGTTTAAAGCACCTTTGGATAACAAGCGCAGATGAAAATAGTTAATTTTGTTACAATTCTATTTCTTTAGAGAAACCTTTATTTTTTAAGTGAATTAAAATTTTATACTGTTGTGATAATGATGGTCACAAAATTTAGACACTTATGTAGTCTATAAAAGTACAATAATGACTCAAAACAAATAACCTCCTGTCTTAACATTATTCAATGAAATGTTGATATGAAAAGTAAATGACAAAAAAAAAGATGTTACCAAGTTTAAAATCTTCCTGGTCTTTCATCGCGGATTTCGCGTTCTTTCTTATCTTTGCTACGGCTCCTGGATCGGCGTTCACGGCTGCGAGAGCGTGAAGGTCTTCCTCCACCACCGCCGCCGGGTCCTCCTCCACCTCCTCCTCCTCCTCCTCCTCCACCACCACCACCACCACCAGCACCGCCGCCTACTCCACCTCCTCGTCCACCACTGCGGCTGCGCCTTCTTCTTTCCCTACTTCTGGAACGACGACGTTCTCTGCTACGAGATCTCGACACTGTACGCGACCTATAATAAAAACACTTTTGTCATTTCAAAAATGGAAATATTAATAGAAATTATAATATTACCTTCTACGTCTGCGGCGGCCATACAGTTCTCTTCTCAGTTCCCGCGATATAGGTTTCAAATGCATAAAGTTGCAAAAACCACTTCTTGTACATTCGCTGCAATTAAGTACCAGAAAAGTTTCAAAATGACTAGTGTAATACAAGATAAAAAATTAGAGATAGTTTACCCCATCTCATACTGTCTACAGCAAGCTTCCCGAAAATCAGTGACAGGAGAAAGTTCCGCATAAACTGGACGACCAGAAAACCATCGGTTATTTAGATCCGCAACTGCTTTTTCAGCATCTTCTTCCCTGCGAAACTGAAAGACATTCCGTTACTTCATATTATAAAATACAAGTAAATGTGTGCGAGCGCTTAAAATTTGCAAGTACATGAATGGGAGTTTAAGTATTAAGACTAGGAGTCTTTCTTTGAGAAATTACAAAAGGGATAGTAATCTAATAATCGGTGCTGTAAAATTACTGTAAGGACAATTTTGGTATTCTTGGGAGACAGTTCCATGATGTTTTTGCTTTACCGCCTTTTCAAAAAGTAATTTTCCAGGACTTGGCGCAACTCGAAGCCCAAATAAAAACTCGCACACCTCTAATCATGAGTTTACATTAGAAACTAACCTTGACATAGACATTTCCTACTAAATGGTCACCCAAATTATCACATACATTCATTTCTTCAATCTCTCCGTACTAAAGAAAATTATGTTTAGTTAAGGACAACTTTATTCAGCTTCATTTAATACCTTATCTTCCAACTCCACAAAAACATCTTCAAAGAAATTATCAAAGTGCTCTTGCATTTCTTCTTCACTAACGTTACCGGCAGTGGATAAACACATAACTACTGAAATTTGAAAGGGTTACTTAATCTCGTAATAACTTAGGGTATATCTTAATGTGTAGTGTATTGGTTACTACAGTGTGATCCATCGGCTGACTGCGCTGAATTCTGTGGATTGTGATAAAGGTTTTGCAAAAGTACCGTCTGTAATAGGTTTAAAGATTAGTTACTCTAAAAAAAAATTTGTATTATGAAAATTAAACCTGGCTAAAAGTTGGTTTGTTATGAATTCTCGAACAACGATCTCCATGACGGCAAGCTCCAATTTTAAAGTAAAATGAACAATTTACTCTAAAAATTAAAAATTGAAGTTGTGAGACAGACCATCAAACCTGCAGTTCATAGACAAAAGCGTCCCAAATGTTTGGGGCGCACCATCTCAAATACTTGGTTAACAAAGGCTTAACGTAAATAGTATTAAAATCTAAATTTAGCAATTGACAAAATGAAAAATTTTATAAAAACAATCAATTCTTACTTGTCTTTCTCTGTACCAAAAATTGAAGCAAGATACTCCGCCATTTCTTACTGATGATAAGAAATTAAATAATTTACAAACACAACATCGAGTTAGGCTTTAAAAAAACGTTGTAAGATATTTCCTTAATACCGATAGATGGCATGCCGATTGCCGAAACCATGGAATCTCAATTTTAACATGTCACTCACAAAAACATTTTGAGCATGCTCATTTTTGGTGTCTAAGTCCTCGGTCCGACACCATTTTGTAAATATATTTAAAAAAAAAGAGCTTGCTCATTTGTATATAATCTTGAAAAATATTTCTCCAAGTTGTAATATTGTTCTATTAACAAATGTCATTAGATATTTTCTGCTCTAACGTTAAGCATCTAAAATTCTTGCAAAAACTTGATTTTAAAAGCAGAGCAAGATGATAGAAAAACTTACCAATCTTGCAAGAAACGGAGATGTGACAGATCTCTCATCTAACATGGCAATGCCAAAAGCTACGTGAATCAGGGGACGAGAAAGGTCGTGTTGTATAAACCCCAGTAAAACCTTTGTGGTAAAACTTCGCATGTCTTAAATTGTGTCATACCTTTACTAAATCTTATAGAGTTATGTAGTACCTGAAATCGTCGGGTATTTTGTTCAAGATAGTTATATTGGCGCGTACAGCAAAATGTATAAAAATTATTTATTGGAAAATGATATCCCTACAATGAATGTGAAATCGTTTAAGTTACTACTGCACTAATTATATTTATGAATTAATTTTCCCTGTTAACTTCTTTTATACAAGTGAAACCATTTTATACAAAATGACTCAAAATAATATTCACATGAGTCTTTGGAAAATGGAGCAATTCAAGGCGTAACCGAATTTACAATCACATATTATAAAACTAAAAATTTTGAAATAGTATGTCCCTCGCATCACTCAAAAAACCAATAGGGTTTGACAAAAATGATATAAAATGAAATTTGGTCCCAAGGTTAGAACAAGGTAGTTAGTAAAACAAGAGGTAGCATTATTTAAAGCTAACAAATAATTTTTAAATATAAATTATACATAGGAAATAATCGAAGAATAGAAACCTCACTTCAAAACCCAAAAATTAATGGTACCATTCAATTTCTCATACCCTATAAATTTTGTCTACCTCGAATGATATTTACTATTGTAAATAAATTTAACTTTTTTTCACTTTGTGGTTTAATTAGAGCTAGAGAATGCCAAGAAATAGAATGTTTTGCTGCATATTTATGGATTTGACATGATGGTGCTATTGCTCAACTTCACCATAATATTAACAGCACTGATATTTAAATAAAAATAACCTTTTGATTTGTAATATTGTATAGGAACAGTTAAAATTACCTCAAAAAGCAAAAGAATGGGGAAAGAGGGGTTTTAACTCAAAATATTTCCAGTTATTGTTTTTACAAATTCATTTACAGTAAACCCAAAACTACAAATTTCACGAATTCTGGTTAGCTAAAATGATTCCTTGGTTTAGTCCAACCATATAAGGAACATTTATCGCACCACTTGTAATAGTAGCGCTTTTAATATGTCCGTCAGCGCAACTATTTACTAATCTTTTTAGTTCTTCTGCACTGTAACCCAGCAAGCTTTTCAAATCACACACAAACTTGTAAACAAAACGTTTCCCGTGAACCTGGGAATAAAAATAGAAAGTAGATGAATAGTAGCTCTGTGGTAATAGGCTGGTAAATATATACCTTAGCTATCATATCACCGTCGTAGTAGTATCGCAAAGCCCTACTAAGTTTTTCATAATTCATAGTAGGTTTATTTTTTCTTTGTCCCCAAAGTTGGGCCACCATTTCTGGGTTATTGAGCTTGAATTCTCCATCAGCCCCGATCCACTGAATATAGTCTCGACAGTTAACATCCGTTAACATCTCCAAAAGAAATTGCCATAACTGGATTTGACCATTGTTTCCTGGTGTTTTGATTATCGTAAGTTAAAACTGCGACAAATTTACAAATGCGAATGTAACATACCACTTCTATTACCGGGACAACCTTCATAAGCCACCCTAGGAGTGCCGGCTCTTGGTGTTTTAGACTTTCCACGGGCCTGAATGCTTTTTGTAACTATAGTGTAGATTTGGTTTACTTGCGGCGTATAGGACGGTTGTTGCACGACAGCTAAAAGTAAAATAAACTTCATTCCAGAAATTACATTTAGTTAATTTTAGTACGTACCAACAATTTGGCACTTTCTTAAAAGTTCGAGATGCGTCCAAAATAAGTCACTGGGATCGAAGGCAACCTTCTTACTAAAATCTGCATGGGTTAAATCGCACAACTCTTTGCCATTAATGTTCCAGTCTGCTAAAGAAATCCCGGGCAAGTTGAAATGATTCACTGCCCATCTTAGCCAATGATGGACGTGGGCCTGTGTCCACTGGCTTGGTTCTACATTAACGTTTAAGATCTTTATCATTGGGCCTATGATTTTACAAAATAAAAATGAAAAGTGAATTACCAGATGGTATTTTAAACTTCTCTTGGTGCTCTCTGAATTCCGCAGATGCCACCCATCGTGTGACTTGTTCGGCTTCTTCATTAGGCTTACGGGCGACTGCTGGTTGACCTATTTGGGTGGTTTCGGGTTCAGGTGATACTGAGACGATTTCTTCTGCGGGTTTTAAGACATCTACTATGTTGATTTTTTTAACAACTAGAAGAAATTAAACAAATAATTAAAAACTACTAATTATTTCTATGAAGTGAAAAAAGGTTGTACAATCTTTTTCAGTTATTTCAACATTAACTTGAACTAGACCCTCTCCTTGTACGCATTGGTTGACAAGATTTTTCGAAGCATCCAGCTCCTGAGCATCTTGCAAATAGAAAGAATAATCAGCCAAAGAGAAGCCAACTCTTTGCTCTAACAGTGTCTTGAGAGTTGTCAATGGCTCTGTGATGTCCATGTGTTGAGCAATGACTCCAGATGCTTCCATATCACAGCTAGAAAATTAATATATATTAAAATACTACAACTAGTAATTTTAAACATTAAATGTTCTATAAAATACCTATCATTTTGTACGTCATCACAAACCATGGTTTCCTCTATTTCAGAATCATTTGGAATCTGAATTATGTGGTTTCCTTCTGATTCTTGTGTGACAAGTGTACCAGCTTGTTGAGGTAAAAAGTCTTTGAGAGTCAGTGTGGCAACGTTTGACTCGGAGAAATTTGAAGCTAATGTTTTGGTCCTTTTTCCCTGGACATTCGTAATGCGACTGGCAGATGCCACCGCAATCCCAGCTGCCCTTTTCATCTATAATTTTAGAACACCTAAAAATTAAAGTATGTTAAGTTAAAGGAACTAACGAATCTTGAGAAAATTTATAATTCAATTTTTGAAAACACCGCCGAACGCACATCGCCCAAGTCAGAGGAATTTTCAAGGTCACACGCCCCTTCGAAATTTTGCCTAAGGCACTATAAATCGGTGCAAAAAAATGGCTTTCAATAATTGACAAAATGATCCCCACAAACATGCTACGCAGAACACCCTTAATTTTCTAAAATTTGGTATTGTCGAATTAAAACAAAACGCATAATTTAAACTGCGTAGATTTATATAATTTTCCTGTAAGTCTTCGAAACATTGAACTCAAATAAAATGCAACATTTTGTATTTCCGTTTCAACATTTTTCAAAGGAAGAGGAACAAAGGGAACGAGATGTCCCATTTCCGGATGTGACGCGCGAAATTATACCCACCTTTATCTTTAGGCGTGTACGCTTTCGATTTAGATAATTAATACACGAAAATTTCCAGCTAAATTTATTTTTCACGAACAAATTAAACAAACGTAAACTTCTTACCAAAAGACACTTAAAACGAATGCCTTTTTAACATTTTCATCTTTTCGAGAAACAGGAACAGGATATTGCAGACAGGAGGAAACCGAACCGACCACTGTCACGTGACCGGATTTGCGGATCTCGCTCAATCACGGAATTCAGCGCGACTTCGCGAGATAGAAGTGTAGAGGTAAACTCCGCAGCTCGCCCTTTTACCCGACTTTTCACGTTCCTAAACTATTTTTACGATTGATTTTTGTAACGTTTCTTGTTTGGAGTTGTTCTTAAACTCAAGTCAAATCAGGGGTCAAACCAAGTACAAAATTTTGTGGTAAGTTTGGCTTCAAATAAATTTATTGCAATTAGTAATTAACTAAAATTTTCAGGTTTTAATATGAGGATGAATGTCCAAAGGATAATTACCCCTTCTAAAAATGCGGTTAAATTATATTTCCAAAGGAATATGGGAGTTGCTTCGGTTTTATATGCCCAAGCAAGTGACCCAATCCAAAAGCTCTTCCTAGATAAACTTGGTGAATATGTGAAAAAGAGCAAGTCAGTGAAATTTTTGTAACCAAAAATTAAGGTGGTATTTGTTATTAACATGATGTATTAACGAAGGGCGCAAGGTGGTGGTCTGGTAGATGTAACGCCAGACCAAAAGAAAGCTTTAGATGACCAGATAAATAAAATTAAAGTTCAATACGGAGGAGGAAAAGACGTTGACATGACAAAATTCCCTGCATTACAATTTCCAGGTAATTTTTTTTAATAATTTTTTAAATAAAGGCCTCAAATAACTTTTTTTTAATTTTTGCAGAACCAAAATTGGATCCAATTAATATGGAAAACAAATAATTGTTATCTTTACTTCTAGCTTAAATAAAAATCCTTAATAAAATTAAATAAACTGTAGGTACTAAATTAGGAATGTAATAATTATTTTTAAAATATACAATTAGAAAATTTTAGTTATAATCCAATAGTTACAGTCTGTACATTTAAAATATTAGAAACCAACTCTGACAGTAAAGGCATGTGGTAAAACCTAGGAAATTAATTTTATTAAAACTTAAAACTAAGGTATAAATTTCAATTGAACATACTTTGCTATTGTTTCGAAGATTTTTAACTTCTTTGTGTAGTCTTCATTTGGTATTAATGTTTTAAACTGACCCACACATTCACAATAACGAGTCATATTGGGTTTTTTAATCTGCAAATGATAATATAAAAATGTGCTGGGTAGATTGCCAAAATTTTAAACCTACCATATTGCATTTTGAACATTCTAAATCTTGCAAAACTTGAGACATGATTTTTTGTTGAATAGAATCAATCAGCATACTCTCAATTTCTTGATTATCATACGGTCCTTGACAAGCCGTACATAATAATTGCGGTCTAGAGACATGATTTAAGTTAAATTTACTTTAATTCTAATAAAGAATTTTGAGAAACACAACACTTACATATCAGTATCATTTCGAATATCGTATGGATCACGACAAAGATTTAAATCGCTGCATTGATTGCAAACTTGACAAATTACCTCTGGCAAGACTAAAGAAGCGCAGGGATCTTCCCAAACTGCTAAATCGCTGTATTCCCCAACTCCAATCAATTTTAAAAGATCTCTCTGTATTTTTCTCACTTGATCAGTTATGTTGCTGTCCAAAGACAATACCTAGAAAAATATTCTACAGCAGCTTTCTCATAAAGCCAAATTATTCATTACTCATACCTTGCATAAGCATTTGACAAATTCTAAGGAAGGGTTTCCCAATTTTAAATGTGAACCTGGAAGGGAAGGGAATACATTTGTTCCATTAGGCCCAGAGTTTGCGTATGGCAAGCGTTTGTGAATTCTTTCTGTTAACCTGTTGGAACAAAATTTTATATGAACATAATAATTTACAAATCTTAACTTACGAGTAAAGCTTTTGAGAAAATTCTCCTGTGATAAATTCTTGGCAATAATTAGCCATTGTGTCCTTAGATTTAATGAAAAACAAAAAAAATCAGTGAAAAAGAGAATCTAAATTACAGAATATTTTTAACAAACCTCCAGTTGACTGCCATCAATTCTAACTACTGGAGTTTGTCCGGGGGTTATTTTATTATAGTGCTCCCGGCAATGTATATACACAGAATGAATATATTCACCAATAGCCATCTGAATTAAATTAATCAATATTAGTATGGCCCTTGGTAGGAAGTGTTTAAGCATAAAATCACCTGGAAATTTTCTTGTACTTTGCCCAATTGGGGTAAATATTTGGCCATATTCCAATTAACATCTAACGTAATCTAGAAGAAAAGGCAAACGTTAATGAACCAAAGCTATTTGATAGCAATAGCTACAATTCAAATTCTGTGCACCCCCCCAGAAAATACTTTTCCTTCTCCTTAACTGCAAATAGTATGAGGGGAATGGCAATGATCAGCACAAATGTGAAACATTCATTGAGTATTTCTCTCAAATGCCAAGTGAAGATATGTGTATGAACCATTTTATGAGACAAAGAATGGGTGATGATATTAACCAACATTGCAACTGGACCCTCACAATTTGGTTCAATAACTTATTATTTCACTTATATAATAAACAAAATACCTCTTTTTCATCATCAGCTTCCTCACTATTGTCATCTTCATTCTCAGTAGGGCGGTTTTTCTCCATTGTTTCCTCCTCATTTTCATCTTTACCACGAACACCAGCAAAGTTTGCTGGATCAAGCCACATGATGTATTCCCAACCGCCTTGATAGGAAATGTGGAGACCATGGAAAAGATCTTTGGATCGTATACTTCTTAACACAAAATTGACATAAGCAACCGCATCGGACAATCTGTGTCTCTTGGTACAGAGAATGAACTTATTGCAGTTGGCATGGACTATGGTGGCTCCTAACCTCTGGAACTCAGCCACTATTTGGACAAACATTTTCTTCATGAGGTTGTTAACAATTCTCTTTAACGCCGGATCATAGAGAATTGACTGAGGAGATCTCAGCCATCTAGAAAACACCTAATTACATCTCCATGACTTTAAAACACCATTAATACAAAGATTTACCGGTAGAAATGAATTAGTTGACTGTCAGCAAATATATTTTTAAATGCAGCCACATCACGCATCCAACTGCTAACCATATTTCTCATAGTTTTAAATGCCATGGCGCACAATGAAGATTCGTCGTAGCTAGCTAAGGTATCAGCCACATTTCCACCCATCATGTCTTCGATGCTATAAGAACCTGCCATGGTATCGAAAGAAATCCCAGAACTAATTCCTTCAGTTTCCATCAGATTGTGAGATTGCATGATGGAGTTCACAGCCAAACCATCTATATCCAACTCAATACTAACGGAGCTGTAGGCTCCAGGCTTATTTATTTCCATCAGACCAAGATTTTCGGTTTCAACTATCAACCTATTATCATCCAGTTCTTTACCACCAAAATCAGGTCTTTCAGAGAGAGAACACCAAAGTACAATATTTTGCTTCAATAAATGACGAGCATAAAAGACATCTGAGCCAAAAATAGCAGTATCTTGAGGCAGGTTTCCCAAAGGAACATGCAAATACTTGCACTGCTCGAGCATTGCCTAAATAATAATAATAGGTTAATAAATTAATCTGATAGCAAATATTAGCCTTTTATCCATTTACAGATAAAACTGCTTCCACATTGAGAAAATGACGAATCATCGCTTTCGCTCCAACTTTTTGCCAGTCCAAAACTTGGTACAAAGCTTCGTTGTCTTGAATGTGAATAGGAACGAGGGGAAATTCAGCCATTCCTGGCATCAATAGGCACAAATCATTTGGACCTGTGAAAGAAAAACCAAATATCATTACAAACTTTGTTAATTAAAGAGATTTGGAGAACTTAACTATAAATGGACTGGACTGCCAACATAGTAGCTCCTCTCATTTCATCTTTATATAATGATAGTTGCCTCTGGATTATTCTGTAGACTTGTTTCAAATCAGTTTCGTGTCGAATGTCAAAAGTGTAGTCAGATTCTGGGAGAAGGGTTTCTTTCATGCCAGAGTTGATTCTAAAATTAAACAACGGACAGTTGGAAATAACAAAACTCTTACAAATTTACGAGCATAATTATACAGTTTAAAATTTACTTTAACATCCGTTGATTGCCATAAAGATTGTTCAAATTCGGCATTTGATTCGATCTGACAGTATCAACTACAACAATGGCAGCTTTCTTCGATGGTGGGAAAAATAAACCAAAGATAGCTTTGCTTCCACTGTAAATTTAACACTGCTAGATTTACCAAGTTTCATATTTTTTATAAAATTTTGAGACTTACACAGCAAAATGATAAAAATATACGAATTTCAAGGAGCCTGCGGACAAATAATGATGTTGAGCTAAGCTTCTGAAATCTAAATCTCTAAAATCAAAAGTGTCCGCATCCTATAAAAGGGTAAAACATTTCACCATCGACAAAGATTTTATGCTCAAAAGAACTTATACTTTAGATGAATATTTCTTAACGTGTTGTCTATTGACAATGCAAAGGCAGCCCAAAGTAACAAGAACTCGAAATTCTAGTGGAACTTGAGTTTCATAAATCCCTTCCACATCAGGTGATGACAATTCAGCCAATAATTCGCTGAAACAGATTATTATATAAATTATTATTTTCTATTAAATTTTAATAAAGGGTGGGCGAATAGCATTATTAGCCAATCGAGACACATATCGAATACCCAAATATTTTAAAATCAAATGCTGAGACGAATAGTTTTCGATCCAATACCGAATAGTTAGGCTTAATCCAAATACTACCTTATCAAATATTTGTTGAATAATATGCCGAATAGAGGTCCAAATATTAGTCCAAAAACAGGTGTAATAGTCAAAATATTTTAAATTCTAATATCTAAATAGTAGTACTGAATTATTTAATGACCTATGACGTAAATAAAAAAACTAAAACTATCTGTACACACAAAAAAGTATCTATTGAGAGGCAACTGACCAATGACGTACGTTTTTTTATATAGAATTGACCTATAGATTCTTTTTTCTAACCGTTAACCGCCAGGTGAGAGCTCTACCATAGAAATTTCTCCCCCGCAAAGCAGGTTTAGGCTTCACCCTACCCATAGACAGCCAATTGGGGAGGTGGGATTAAGTCTATATTTTCCGAATGATAGAAATGATATTCGATCAAATACCAAGAAACGTTTATTCGTCTCGATATTCGACCCAATTATTCAGTTAATTTGGTTATTCGCACAGCCTTAATTTTAATAGTGGAAAGTTATTTACTCGCTGTGCTGTTGAAATAGTGTCTCAGGCAAAGAATATTCATATAAATTATAAACTGGATGAGATCTTGGCAAGATACGAGACACTTTCTTGAATACTAATTTAAAAAGTGTAAAAAATTTAATTGTCAGTATACCTGTGGTTATTTAACTTTTCATCTAACTTATTATCAGGGCAATGCAACCACCTAAAAAGTTGAATTACCAATTTTCAATGTACTAACATGTATTTTCATTCTGTTTCGGACTTTTTTGATTAACATAAAATATTCGTGGAACGGAAAGTTTGATATGATGTAAATCACCACCAATAAGGGCCCAAAGGCGGAAAAGACCAGGTTCGTTAGTTTCTGCAATCTAAGAGGGAAAAAACAGATAAGACTATCATCCCTATTAAATTTTTGTTTATGTGTAAATTTATTACCTGTATGATTTCCCAGTAAGAATCTAAGACTGTTCTTTGTGTTTTCCTCAAGAAACCACTTAAGCTGGCTCTGGCACCAGTCCTAACTACAATTCCAGAACCGGTACAATCATCATTTTCATCCGTTCTTCTTTTCTTGGTTTTAATAGCTTTCCTCTGTTTACTTTGATAAGCCCATTTCTTCTTTTGATAATGAAGCCAATTTATACGATCCGCCTATTACAAAAAAAAAATTGTAAAATAAATGGAATAGAAAATGGAATAAAAACTTCTTACTCGACTGGTGCCAAAAGGAGGAGGAGGTCCAAAGGTTTCGCGCCAAGATTTGGTATAGTCATCTTTATTACTAGCAGTGTCATTCGGACTGTCCCTTTTCCTCTTATTGACTACCACATTAATTCTTCCTTTAGGACTTTTGGCGGATAATATATCTTCAATATCAGGGGTCTCGTAGCTGGAAGGTTGAGGTGGTGGCTCTTTGGGTAAAGATTTGAACAACTCGCTTATTTTCTTTTGTTTGAGCGTGTCAGTCTTTTCTAATAACCTTTTGTGCAACCAAACTGGATGGCTAACTCGAGGAACTGGATTCGAAATCTGTGGAAGAAGTAAATTAATTAATTTAATTTAATAAAATAACTCAAAAAATATCTTTTGAAAGAGTACTTGTTGCAAAGCAGCTGGAATGGTGATTATTTTCTGAATTGTGCTACCGAGTCTTTCAATGTAATAGTCCCAATCTAATATGTCTCTAATGTCAAAACTATTCATGGCAGGAGCTTTAAGCCATTTACGAAGATAATGCTTGCGTACACTCGATTCAGTTTGAAAGATCGTTAAAGGAATGGCTCTATAAAAAATTTACGGTTAAAGTGAGCAATTCCTTTTTTTAATGAGTATCACCTTTCGGTAACTGGAGCGCCTTCGGGTTTTTTGGAAATGATATAACGACAATTCAGCCCTGCATCTTTCACCATTTGATCTCCGAGAAACTAATATAAAGCTTATTATATTAAGATTTGCAATTTTTATAAATAGACAGCAATTAAAATTAAATTACCTCAGCCAAACGTTTAGCGGTACTAATGGATGTTGACTTTTGACTACCATATTCTTCCAACTTTCGCGACATGTTTTTGTTTTCAGAAATAAGTTCGAATAATTCCTCATCTGGCATGTTGGCAGCCTGAAAACGAAAGTACACTTATAAACTATATTGTAAAAAAAAGTGCTGTAATGTTTTAACTATACCTTGCTGTATAAAACATCAAGCCAATAATCAGCAATTAGAGCTACGGAGGCATAGCACTCTTCCAAATTATCACCTTTGAGAAAAGCTTCAAAAACTGATGACTGGAAAATTTTAATAAGTTGCAGTTCCCCACGTCTTTTCACTTCGAAACCTTTAAGCTCAGCAATGGATCCATCAAAGTTGAAAACAGCATATCTATAGTAATAAAAATATATATACAAGGTTTTAGACAAAATTAAAATTTTGAAGTACCTCTTCTTTAGTTTTTTTCCCTCCTCTTTGGACGCTGGTAAGACCATTGCTAAATAAGGACCATCAACTTCGAAGAAAATTGAATTTTCTTCTCTAATGCTGTATTTTAGGTCTACACCGTCTTCTAATTCATGATATTGATCATTCGTATAATGATCCTAGAAAATAAGTCAGGACCATTTTATGTAAATAATTTACACTTTTAAATTATATACTCACTTTGACCATCAAGTTTAATACAGCACCAGGATATGATATGGTCAACTTTGGCTTTTTGGGATTTCTTGTTTTAACCACGAAATTCTCTGGAAATGAGGATGGTAAAATACACCAAATACCGTCAGTATCCAATTCCAATGGGCGTCTGAAAATTATTTTACAATTGTGATTTACTACTGGCCAAAGAAATGGTGGGAACACAAACTGACCCTATTTGTTCAATAAGTTCCCTGGCTCTCATAATGATTCCCGCCCCTGTGTGACAAACAATCCCTGCCATTTCCATACTGTACCATCGAGCACTAGTAAGAGAGATAGTTTTAACTCCAGCTTCAAATACTAGCTAGAATCTATAACGCTACTCGGAATGATTATCTAGTACACTTCCTAAAGTGAAATATTCATAACCAAGAGCGCATACCAATACCTTCAGCATTAACTCAAATCTATAGGTTATGTAACTTATTTTGCTCTTTTAAACATTAATGATCAACTATAGAAATATTGTGAATTCTCCTAGAACTGTGGTGATACAACAAATCAGTTCTTCTGTCGTGTCTCTTTTCAATGCCTATGTGGAATCAGAAATCCTTAGCTTTTAAAAGTTTGAATGTCAGAGTTTTACATCAATTATCACAACAAAACTAATTTCTACGGCCAAATACCACAGGGGATATGGCAGATGATTATTCCAAGTAGCTTTATTGATACTGGATAGTAAGATCTTACCCTTTTCTCATTACATATCCGTAAAAGGAATTTAAAATACATTTGTGGGCTAGCTGCAAGGAATCATATAAAACCTCTAAATTTTTCGCTGATTTGATTTCCGCAGCATCATTTTTAGAAACTGCATCAGACACCTTCTTTTTGGCAACTTTCAGTAATCCTTTAAACTCATATCTCCTGTCGCGGAAAGCTCTAACAGTGTCAACGTAGAAAGAATTTTCTTTCTGACAAATTGTGGTATGACGAACCTCGGTTCGAGTGATGTGGACCTTCTTATAGGCTTTTCTGCAGTAATCTGCAATAAAGAAAAAGCTTCAAGTCCAGTCTGTTGAAACTGGTAATTAACCCTCAAATATACCAGATAAACGTTTTTTTTCAGCCGCTGCCTGTTCTTCCCTAGTCAATTCGTGAAACGCTCTTGGTTTTCCATTGGGGAAAAGGGGTGGAAATTTCTCAGTTTCTAACTGTTGTTGAATTCTTTGAAATTCTGATCGGCTAGCAGGCACTAAAAATTAAGAAGGGGGTGTAGGAGTGGTTAGCACTTTCGCCTCGCAGCAAGAGAAGCCGGGTTCAATCCCAGCTTGTGGCACTGTGTGAAAACTCTGAACAACTCCTTCTGCATTGAGTTTGCTAGTTCTCCCCCCACTGGTTTAAGGGGTTTTCCCCCGAGCTCTTCGGATTCCCCTTCCGTAAAAACTTGTTGCGGTTAACGGTGTAGGGAGCTGTTGGCTTGCGTGGCATGCAGGGCTTGTCACCACCCTCCTATGCATTGTAACCAGGCCACCTGAATTAATGGCTTTAAAAGTCGCTTGAAAAAGGTTTTTTTTAATGGATTTTCTTTTATATTGTGGTGCTTTTTAGCTATGTATATATAAACCTGTAACACATTTTAATCATTAGTGTTCGGTTTTGTTAATTATAACTACACAGTGTTCTGTTCTCTTTAACTATGTCATTTAAATTAAGAATTTATTGCTAAAATTACTGTCTCGTCAATTCATCAACTTTGCTGGTGTTGAATCAATTACTTCAAAAATTATCCTAATTTTTCAGTATTTAAAACAGAAATATATGTATACAAAAACTTACTATATTCTCCTCTCCACGTCCAAGGCATGCTTCTTTGGCATTTGGCCCCTGGTTTGTTAAAGTCGCATGCTGCACACATGGCTTCATCAACCATGGCTGAAGGCTAAATTATAAATAAACAAATCAACACTCATCTACTGTATATTTCCGAAATATTGTGTCTCCGTCTCGTTATAGGTGTTTACACCCTTTGCCTTAGAACGCCGAAGCTTTGCACAATCATTCTGAATATACTAAGTAAGCAAAACGTGTCATTTACATGTCAGCTCTACCAAAATAAGGTACTTGAGCCCCCTTTAGTCTTGCTCCACTTATCCATTATCATAATATTGTTAACCATAGAAATCTGTGCTGGTAGTATTCAATGGTATGAGAGACTTTTAATTTAAAGATATTGCATTCCTTTTAATATATTTGGTTTATTAGTGTCTTAAACTCAGGGAATGCAACTTAATGTATAATGTACTTTAATTTTACTGATTTGCTAAATGGTGTAAGTGGATTGTGTATTCACTTTTGGGTTGTGCATTTAACTTATGGATAGCATTTTACACTAAGAATAATACGATCTAATGAATTAGCTTTGGGCCTAGACAAAAGGATGAGCTACCCAGCTGGTGATAAAGTTATTTTCATTAAAGGGGACTATGCTTTTCTTGGCTTGATTGAGGCTGGCATTGATTCCTTGTTCCCTTTTCTTCGTCTCCCTTCCTCCCCTATACCTAATCCTCGGACTGCTCGTAGTAGAGCCTTTAAGTCTGCTACTTGGTCCAAGCTCCAACGTGATAAGACACGTGGTTGTCCTACTTTGGTTTTAGAATTATATCGTAAGGCTTCCTGCTCCTATTCATAAAGCAGGCCTTCCACTTATAGACCCATTAGTAATTTAAATCAAACCCAACTCCATTAATGTTTTCACTATTTCCCAACTTGGATTTCTGTCCAAATGGCTAGATGAGGGGTTTAGAGTGTATGTTATTTATCTTGATTTCTCCAACGTATTTGATTCCATCCCTCATTCGTGTCTTATTAATTCCCTCCAGTCTACCAGAATAGTGGAGTATGCCCTGGCTTGGCTGAGAGATTACTTTAGTGGGTAAAGGCAAAGGGTTGTTATTAATGGTCATGAGTCGGAGTGATCCCCTATCAGTAAAGGTACCTCCAAAAATTATTAAGTGACTATATAACTCCCTCTATTTGACTACTATTCCCTTATCTGGACCCCGCACTTAGAATCTGAAAAATTTCAACTCCAAAAAGCTCAAAATCAGTTTACAAAACTTACCACTAAATTTAATAAACTTCCAAGCCCTAGCCCACTTAAAATTTCTTAATATTCAGTCTACAGTGACTCGTCATAAAATTAACAATATTTGCCTCTTACACAATTTTTGTTCATAATAACCTAATTCTAAAATTAACTACCTCAAACTTCCTAAACCCTAGGCCATCACTGCTACCCATCTAAATTCGTTTTCCCATAGTGTCATAAATGACTGGTACTCTCTCTCTTATTCTATAATTTCCCAGCCTAATTATTCTAAATTTAAAAGTTTACTTGTTGCACATTTTAGAACTTCTAAATTCCCAGGTTTGGTATTTTTGTTTATATTCTAATTGTATTTTTCCCATTCTTTATTTTAATTTAAAAAAAATATTTTGCAGTTTTTGTAGCAATTTTCATGTATCTACGTTATTTTTCTTTCAGCTTGATATCATTTATTAATATATTATTATGGTGTATCTTTTTGGTATGCCTGTACACAAGCCGGGAACTCAGCTTAACAGACAAATAACTATTCATTAAATAAATAAATAAAATTACTTGTAGCCTGTTTGTTAGAATAATATTAGGATACATGGCGCCGACATCTAAATGGTAAATGATAGGGTTCTCCAATCTTGCTGGACAATCTCTAAGGGCAGCCAATTTCTCCTCAATTTCTTTCAAAACCTCATCCATATTTGTAACATCTTCTAAAGGCACTTTTTCCTCTTCCACAATTGCGTGTTTCATAGTTTTATGAACATCATCAATTAGTTTTTGAAAGGCCTCGGGCACCTTAGATAAAATTTATTTATTCGAAATTGAATAATAATGAAATATAACAACTGTTTATACCAAACGGAAGCGGCATGGTAAATTAGCTCTAAATACTCCAGCTTCTAAAGCTTCAACATGACCTCCCACGTAGGTTTCTTGATCAAGAACGTGGCCATCTTCAGTAAGCTTATTGAGGATTGTCTCTTGCTTATTCGGATAGATAATATTAGCGTGGAAAGCTTCCACCATTAACAGAGCTTCACACAATGTGCCAGACCCTTTACGCAAGACCTTTGAACAGGGGGTAAAAATTACAATTGATATAAACAAAACATTCAAGCTTCTTCAATCACCTCATCAGGGCACATGGGAATGATAGTGCAGAGAGCAAATATGAAAGGATGGACGTATTTCATGTATAAGTAATAGGTAGCGACCGCATCGGAGACTGAGTAAGTGGCCATAACTTGAGGCTGTTCACTGGCCATACGACACATTTCCTCTGGGTCTAGCTCGACAGGATCATATCGCAGTTTTGCTTTAGCCACAGCTTTCAGACCTTGGCTACCAACAGGCAGGTAACTGTCTCTTTTCACCCAATGAAGACAATCCATATGAACACAAGGACGACTCAAATAATAGCCATCTCGGCTCTGGGAAAAGCCTATCTCTTTTAGCATGTCTAAATTATTAATGGCTGCTCTGGCCTCAACAAAAGGCCTACAATTGTTTGTTAAAAAAATTCTTAATATTGCAATAATTTGTTCACTACAAATTTGAGAAGTACTTACCAATCAAAATTATCACCATTATATGACACAATAACCAATGGTTTCACTTCTAACACATGATCCAAGAACTTTTGAATAAGGGCAGCCTTAGAAATTAAAAGGACATTTAGATTTTTATAAACCTAATTTTGACATATTTTCAGTTGGCATGCCTCATTTTCTTCATTAAAAATGATAAAAGGTCCCTCAAATTCAGGTTTCGGAGTGTATTCAAAATCATCAACATCACTAGATACAATTTCCCGGTTTGTGATTAAATACCCCTGTCCATCGATCATGTAGGAAATCATCATAATTTGATCGGAACTACTATCTGGGAATTTTAACGGAAGCTTGGTTGTTTCAATGTCATAAGCTAACACTGTCAAATCCTGAAATTGCAAAGTATCAGTCAACTAAAATTTAGTAAAAATTTACATGGTTATATTACAGGCATTTCCAATATATCCGGTCGATGTTTAATTTCAGGTGCTTGGGTTCCATGACCGAACACAGAGTACCAATGACCAACAAAGATTTTTAAATCTATGGAAACCCTAACATGATATGGGACATCATACTCCCTATTTCAACAAAAACCAAAAATTACATACGAAAATAAATATAAATTTTCTTAGAGACAGGTGTACCTTATGGCAACAATACTCTCGAATTGATCGGATTTCTTACTTGGCCCTTCTTCATCAACATTTTTACTAAAATTTAAACAATAATTCAAAACTCTTCATCCAAATTTTATAGCTGTTTTAAAACTACTTCAATAGAAAATCCACATGTCCAACTGATGATTTTTCTCTGGATTCATTTTTCTTTATGATCAGGACAAGGTCTTTCCTGGCTTTTACTAGATCGGTCACAGTCAAAAAAGAAAGCTTTATGTATGTCCTTTTCAGACCAATTAGGTGATTTGGCTATTACAACGGAAACTTTGAGATTATTACAGAAATTACGATCTTATGAGTTGAATTTAATGGGAACCCCACCAGATCCAAATCTTCCTTCTTGATTATGTCAACATGGTTAACTGTACCAGCAAACTTTCTGGACAAGAACGAAGTTGCATCTCTTTCAAAACCTTCTTTAGCAGCTACATAAAAATAGGGCATGAAAGGCAATGAAACTTTGAAACGACTACCATCTTCTTCAATGAAATAGTAGTCAATAGCGCTAGTCATCCTTTTATCTTCATCCAACATTTCTGTCTAAAATAGTCAACAGACAATTGAAAATATATTTAAAAACTGCATATACTAATAATATACCGGTTGCATATTGATGAGCCAACCAATCCTTTCAACAGGGTCTCTATAACGCTCAAACCCATATTTAGCATCAATCTCGTCATTAAATCGCGCTTCTCTGAGTCTTTTCTCTGAAGAATCTTCTTTGCTGTTAATAATAACTATAATTATGCATTTCTACATAGGCATAGTAGTAGAATAAAAATCTCACATTGTGAAGCCAGCATTCTCGGTTGCATTTTCTTTACTCACCCCACCTTTCCATTTACTATTATCTTTCTTGAATCTTCCGGAATTAAATAGAGGCATACTAATTAAACATTAAAGTTATATCTAAAAATTTGACACATAGGAGAAGAACTGCCTGAGAAGACAAACACTTTCAACACGTGATGCATACGAAAGTGGCGGGAAATGCAGCTGCTGCAGCACAACGCTTTGCTTACAAAAACGTTTGCCATCTGTTGGTGACTTTCGGTAGATTGAAAAGGTCGATTACATTTAATTTTTGTCACCTTGCATATAGGATCCATATAACGGTGTACATTCGTAAAATAGAGTAAGAAAGTTGATGCTAAGTGGTTTAGAAATTTGTAAGTAAAAAATGGCGATTATCTTGGCTAGGCTCGCAAATTTCACACCAACTATACCGAAGTAATTACAATATATCTAATTATATTTATGGAAACTTAATTCTCCCTTTATACTTAGAATATCTCTGTTGGTAAAAACCAACAATGGCCAGTTTATACATACTGCAATTTATCCTTTGCAGTTTCAATTTACACCCATTCTAAAGTAAGTCCCTTCAGTCCAATTTAATGTAAATAAACAGATTCTGAATTGTATTTTTTATCGACATAACTCTTTTTTTAAAAAAGCGCGGAACCATTGAAGAGAAAGAAAAGAATAGACCCTGCCATTGTGAAAATGAGGGAGGACAGAAAGAAACGTAAAATTGAAAAGGGAATCAGACAATTACAAAAAGCTGCAAAAACATTAAAACCCATAGAAGAGATAGAAATATCCCCAAAACTGAAAAAGGAATTGCAGTAAGCCAAAATAAATTTAAGGAGTATTGGTCTATTAATTGCTACCTTAGTTCCAAAAAAATAGAATAAGATTTATAACCGTTATTAAAGTTGAAATATTTTTATTAAAAAAAGCAAGAAAATTTGGTTACTTGGTTTTAGAATTACAGTAGCTTGCAAAATAATCATGATAAATTTTACAAACTTGATTTCGTAGTTTGAGGCAAAGGAAAATTGAACCTTTATCATACCAAGAAAATGAATATAGGGATAGCCTTCAAAGGAAGTGGTCACATTACAAATTAGAACAGCACAAGGCAGAGATGGAGTCAATAGAAAGAATCATGTTATGTCAAGAAAAAGCCCTTAAAGCCTTAAGAGTAGAGTCTGAAGAACTTTACCAAAGTGCTATACAGGTATGGTATAAACAAATATTTATCCCTTAGGTTTATATTGAAGTTGGTAATTTACAGGTAGATGAATGTTTAATCCCATTTAAAGTGTCTGGACCCACACTTACCCCAGCTATCACTAAATATGAAGTCCCAGATGGAGACTACACAGACATAACAAGAAAGTGGAGATAATTTGTAGGTTTTAATAAAACTCAAATAAAATTTATTTAAAAAATACTGAAAGGCGCTTTGGTATGAATTTACATTATTGGCAAAACCTTTTTTTCAAAATTTGGATGGCCCTTAAAAGGGCCGTTTTTTTAAGTTTTTAGTTGACTTAAGCACGTTCACCACGAATTCTTCTTGCCAATTGAATGTCTTTGGGCATAATGGTTACTCTCTTGGCATGGATAGCGCACAAATTAGTATCTTCAAAAAGACCAACCAGATAGGCTTCACTAGCTTCTTGGAGAGCCATGACAGCAGAGCTCTGGAATCGGAGATCAGTCTTGAAATCTTGTGCAATTTCTCTCACCAAGCGTTGGAATGGCAGTTTGCGGATGAGAAGTTCCGTAGATTTCTGGTAACGACGGATTTCACGAAGAGCAACCGTTCCAGGTCTGTAACGATGGGGTTTCTTGACACCTCCAGTAGCTGGAGCACTTTTCCTCGCAGCCTTAGTCGCCAATTGCTTGCGAGGAGCCTTTCCTCCTGTTGATTTACGAGCAGTCTGCTTGGTACGGGCCATATTTTCAATAATACGGAGAAGTCGATCAGTATACGATCACAACGAACGGTAAACGAATAATAAATGAAATTGTACGCGTACAATCTTTTTATAGGAACTGGCAGATCTTGGTATATTTGGCGCCTTATATCTGTTAGCCAATAGCGTAACAGTTCATCTCACATTGGCCCCCTGGATTGAAATCTCATTCGTTATTCGTTGTTCACTCTCGTTTCTGATTGGTTTACAAAATGATCTACAATCCGACGAAAATATTCCCTTAAAAATAGCGTATTGATGGGGCGTGAAATATTTGCGCGCTAAAGTTAAAGTTGACTTCCCATTTCGAAAATTATACGAAAGTAATTTAATAAATCACCTTTAATTATTAGACAATAGGCCTCAAAACGTCTATTAGTATCTTAAGAATTACTGAATTTTATGTTCAATATAATATGTTACTATGTACCCAATTTAAGCTCTCTTAAATTGTTTCAAAATTTTACATTTTCTGTAAACAATCGAACGAATTTTGATACTTGCTACTATATCGAGTTCGACTTTCTGTTTACTCGAAATTTTAACAATTTCATTTACTGAGTAAATAATGAAGTTAAGCCACTACAGGAAAAGTTAAGAGTGAACTTAAGTGTTAATGTACATAATAACCTAGGTCTAACATGTAAGAGTGCAGAATATATACATTAAAACTAGGTCTAACTTGTAGAAATGTAAGATCTAATGAGTAGAATGTAGACGCAGCTTTTTTTGTGTAAAAGTTGTTTAGCATATCTGGCCTGTTGCAAAAGTGCTAGCCCATAGAATTTAACATGTGCGATTCTAGCAAAGCAGACTTTTGCAACGGGGCCTAAGATTCCTCCAACCAATTTCTATTTTATAGCAAACGATCCCTTGTTATTTTAGTACAAAATGTTTATCTATTAAACAAAATTACGTACCTGTTAAAATTTCGAAATAGACCTATAAATAGGCTTACTTAAAATAATTTTAACTAAGGGATTGTTGTTTGCATAAACGAAACTTAAATAAAACCAAAACTTTTATTTGACAAGAATATTTCATGGAATGAATTATTGTGGTATGATACGTGATTATTTACATAATATATACAATACATAGAAGAAGAATCCTTTAATTCAAAAGGTGGGTGGCCCTTAAAAGGGCCGTTGGTTTTTTTTTCTTATTTAGTCTTATTTCTTCTCAGTCTTTTTAGGCAAAAGGACAGCTTGGATGTTGGGCAAAACACCACCTTGGGCGATGGTGACACCAGAAAGTAATTTGTTTAACTCTTCGTCGTTCCTGATGGCGAGTTGCAAGTGACGAGGGATAATACGAGTCTTTTTGTTGTCTCGAGCGGCGTTTCCGGCTAACTCAAGAACTTCAGCGGCTAAGTACTCGAGGACTGCGGCCAAGTAGACAGGAGCACCAGCCCCTACACGTTCGGCGTAGTTTCCTTTGCGGAGAAGACGATGAATTCTGCCGACGGGAAACTGGAGCCCGGCACGAGATGACCTAGTCTTCGACTTTCCCTTAACTTTTCCTCCCTTACCACGTCCAGACATAATATCAAATTAAAAATTTTACGAGAGCGACTAAAATACGACTCGATTCAACGAGTGATCAGCGGTTTGTGAAGAGAGCAACGAAGGGGACCCGCTTTTATAGGTATCCCTATAGGATTGTACTGCAACAGCTTCTCTTCGGGTCGCGCTTTATTAGAGAAAAATACGGGTAGGGAGGAAATCACATTTTTTTCTACCGCCCCACGCCGAGCGAAAATCCCACCAATAATTTCCTAGTCTCTGTCAAAAAATAAAAAATATATTAACGGACACTAAAATTAATTAGGGCAAAATATTAAGTTTACGAAATATAAACGTACGATTCTTATCATTAGTATGAACCCTCATTTTAAATAAATATGACGTGGCAGAGTAGCCTTTTAGCTAGAAAAGTAATCGAATTGCTTATGATAATAAAAAAATGTAGCTTTAATCAAGTTAAGAGTATGCTATTCGCAAACAAATTTAGGCCTGATCTCTTTACTAGAATTATTCATTACGAGTTAACAGGTTTTTTTTCTATCCCCAAAAAAATCCTCCATTACATAATTTAATATAGGCTTAAAATGTTAATTAATAACTCCAAGAAAGTGCGTTATCATGGTTTATTGAGCGTTCTGTGATAAAATGTTTAAGTTTGAAGCAGCAACAGTGTAAATTATTTATAATATACGAGCAAAATTTCTATAACATAGATCGTTACATACCTGATAGGTCGTGTAACGTAAGAACTGTTATAGAAGTTCGATCATATTTTAATGATATAAACAGTCGACGTAGTGGGAAAAAGAGCCTACATAGCTTATTTTCCATTTAGTGTGTCCCAGTAATAATAATAATAAAAAGTCACACAATACACTTTATGGTTCAACGTTTTATCAAAAATTAGTGGCTCTGAAAAGAGCCGTTTTTTTCTTTCTGTGTCTTTTTGAAAGAATGAATAACAGAACGATGAACTTCCGTCTTTATTTCTTAGCCTTGGACGCCTTCTTCCCTTTGGCTTTCTTGGGCCGTCCCGCCGCTTTTTTCGCTGGCGTTTTCTTGGCCTTTTTGATGGGGGTCTTCTTCACTTTAGCGGGTTTAGACGCCCCGGCTGACGCCGCCGCCGCTGGTCTTCCGCGCTTTTTCGGTGTTCCTGCTGCTTTCGCCATTTTAACTCTAAAAATCTTTGGTGAAGGCGCCACTGGTTTTATCGGCGAGCACGGACCCAAAAGAACCCTAGTGGGCGGTAACCTTTTCATAGATGGCGTGGGGTAATTAAACCCAAACGTTTTTTTTGTTTAGTAACTGTGTTTCTAGCTCTATGTAGTGTTTATATTGTATCTCCTTGATTTTATAATTAATTATTCAGTGTAATTACTATTCCAAAGTAGTCCATGTTTCCTTCAAATGATTTGGTATTTTAGAACTATGGACTTACTCCAATATTTTCCTTGTACTATTTTTTTCTCTCAAAAACCTATCAAAAGGATATAGTAAATTTTAAGATGCATTTTCCTCAGTTTGAAAATTTTAAAGTCAACTGTCTTAATCGGGCACCAAGAAAACCCTTTTTTTAATCAGTCAAAACCAAGTAATAATTTATAGTTCAAATATTTCCTTGACTTATGGGGCCTTTGGGATAAACTGTACAAATCTTTAAACAATAGTAGGAACCAAGATGACAAATGACTTTTTCGTTGTAATACAATCACTTGGATAATGTAATAATACAGTTAATTAGTCCAGATTCTGGTCTGTCACTGGGTTTTCAAATGTAGTTTAATTTAAAGGACTTTTAAGGTAGCATTTAACTACTTAATCTGCATTGTTATTTCCATAATTATGGAAATTTAAATATGCTTGATATATTTATTCAATTAAGTATGGCATAATTTTGGAAATATCATTAAGAAAGCGAAATTAGTACTACAGAATAAAATTCTGATTAAATGTTAGCTTAGCAGCCTATAAAAAAACTTATGCCTAGCAAAGACAGATATAATATAAACCATTTATTTCTTATACCAACCATTAAAATTTACAAAAGTACTACCTAAAATAATTGGCATTCATTAACTGAAACTGGTGGTATAACAAAGAAATGTTTCATTCATATATTCTTTATTTAAAAATAAATCTAAACATTGACAGAATTAAAACCTTTAAATTTATTTGAAACTAAGCATGTTTGGTGGACATATTTTTGCCTCTTAGTAAAGTATGAAATGCGAAAGTTTGTATGTACAAAATGATGCTTTGGAAACCTCGGATGATAAACAATACACTTGGATGAAAACCTTTTAAGTTCAAAACTGGGGTGGCCCTTATAAGGGCCTTTTTCAATGTCTTTGAGTTTATTTGGAACTGGTGTATTTGGTTACAGCCTTGGTTCCCTCAGAGACAGCGTGCTTTGCAAGTTCACCAGGTAGCAACAGGCGGACAGCAGTCTGGACTTCCCGACTTGTTATGGTTGATCTCTTGTTGTAGTGGGCCAAACGAGACGCTTCCGCTGCTATTCTTTCGAAGATGTCGTTGACGAAAGAATTCATGATGGACATAGCCTTAGAGGAGATACCAGTGTCAGGATGGACCTGTTTAAGAACTTTGTAGATGTAAATAGAGAAGGATTCCTTCCTTTTCTTGTGCTAAAATGTGAAGATATAATAAATGGATTTAGTAACATATTTCTTTTATAACTTAATAAAATGGTAAGAAATGCGACGTACTTTTCGCTTCTTGTCCGTGGCGCGAACCGCTTTCTGGGCCTTGCCACTTTTCTTGACGGCTTTTCCTGATGGTTGAGGAGGCATAGCGATTAAAAAACGAGCTACCACAACTATTAAATGCTTCGAATGCTTAGGAAACTATGATGAAACGGATAAAATGCCCGATACCTTTATATACTTCCTGGCCGGATTGCAACGTGACTGATTCAATCCGGTCCGCGCTATGGTTCAAGTGATGATTTCATTGGCTGAGACGTCAGCCAATCAGATACCTCTTTTATATTGGCGGGGCTATTCGAATATTTGCCTATTTACGATTAAAATGTTTATTTTCCATAATTTTTCCTTAAATATGATGCTGATATACAACACATTGAAACAACCACTATATTTATTTTTCATTTGAGAGCATCTCAAATTGGTATTAATACAAAATTAAAAAAATCGTAAAATAACACGAAATATTTTCTTTCTAATGCTAGACGTTTATTACAAACGTCTGCTAAAAGCTAATATCGAGGAGCGATTAGAACGGAATTTAAATAATTTTAATTGTTCAAATTATAACAAGACTTCGAATGAGATGCATCCAAAAAATTTACCGCCGTGTAATCGCTTTAATATTGCAAGTGAAATTAGAAACGTAATCAATAATAGAATTTTTCATTTTAAGTAAGTAGGTTAATATACTCATCCAAACGGATTAAACTTTAAGGCGCAACATTACACCTCTGCAAATCCGGTGTAGTATAGCTGGCCATTTAGACCCTTAAAGCATGGTTTGATGAGAGTATGAGGTTTGGTTAACATTGGACCTAAGCTTCCTGGCACTAGTCTTAATCAGAAGAAAATATTTCCTTCCGTATTAATTTATTTTTGTTCATAATTGACCATTTTGAAATTACGCTTTAGCGCGTGACACTATAGGTATGTACGTCTTGGGCACACAGCCTTCTTTGCGTGGCTTTTTTGACCATAACATGTAGAGGTATTTTCACGCGTAAAATGAATTTTAAAAGCCGTTATATCGGCAGCTATAAGCGGGGAGAGTAATTTAGTTTGTCCAGAATGTATGTCGCGATATAGCTCTTTAATTTATTAGCGATTTGAATGAGGCTCACACTGCTTATTACGTTAGTATTAAAACTTTATTGTAGACGGACAACGATATGATTATTTACAGAATGTACAACATATTAAGGATGAAACCCATTTAACCAAAATATGGATGGCCCTTAAAAGGGCCGTTTTTTTAAGGTTAAGTCGTTGATGAGAAATTTAACCGCCGAATCCGTAAAGAGTTCTTCCTTGACGTTTCAGAGCATAGACGACATCCATAGCGGTGACAGTCTTTCGTTTGGCGTGCTCGGTGTAGGTGACAGCATCTCGGATTACGTTTTCAAGGAACACTTTCAAGACTCCTCGGGTTTCTTCGTAGATGAGACCAGAGATACGTTTAACTCCACCACGACGTGCGAGACGACGAATTGCAGGCTTAGTAATACCCTGGATATTATCACGAAGAACTTTCCTATGACGCTTGGCTCCTCCTTTTCCAAGACCCTAGGAAAATAGAACGAATTAATTAATATTAAAAACGAAATTTAAATTAAATAGTTACTAAGAATACGAATTAATAGTATAAAATACCATACTAAATACAATTTAAAGTTACTAAGAAAATCTATTAATGGTAGAATAAGGTAGATACGTACTTTTCCTCCTTTTCCACGTCCAGACATTATCAACAAATAATTCCGCAAAAGACAACACGCAGCTAGCAGAGAACGAGAACGTTTGATGCTCTTTAGAGAGAGCCGGCGCTTTTATACCCGTTTATCAAAAACGTTCACCTCTCATTGGCGGCGCGCGCGATGAGATAGATCTTCCCATTGGCTATTTACTCTCGATTCTGATTGGATTAAAAAACCACTCTACGATCCGCTTGTTGAAACTGTTTCGTTTTTTTCCCCGAAATGATTTTTTAACATTACATTTGAGTTAGAAAATTATGTGTATTTTTACAGCATATTTTTGGATAGATAGATAATATATAATATATAATATATATATATATATATATATATATATATATATATATATATATATATATATAACACCGTTCCTATAGGCTTACTTATGTTTTCTTACAAATTAAATATGATTAGATCTATTTTATATGTTTGATTATATTTTATCAGAAATTTATAAAAATAATTGATTGATTTCGAAATTTATCATTACCTTTACATTATAAGGTATAGTAGGCTTATTTACCCTAAAATGGCAGCATATTTTCAAGAGCAAAATGAATTTTAAGAGCCACCAATTTAAACTTCCGATTTTATGAAAAATATAGTATAGATGAATGTATGTCGAGTTATATTATATGAAAATTAATTTTAAAAACTACAAGGAGGCTTATTTGCAAATAAATTCTTTATAGAATCGCTTTTCTTTAAATAACCATTTCTTGGTATTTTTAAATGAATATAAAATATCATCAGACTGAGATTTACTCCGGATTTTCTTAAACCGACTTAAACAAATCAAAATGGGAATATTTTTTATCATTGTTTCTAAAAGTTCTAAATTTCACAACTCACGTTTTGACTAGGGTTTTATTTTATAAGGTTTCTTTTTTTTTTGGTCGTTTGTTTTGATGAAATGTATAGATTGGTTTGCATTAGATTGAAACTAACAAAGTAAAGACGCAAAATAAGAACATGTACACGAGAGTGTTTATTTCGCAGAATCGTCTTCAGATACGTAAAGGTCGTTGTCGACCATTCTGAGGGAATCATTGTCGGAATACAAATCATTAGTCATGGAATCGGGGTAATTGACCAGAAATCGAGGTTCTCCATTCGCGAAATAAAGACTGGAGTCGGAAAAACTGTCACAACTGCCGATAGTTCCGAGTGAGGCGTTGGAATTGGTGTTTTGGTAGATTCCGATAACGGGTTCGGCGTAAATATGAACGCTGGGATTAATGTGAGGCTGATTCCTCATTAAAGTCTGTTCGAAAGGCTGGGAATAAATGGGAAGCAAAGGCAACTTTTTCTTTGGTGTTTCCGGTTCTGACGTACTACTGGTTCCGCAACGACTTTCTTCGATTTCGCCGTAAGCCGGGATTTGATAAATATGTTCGTCATCGTTTATCGCAGGCCGACTGGTTGTATGATAAGAATTCATCCTCATCAAAGTATTTCTGGGACGAACGTTCAAAGTATCGGTGAAATCAATGTGGAATAGGCTCTGCGATTGTTGGCTCCCAGACAGGCGACTGTAAAGAAAATAGTTTTTTTTCCTTTAATTAGATGTTTTTAATAGTTTTAGATTTTTTAAGCAAATCATGACTTTCCCCTATATAACTGCCTAATCTTTAGCTTCTATATAGGTAATGCAAAATTTAAGATAATCTAAAAAATAAATTTAATTGTTTGGTTTGTTTTAAATTGAAAATATTACCTATTTAAATTTCTATAGTTTCTCCTTTGCAGTACATTAGTCATTTAAATAAAATTTTTCTTAAATCACTTGATTTAATTTGAACATTTAACTTATCTTAATTATTACCCCTTCTCAACCCTCCCTTTTACATAGCCTGACACCCCCTTGGCGTATTTCTCGCTACACCACTGATTCCGATAACGCGTCGATACAAATATTATTTGCCTAGATTTGCCTATAGAAAATATAACTTAATTTGGTTGGAATACCTTTTTCTCAAGACGAATAAACAGGCAGAAGTTCCTATGATTAGAACGGCTGTACCGACGCCGATTAAAAACGCAGCCACTGTTTAGTTGTGTAAAATTAAGTATGAATGTATGCAAATTTATAAATAAATTTTATCCCGCACCTATGTAAAAGCTGATGGAATCCTCCGAAGTTCTAAACATCACCTTATCACTCTTCAAACCTTAAAATATTTGAATTACATGTATCATTCGAATGAATTTTTTAATTTATTATTATCAGAAGTATATAATATTATCTTACGAGACGCAAATCCATATAGGCAAATATAGGCCATAGGAAACTGCTTAAGTGGATTAAATACCACCCGGGCCCATTTTATTTAAGCTTTATTAGAGCCCCCCCCCCTGAACCTTGCTCTCTCATCGTCACGGGCCCCCTTGCTCTTTTTCACGCCCTTTCCCCCCTCTCTTGTTTGTCCCCGCACGTTTCGTTTGCCATTACCTCCACCCTCGGCGGGGAGTCTACGCTTGGGTATTTGGGCAGACTGAGGGTATAGAGTGTTGTCGTCTGAAACCCTGCGACGTCACCATTGTAATTTGCCTATTGATAAAAAACGGTAACTGTCATGGCAGCCACTATTAACACTACAGCTGTGACGTTACAAGTTTTCAAAATCGTATCAGACGACAACACTCTATGGAAAATGGGGTTAAAGCGGGAAACTAAAGATGGACGCGCCCAGCGATATACCGCTAAAAAGAGTCGATACTACGCCGCAAAATATCAATTTACTTTCTTCACATTTTGGCGGGAAATCAAAAGTTGGCCACTTTTGGTGTATTTAAAACAAAATAATCTGATTCTGACAACGCTGCTATCTTTTGGCCGGATGTGTATTTTCTTGACTGACGCCGAGAATGGCGGACGTTTGCGCCGCCGAAATATTATCCTAAACTGATCGGCGGCTTTTTCCACCGTTATTTTTAATTATCGACGAAGACTATTGAAAACTACTTCAAGTTGAGGTAGTTTTCAATGAACACAATATTCCCGCACTCATCAGGTCAGGGGGGTGCCAAAAAGGCGCCTAAAGTATTAAAGCGGATATTGGAAACTGGAAAGTTTTTTAATATATCAATAGGGGTTTCTATAAAATAAATCAATAAAAAAATTAAATGTATAAAATGTTTTTTCCCGCGTCACGAGCTTAAGTTTTTTAGTGCTTTATTAGCACGCGCGTTTCGCACGTCGACTTCAAATACCAAAATCTTTATCGACTCGAGCGCGCGCTCTCTATCTTCAATAACTTTAGCTAGTGACGTAGAAAAAACATTTACACGTGACCTAACGTATTTTATAGAAACACCTATTAAATTGTAATATATTAATATTTATTTTGTTATTGATAATGATTAAAAACAAGGAATTATAGGGCAGAAATTGGGGGGGGGGGGGGGGAGCAAATTTTGGAGTTTGGCCCTGGGCGCCAAATAACCTCACTACGCCACTGCCAAGACCTCATAATTTACCCACGGCGTAAAATGTAAAAATTACACTACGTCTACGTAGGGATATTTACTTAGTTATAAACTATATATATTGTACGCTTCTGTTATTATTCAAAAGAGTGACATAGTACCCGATTCGCTGCATTTCAAATGAGCGATGTCCCAAGTGCCGTTGTCAGCACATATCATTACTCCGTTGCTAGGCATAACACCTTCAGCCTCTCCATCGTTATATAAGCAACGAACTTCGATTTTCGATCCAACTTCAAATCTCCCGCCCTTTTGAACATCGTCAGGGAATCTCGTCCCTTTCGGAGCGGAAGGAGGTGAGCAGACTATCGGACCCACTTCGACAGAAAATGGGAGAGAAAAATATGTTGAAGTCTGAAGAGAAAGCTTTATTGATACGACTGCTGTTCGTTTCAACGGGGTCGCCAGTACTTGAGAGAGAGAGAGAGAGAGAGAGACAATGTTTTTCCTACGATAGATACTACTAAAAATCCCTGCATTCGATAACTAAATTCGAATAAGTTGAGTGACCCCGTACATCTGCTCTTTCCGCTTAACGGTTTTCCAGATAAGAGTTACCTGATAGTACAGTCGAGTCGATAAAAGGCGTTGTATTTACCCGCGATTGCCTAGTGACTATGCTATCAGGTAATATGTGAAAATCGAGCAGTCGTTCCAACGGGCAAAAAATTCCGTGCCAAGGTTATCAAATAATATAATTGTAGAGCACACCTTGGAGGGTACTTCGACACCTAAATACCGGACTTGGAGACCAAATATAGTGTCCCTTTTCGTTGAGGACACACGTGCTATTCGAATGCTGTAATGGTTCGAATCCCAGGCTGCACTGCAGGACGACTGTATCTTTTTCATAATTCAGAATCCCATCAGTGACTCCCGAATCCAATTTATTGCATTTTGCAGAACCTACAAATTTAATTAAAATGTATTTAAAACGTTTTTGATTTATCTTTTTATTATCACTTAAGTTTTGGCAAAATCTATTTTAGGCAGAAGTATTCATCTTCCAAGGAGGATAGGAAGGGAGGCGAAGTAGGAGGGATGAACGCGCCAGCATCCTTGTAACTTGTAAGAAGCTTAGCGCGCGCTCGGCGGGAAAATTTCGGAAAACTGGCGGCAACACGTAGCGTAGCGGCGGCAATCTTGCCGCCATTTTTCCGAAATTTTCCCGCCGAGCGCGCGCTAAGCTTCTTACAAGTTACAAGGATGCTGGCGCGTTCATCCCTCCTACTTCGCCTCCCTTGCATCTTCTTACGCTGCTAATGTTATTCAATTGAAACATGTACCTTCGCAAGTTCCCTCTTGATTTTTCAAAATCCGTTTCAGAAGAAAAAATAATTCGAGTCGAAATACGTCATATATTAAATTTTCTAAAACGATTTTATAGGTAAAATATGGCTAATAAATAAGTAAATATCCCTAAGCAGTGAAATATTTACATTGAAATGAACGTGTTCGCGTTTCGCTTCATTATTTCCAAAACCAGGTAACTCGAAAAATTCGGTTTGTCCATAAATTATTTTAAATTAACGTGTTCGCGTTTCGCTTCATTATTTCCAAAACCAGGTAACTCGAAAAATTCGGTTTGGCTAATAATTAATTTAAAACAACGTGTTCACGTTTCACTACCTTATTTTCAAAACCATGTAACTCGAAGAATTCGGTTTGTCTAAAAAGTATTAGATATTAATGTTTTCGCGTTTCGCTACCTTATTTCCAAAACCGGGTAACTCGAAAAATGTACAAAAAAGTGGAAATTTTTTCAAATTTAAATTTAATATTTAAAATAAATTTAATATATCGGGGGGATTGTGTGTATTGAAATGTCCGTGGCATCGTGTTTTGGTTCAGACGACAGCGTTTTTGGTAAATTTTTAGGACATTGGGTCACCCTATTCGAAACAGTAGCGTAGCGAGGAGGGGGAAGGGGCGTATGGGAAGCTGCCCCGGTAGGATGATTAGGTCATGTTTGGAAAAAAAGGTATGAATGAATGAAAATTTATTGACTCTTTGCAATAACAAATCCCTTTTAAATCAGGGAGGAATTCACTTTTAAATGAATCCGCGAGTACATATGAAATTTAATTTATAATTATTTCTTTAAACACGAATTAGAACATGTTTACGATAATATTAAAATATACTAGATACAAAAAAATTATGATGATTAATCGAAGGCGAACAAACCGGAATAATAGTAAAGAACGATTCAGCTTTTCCAATTTGTCCTCAATGCAACCCACCTACTAAGGATACGTTTCGTGACATTCAAGTCCGACCAATTCACAGAGTGAGGTCTAAAGCCCAATAAATAGGTCAAACAATCGTCAGAATTATCTAGTTCTTCAGAGTATACATAATCCTGTCTGACTTGTTGAAAATTCGGGCACACTATGAGAATATGCGAAACATCTTCCCGTACTTCGCCACACAAAGAGCACTCCGAGGAATCCCCAAAAATCTCAGCCAATCTCGCTGCAGTCGGGAGGGCTCCAGTGTGGGCTTGAAACAAGAGCTAGTGGCTCGGTCTATCATTGTTGTAAAACGGCTCAAGGCCCACTTCTTACTTTCTGCTGTACAAAGATAAACTTTGATGGCGGCCAATCTCCTGTCTCCAGTTTACAACCGAATTATCCTTAACGGTTTTTTCAATAATTTGGGTCCATTCTTTGGCTGTAGTGGCTTGACCTCGCTGCACTGAGCCAACTCCGTAAATCCGATCCACATAATCCACTCGCCTGCACCAACGAGTTCGATGACCCTTTTACTAATATAACGGAATACCTTCACCGCTATGCACTCCGGCGCCATCAACATGAGACAACCCAAATACGCAAGTTTACTTTGAGCCTCTCTCCACTAAGGACGACCACGCCAATTCCCCTTTCATCGCTGCTTTCGCCGTTAAAAAATTACCTCCAACGGCCGCCTTCCCCACAGCGAATTGCGTTTGCTCAAAACGACGATTTGTTGGTTCTTTTATACAAATTACGTCGTTCTCGTATGTGGGGCTCGGAACAGCAACAGATTTCCAAAGGGTTCGAGTGACCGAGTAGTACTCGGCGAGTACGCGTTATTAAGAGTGAAAACCTATATGTTTGATAGGGCCTTGCAAGCGGCTCGACTTTGTCCTGAGATTGGCCTCATGGGGTTCAAAATATTCCTTATCAGTGCATAGGGATATACCAAGGTAGTCAATCTGATCGGAAAACCGAACTTCACAGTTCTGAAGATTTAACGGTTTGATTATTTTCCGTCAATGGGACCGCTAAACTGAAGAATCTGTGTGATCAAGTGGCTGAAGATATAAGGCAAACAGGAGCGGCGACAATGGGCAGCCTTGTTTTAGTCCAACCGTCGAAGAAAGCCAATCTGTAGAGACGTCCCCAAACCAATATCGATATGACGTATTCGCGTATATTGCTCGTAGATGTTCGACGAATACCAAGATTAACCATACTCTTCCACAAAATATCCCGATTAACACTATCATACGCTTTACGTAAGTCCAAAAACGCAACGTACATAGACCGTTTTTCCAAACGCGCTATCTAAATTAATTGAGTAAGGGAAAAGATATTGTCCGATCCTCTTCGACCTTTACGAAAACCGTTCTGAAGTTATCCCAAGATTTTACTGTCCTCGACAAATCCGGAAAGCCGACTTGCGAGAATAGATAGGTAGAGTTTTGAAAGACACTGCGAGATAGCGATAGGTCGCTGCGCGTTCAGGTCTTCGGGATCTTTATTCCCTCCCTTGAATATCAGCCGGATCTTGGTAGCCGACCAAGCCGTTGGAATAAAATTTGTCGATAGCAGACGGTTAAAAACTTCGCGTAAGATCTGGCGAGACCCTTCGGGTAGAGCACGGATCAATTCATTTGAGATTCGGTCCTCACCGGCTGCTTTTCCAGTGGATAGATTCAGCGCCGGCCCTAGCCCTTGGTCAGGGTAGAGCGATTGTTGCTACGCCGCACCGCGCCTCTCAAAAGGAATTTTGGCACCCCTTTCCACCTGGCCGCTGTCCTGGCGCCTAGAGCGACCGCTCCGCTTGCTCTACCCTAGGGCCGGCGCTGGATAGATTCCCAATTGCGGCATCCAAATCAGTCATTTCAATGGGGTCTAGAAGAGTGACTTCAGATACAAGACATTCCGGTATCAAATCCGTGTCACACGGAAAGATTGAGGCTTGTAATTCGTTAAGAGGTGTTTCTTCAGCTAAAACGTACTTTTCTATTCAGATTGCCATATTATTTTTGTCCGTGATAACAGTACCGATGTCATCTTTCAACGCGGACGAAATTACACGAGGTCCACATTTATCGTCTTTGAACAGCTTCCAAAATTTCCTGGCCGCCAAATTGCCCGCATTGCTAATTTCAAGCTCCATCCGATGATTAACTGATTTGATCTTTGAAGAAACCAAACGCTTAACTAGGTGTTTTTTGTCCAAAAAATCTTTCCATAAAATATCCTTTTCGATTTGCTCCAACGGAGAGAGATTTTTTCTTTTAACGAGTCTTCGGTATTTCTTATTTATCAGTTTACGATTTCGACAAGCCCGGACTGACCCGGGCGGCTAACCGGTGATCGCCGGTCAGATCGGGGCCAAGTCATATAGGGGCCAAAGAAGAAATTTTTTGTATTTATGTGAAATAGGGCCAACACGATTGCATAGCCGGTGGGGCCATCTACTAGCCAGTCCGGCCCTGATTTTGAACAGCTTCTTTCACTTCGTTATCAAACCAATGTTTCTGGAGACGGTTACGGGAATCAACTTTAGTATCCCCAAGTTCAGTCGTTGGTGCACGCGCGATACAATCTTGAAAAACATCGTAGGAAAATTCTATTTGTTCTCGCACCAAGTTATCAACCCTTAGACCATAGGCCTAAATCCTTACAGGGTCCCCAGTACGCCATTTGTTTTGGCATTGAACAATAATCGGCTTTTCATTTCTTAAAGAACTATCAAGGTATAGAATCATCGCATTATGATCGCTACCCAAACTCATAATTCCATCTTCGTCAATGAATAGTGAACGAACCCGTTCTCTCAAAGGCGCATTACAAAGAGCGAAGTCGATACTCGTGTGCGAACCTCTCGCCGACCAGGTAACTCTGCCTTCACAAATTTCTGAGTCAAGGTTGAGAAAGTCTAGATCATGCTTGTAAATAAACTCTTTAGCGCATATTCCAGTAAAGTCCTCACGACCGTCGAGCTCCTGTACGTGAGCGTTAAAATCACCAACAATATACGTAGGAATTGCATTTGCCACATTTAATTTAGACAAATCCGTGGAAAGACATTGTAGTATCGCTTCATTCCAAACCCCGGCGTCCTTTCCCGTGGCCAAATAGACAACCGAAATCAGCATATCTCCAAAGAAGGATTTAACCGAAAACCAACAGTCTATGAGGGAAAATCTACAAATATTGGCTATTAACGCAAAAGCTAAATGAAGTAGTTTTTCATTTCTGACCCCCCTTACTTTATTTTTAATAGAAAATTTGGAAAAATAAACTTTTGGCGTTAGTGGGGTACTACACCACAGCTGCACTAGACAATGTGGATTATACTTCCCGAAATAACGAATAGTCCGAGTGGAGGGAATTATTTTCGCTAAGTATTGCGGGTGGTAAGATTCGTTCGTGGTTTGTTCTGTGGAAGTTGGAGCTCGTAAAAATCAGAGGGTAAAGGCGTTAATGCGTTTTGAGCTTTATGAAGTAAGTTTGTGACTGAAGCTGAGAGCCAAGCAAAACAGGAATAAAATGTTGCTTAATGATTTTGTTCATTGTAGGTCATACCTGGGGTCGTAGAGACCAGAGTGGAGGTCCGCTTTTCTTTACATGATAAAGGGTTACCGGACCAACGGTTGATACCCACGCATAATTTTTGGGTATTTCGGTAGTCATTTAGCTCGTACCCGCCGTTGCAGTAATATTGGACGCTGTCTTTGTAAATGTATCCTTTGTCCACCGACTTTTTCACTTCCTTGTAATAGCCATTATGGATTAGAGGAGGTGACAAACAAGTGATGGCTATAAGTAGTAGACAAAACAGTTTTAATCACGCTCTAATTGCGAATATATAAATAAAGTTCTAAGGCTTACCAACGCACGTTGGTACTTTAGGGAGCCAAGTACCGTTGGAATGGCAGTGTATAATTCCCGCTCCCCTGAGTTCGAAGCCCAAGCTGCAGGAATAAACGTAGTATGTCCCATTCGAGCTAGCATTGGCCATCTTATAGCCGTTATTGAGGTTATCTGGAATCTTACAGGTCAAGTCTAAAAATGCGCGTTGTCAGGTTTGGGTTTTCATTTATGGCATGGCAATCTCTTACTTTGCGTCGTGAAGATTTCGACCTCGCACAGTTCCAAGGGAATCGGTTTGTTCGCGATTCTTTCGAGAAAAATCGTGGTTCCTTTGCTGTTCTGCGGGCAGAGGTAAAAGTGGCCATGTTTTTGCTTGAATCCTTCTCCATCGGTTTTCAAACACTGGATGAATTTTTGGCTCAATTCCGAGGCTATCTTTACGGTCAGGTTGAAAGCTATCTCGCTCCCTTTTTTATCAAATAAATGGGGAAAAGGTTGACGAACACGACGAATTTCGTTTATACTTGAAAATCGAATGTAATTGTACTTACTCGCCGGTACAGTCACTCTGACTCCTGAAACGGCTACATTAGAATAAATCGTCCCGTACCAGTAATTATTCATGCTAAATTGGGTCATAGAGCAAGTGGTGTAGTCCATGTCAATTGCCTTGTAGGCGGCGTATGTTAGTTTGTAATTGCTGGACTGGTTGACATTTCGGATAGTTAATCTAGAACCTTGGGTTTAACACGCGATATTTGGAGGGTCAATTCGAGATATGTCTCAACCTTCAACTCACGTAAATGATCCTATACGTACCGCAAGTCGGGACGCTTCCAGACCAGAACCCGTTCTGGGTACAAGTCCTCTTAGAATCGCCAAACAGTTGGTGGCTCGGTTGACAAAAGTAGGTAACGTACGAACCAACTTTATAGTCTGGATCCGACGGGGGGTTCATTCCACCGGAGGCAGGAACACCCGGGTCACCACATCCCCTGACGTTCTCTCGTCCTAAGAGTTTTATGGTAAACAAAAACTATGTTGGAAATGGTAAAACTTTTCGGAAACAATTTTCGACCTGGAACTCACCGTAGCTCGCGACGACTGCGTCATCGTGGGAAAAGAAAACGAAAAGTAAGACGAACGAAGAGAACGCCATTCTTTTATCCAAGCAACAGTGGCATTTTAACGACGAAACAAACAGGCAGTCTGGGACGCGATAGGGCGCATCATTTCGGGGAACAGTGTATCGCACACGAGCCTATCACATTAACGCCCAGACGTACGGGATTTCCGGTTTCCTTCGTTTCTTTATAAATGTTTACCCTCTCATTCCTGTCTCGATAATGATAAAATTATTCACCTCCTCCTCCTTTATTAATTCTAGACTAATTTAGCCTAAAATGCACACGAATTCAAAGTTAAACAAATAATAACAACCCCCAAAAGCTACGAAACACTGTCGCCCTCTATTTGAGACGAACACAGAAAAAATTATAAAGATTAATAAGGCTACTTAATTTACGTGAATAGAAAGTTTCCTAGAGACAATCTCAAAGTTTCTAAATACGCAATTTTCGGTGGAAACTCAAAGCAGTGGGAAATGGCGATTGCAGGGTGACCACAGTTCCCATATTTCCTATTTTTTCCTATAATTTAATGTCTTTCCTTTTTTCTCCTATAATTTCATTAAATTTCCTATAATACCCTATATTTTAATTCAAACGTCTGAAGAAATTAAAATAGTTGTTATTTTACTCTTAGAAGTATTCATATTGTCCTAGTTTTTAAAGACGATAATTTCCAATACTGTTTTCCGATAGTTTTCGACTATTTCTATCGGTAATCAACTTTATTTTGAATGTTATTTCCCCTTTAAATAATTTTGACAACCGTTTTCTCTTATTGTATAATTAATTTTCTTCCTTTTTTCCCCAATTTTCTTCCTATATTTTCCTTTTCCCACCAATTTTCTTCCGATATATTTTCCTATATTTCACTGATAAATTTCCTATAATTCATTTAAAGGAATTAAAAATATTCAGTGGTCACCCTGCGATTGCAAAGATTAAAGTATAAGAAAACATTTTAAAACATTTTAATCGCTTTAAAAATACACTTAAAATCTACACATCTTCCTCTCCGTAAATTTCGTTATCTAAAAATACGTCGCTGGATTCGGAGCCTCGGCTCGGAGTCGGAATTTGTTCGAGTTCGTCGTAAATCAGGCCGGCATCCTCCCCAACTTCGGAGTAAATATGTCTGCTGGGCTCATTAGCTTCCGGGTCCACCGTCGAGCCGTTCCTACTGTTCCCTTGATTGTACAAAGAAGGGTTCTCGTAGACCAGTTCCAGGATGTCGGGTATGCGGGGATCCTTCGCCGGAGCACGTTCCGATTGGTGCCTCGACGTCGAGCACGAAGAAGACGTCTCGCTCAACATGTCTTCGTAGTTGATTCCGTTGTAGTAATGATAATAACTCGAGTCCCGACGAACGTCGTTCTGCTGGTTTACCGCTCGAACAAACCTGACAAGATACTGTATTTTTATTTTGGTCTTAAAAAGTAGTAAATAGTAATACGGTAAAGTTTTCTGACCTTTTCCTAGCAAACATAACTGCCAAAATAATCGACACGACCAAAAATGAAGATATGACGCCAGAAACGGTCCCGACTAAGTCGCGAATATCGACATTAGTTTGGAACTCATTGCTTCAAAATAATTGTAAAAAGGAAAAAAAAAACAGTACCGACGAGTAATTTGGAATTGATATTAGAAACCGCACTTGGTTGTTCATTTGATGTTTCCGTAATCGTTTTGGGAGATTCCCGGCAAGTGGCTTTAGTTTGACTCCAGCCGTGGCGCTTATTCGGACATTCCACAGTCGAGGGACCACCAAATACTTGAAAACCGTCATCGCACTTCAATGTACTTCTCAACACGCCATCGTGACTTTCTTCGGCAACCCATGTCCCATTGATGTTCAGAGCTTCTTTGAAAGGTTCGCAAAAGTCGTCGTTTTCTGCAATAACAATTGAAAGTGTGGATATTTTCAATAGTGAAACCGATGTTGGTAATCGTAAAATCGGAGAGACACTCTTACTTTGACAGATTGGTGACGGATTTGACCAAGTGCCATTAGGAAGACAAGAGGATTGGTTGTTTCCAAAGAGAATGAAGTTTTCTTGGCACTTATAATGGATCACTCGGTCATTAGACACATCCAAGGATATACCGAAATGCGGTATATCCGGTGAAGGACATTTCTTTGGTTCGATGTCCTCTTCGTAAATGTACACTTCATTCACGCCCAAAAAAGACGATATCTTCGAAAGTAATCGTATTCTCAGGGACCAGGCACGTATAGGTCTCTGACATGTATAAACACCCGTCTGCCACGCATCGTGATCTGCAAGCGAACAGACATATTTTAGACAGAGGTTGTCAGGATACTTCAAAAAAACGTACCACAATGAACCGTATCAAAGTCTGCTTTCTTAGTCGATTTCTCAAATACATCTACGGCGATCGTATAATAGAAACCTACAAAATGGAATTTACATATTATACTCAACCTCGAGCCCAAAATCAGTTACTAAACTAGAAGTCAAGGGATTACTGGTAGGAGAAATGATCAGTCGGACAGCGACAATGGTGTAGGTCCGGTCGAAATCGATGGTGACTCGCTTATCCGTATCTTCGGAACTCAGATGAATACAAGGATCGTTGATCTGTAAATCGTTCAAGCAATCGGACGCGTTGGCACCCTTTCTTTGATTTTGATGAATCGAAGACTGGTTGACGGCTCGTATGAATTTGTAAGTAGGAAGGACTAAGACAATTAGGGAATTTTAATGCGGCTACTTGCTATAATGTATATACGTACCACAAAATGGAATCGATCCATTCCAAACGCCATTCGCCTGACAAAAGCGCTTTCTGTTGCCGAAGAGAACTCCTTGGGAGAAGCAATGATAGGAAACGGAATCACCTTTGATCGCGATTTGTTGATTTCCTATATTCGCGAAACTACCCGCCAGACCGCAAGAATGACCATCGTCTATTGGGTTTCAAAACGAGAAAGGTGGAAAATACTTAATTTAATCAGACCAACGGAAAAATCTGATGAATCAAAGATTTAGATACACTCACGTAGCTTCAAGATTGTCGCTAGTATTAATATAAATAAGAAACCACCGATAAACGATGACTTCATCTTGTTGGTAACATTTTAGAAAGTAAAAATTAATCTAGAACGCGCATGACGCGTGAGCTCCGGTGGAAACGACACTGTACATCCGACAAGTTTCTTTTTCGGAAATCCTCCTTCCCATCCCCCACACAGACGACATCCCACTTTGTTAAAGAAAACAAATCAGTTTTACACAACAATTACCAATTTTGTACATAACTCCATTTAAAAAATATAAGAGATTTTAAGTTACAGGCTTCACAACAAACAGCACGGATTTAGAACAAAAAAAGGGACGGCGAAAATGTGTCCCATGACCGAGTTCGTCACCGTTTCGCGAGAGGGCCCTGATTTCTAGAAACGTACGGATCGAGATGATCTCGGAGCAACGTTTTTGCGTGTTTCAAAGTGCTTAGCAAGAGGAGCCCGGTTCGATCCCAGCCAGTGGTGTAGTCGGGCCAAGGCGGGCCAGGTCGTCGCCCCGGTGCTTTTTTCAAAGGCAGGGCGCCGCCCCGCCTTGTTTTTTCCTTTTTGCCAGGGCGTGCCCTGCCTCTTTTTTTCAACTTGCCAAGGCGCGCCTTGCTTCTATTTTGTAAATCATTTTACAATTTAGGATAGAGAGTATTTCTGACTAACCTATTACTGACAAAAGTAAGATAAAAAAACAATTTTTTAAATCCGAGTATCCGAAAAAGGTCATTGATGACGTTTTCAATAGCAATATCGTAAAAAACAACAAACAAGACATAGACAATAATGAGGACAAAGAGGATAAGAAAGTTCTGGTGTTACCATACATAAAACACAACTCTGAAATCTTGAATAGATTGTTAAAAAGTAAATTCGGTATAAAACTAATCAGTAAAAAGAATAAAAAAGGTAAATTCGGTATAAAACTAATCAGTAAAAAGAATAAAACCATAAAAAAAGTAAATTTAAAGCAAAAATTAATAAATTCGATAAAAAAGGTGTAGTTTTTAAAATAAAATGTAAGTCTTGCGAGTGTACATATATTGGGGAATCTCAAAGGTCCATTAAAATAGTTCTTTTTATAAAATAACCTTGGCCATCTTGTTGAAATGTTGCCTCCCCGCTTCAGCTGTAGATCCGTTTTCTCTCCCACTAAAGAGTTTATGAACTCATTCTTAGGCATTGGCTTAGCGTAAAGACATTTTATAAAATCAACTATTAGATTAAAAGAGCAGAAATATGCACGTAACAAAAAAAATAGTTTAAATGGTATCGCCAAACATTTGATCGACACGGACTCTAGGCGAAAATTCATCGAAGGTGTTTTTATCAATTGTACGGGAGAAGGGGAGTTAATCTTAGAATCTGCGGGGAGTGTTATCGAATAATAAAAAATAATGGTTGCTTTTGTAAAAAATAAACATCGTCGGGACGTTTTCTGTAACTGTTATTGAAATTAGTGTGCCTGACGAAAACCGCTGGGACGGTCGAAAGCTTGCCGCGACTTTTTATTAATAAAAAGTGTTTATTATCCATGAGACCTTTTCATTAAAGACTCAATTTTTAAATATTTCTATACCATTGACCATTTTTACAGGGACGTTTCCGCTCCCCTAAAACGCAAAAACGACTTCTTCCCATCCCTCTCCCGAGCTGAAAATGAGTAAATCACTGTGCGCATGCGCGAAGGTATCACAAGTAGCGTCCAATTTTTAAGTCTACAGATTTTTAAGTATGGTTGGTTGCTCATTGTGATACCTTCGTACTCGTGCAGTCGCTGTTACGCCTATTTCCCCCGATCAGTGGCGTAAATAAGGCGGGGGTCCCCGGGCTTCAAGGGGCCCCTTAATTTAAGAACGCATAATGTCTCCACTCGCCCCTTATAAACGCCACTGATTATAGGGGGCCCCCAAAAGGGTTTCGCGGGGAGCACCTGGAGACCTTAGCTACGCCACTGCTCCCGATAGAGGGATATGTAGTCTTCTAATTAAATTCTGTGGCACCGAAACATCCCTGTATTAATTATTCCGAGGTTCAACCAAAAGGGACGGGTGCGCACTTGGTTTCATCAGTGGCTTTCACCATTGACAAACTATCCGGAGACAGACTTATTACTTATCGCCGCCACCCATTCGTTGCTTTGAAAGAACTCAAGACCGATAGGCAACGTCGCAGCGTTCTCAAGGCTGGAGCGGGAGCAAGGTTCGTATAGAAAAATTTTACACAATTATGTTTTAGTATTCTGGTAAGTCCTATTTTGCGGAAATAATATTTTGCATACTTTTGCAAAACGGCAATTTTCAAGAATAGCGCCCCCCTCCTATACATATTTGTTTTGATTGTGCTATATTATAGTATTTTTCGCAAGGAATCTATTGCCGTTAAAATTATTTTTCGGAAATAAATACGTAAGGAGATAAAGTTCATTAAAAATTATCCAAAGACTATACATTGGCGCCTCCCCAACCCCATACTAAAAAAAATCATGGGCCATCTATAACGCGACCTAGAGGACAGTACCAAGCCTTACGCATCAATTAGTATATAATTGTAACTTAACTCCTTAAGTATTCATTTCCGAAAAATAATTTTAACGGCAATAGATTCCTTGCGAAAAATACTATATTATAGCACAACCAAAACAAATATATAGGAGTGGGCGCTATTCTTGAAAATAGCCGCATTAGCTACGCTCGCACTAGTTTTGCCAAAGTATGCAAAATATTCTTTCCGTAAAATATGAGACAATTTCCGAATTTTTCCCTTCCGTCTAACAAATGAAAAATGTACACAAGAAAATGCACGACTTTTGACGGGTTGCGTTCTCCTTGTTTGGGGTGCTGTGTTTGTTGCTCCTAGGTGCCACTATAAATATAGTTAGTAAGCTTTGGCTGAGACGTGGACTCGGTCCGTTATAATTTAAAAAGGATGCGTGGGCGAGTTGTGAGTGGCTAACTTGGGAATGGTCACTAGAAAAATGACCAAAATTGGCGCAAAAAGAGAAGGTCGTGGAGATGATTGAACTCTGCCTCTGTTAACGACGACAAGTGTGAGCGATTCTAACAAGTCGGCCCAGGCCGTAATATTAGTTCCACATCGGTGTATTCAGGTGGGCAACCCATACACCCTTAGTAGACACAGGTAGGCAAACTAATACAAAAGCTGTTGAGGCTACGTGATTTCTTATCGTTTGATATAGAAATTGCCATCCTAACGACCTCGAAATGGATGTCAACATGAACATACATGGGTGTCGCCGTCAAAGGCCGGACGACTCGGGTCGTCGTGAACGGAATGACGATAATAAAATGAAATTAATGTTGGGAATTATAATTTTTTTAAATAAATAATAAAACTTTGAAAAAACGACAAAAGAATTGTTTTAATTTTTGTAATGTTAGTAACTAAACCTAAATAAGAAAAGTTAAACAGAATTTAAAAGTAAATCAATTACAAATATCACGCCCAAAATAGAAAAAGGGGGGCTATTGCGCCCCCTGTTTACCTGACAGAGCTGAAACATTGCACCCCCTGTTTACCCGACAGAGCTGAAACTTGCACACAGTTTAGAGGTATAGAAGTAATATAGGTGTAGTAATTTTTAAAATACAGATGCGGAAGGGTATCGTTCGGCGTGAAAAATGAGACTTGACCCTTGGAGGAAAGAAGGTCAGTGGCGGCCTAAGGGGGGCGCGGGGTGGGCGGTCCACCCCGGGTACCAGGGCATCGGAGAAGCTCGAGGGGGGGGGGGTGCAAATCAGAACGATTAAACTTGAAGAAGACGGACCCGCGAAAACTTCTGCACGGTCCTGGGGGGTGTCACAAAACACTGCCGCCGCCCCGGGAACCCAGCCTTCTTAAGCCGCCACTGAAGAAGGTGTCCAACCTGTGGAAGCTATGATGACGAGATTTACGCGTCAGAAAGGTCGCCTTTCGTTTTTTGTCCACTTTTAAATTCGTTTTAGAGGAAACATCCGGAGATAAAACTCAGCCCTTGACATTGGCTACTAGGACGTCACAAAACCCCAAAGGGTATTTTTGACACAGACTTGAGCGGAGCGAGCGAGACGTGAAATCGGGAATCATAACTGCCCGAAAGGGTTATTACATTTATTTTTTAAAACAAAAGTGGAAAATCAAACCCAAATCGTTGAAATAGCAGCATTTTGCTATCTAAAAAAAGTGCCAATAGAGTTAGTGTATAACACTTTAAAGTTTACGGGCGCCAGCAAAGCCTATGCCGATAGTCGTGCGGCCTACGAAAGTTGGGATTCAAGCATGGATGTGAGGAAATCCTTCAACAGTTTCTGCGTGAAGGAAAATTAATATCAAAATTTGGAAGGCGAAAGGTAATTGTCTAATAAAATTCATATTAGCTATTGTTAACTTACCATATTTCACATAATATTAAATTTTTCTCTTTCCCCTAATTAAATTTTTCTCTTTCCCCTAACTTTTTAGGCGTTTCTTTTGCCACTCTGGAACACCAACAATGCCTTTTAAAACCGTAGGAGTAACGCCTGTTAAAACCGTTGGAGCAAAAACAAATCGTGCCTCGCCCCAAAACGTTGCTGCCAAAACAAATCCTACCTTCGCTACTCAACCGCCACAAACAACCCCTAACAAAAAAGCAGCCGCTCCACCAGCAAAGTACGTATTATAATTAATTTTAAATAATGTAAATAAACAATTTAAAATTAGTAGTTAATTACCTAAAAACTAATTAAATACCTAATTAAAATATATAAAGAACTAACTAAAATAAATAATTAAATAACTTATTTACAAATGTAACGATCTACAAATAATTCATTATTTCCAAAGGAGAAACCTTTTGGAGGACCCAGCGTTCGACAGCGACGATGAATTCAACGAAATGGCCAATTTCATTAAAGTTACTTTAATGTCTGGGGAAATAGTTGTAAAATTAGGCAGTAGAGTCATTGAAATTGAAGTTGTGGAAACCATGAATTTCATTTTGGACAGAATTAAATAAAAAAATGCATAAAAAACCGCCTTTCATTCTTCTCATCTCCCTCTCTCCCGCAATGCATAGAAAAAGCCTTTCAATCCCCTCCCCTCTTACACACACTTTACGCGCACTGCCAGGTTCTCTATCCAAAGTCGCCTTACACACATGCTATCTAGCGATACTATTAGACCCAGGCTTCGGACGGTTTTTACACTCTCGCCTTTTACGCGCGCTGCGCTGCCAGGTTCCCTCTATACGCGCGCTATCTGGCTTCTCTCTCTCCCTACTCTCTCCCTTTATACACGCGGTCCCCTTTTGCGCGCGCTTCCAGGTTCACCGGGTGTTCACCGGGCGCCAGGCTTCGGGCGGTTTATAATCTCTCGCCTTTTACGCGCGCTTCGCATAGGAGGGAGCTACGCTCGCTCCGCTCAATAAGCGGGGGCAAATGTGCTTTGGACTGGGTCACAAAGAGGAAACACTTTAATTAGCACCATACTGGCGACGGATTTGTTTTATAGGAAATAGGTAATCAGTTGAAGACGCGTCAGTGCGATGATTTCATCGCAATTTTTAGGGCTTATTACAATTTTCGTGGCGTACGATATCGTACCATTCGGTGACTCTCCCTTTATGGGGGCTGGTCGGAGGGGGCGGAAATAAACGGCACGCGTGAAGGGGCGGAAAAAAGAGTTCTATCGAATGAGACCAACCCGCCCACCCTCAGGAGACCTGGGTTTAATTCAAACTTCCCGCCAAACTAACTGCAAAAAATTGCGGTCGTAAGGTCAAGCCAAGCACAGGTGTGCATAAAATTCCACCTTTCCCTTAAAAGGACATCGCCTCGTCCGCATCAGCACCCACGTGGGAGTCGATAGGTTAAAGCTGGTTTCACACTCGACGGAAAATATGCCGCTAAGACGATAATAAACGCTGAGCTGAAAATTGATTCCCATTCGATATACCGCTAACGTTCAACTTTACGCTGCTAATTTTCCGTCGAGTGTGAAACCAGCTTTATTGAAAATCCGCCCAAAACTCGATCGGAAAATCAGCCAAAAATTCTCGGCGTGAGCGACGCCTGTCGGCAGGAAAAAAGCGGGTTTTCTCAAACGAACTATTCACGGGTTAAAAGGTTTACGTAATGTTTTATCTAGATTGTCAGGAATCCATACCTCTACTTGGAATGCTTATCCTGCCGTATCGCGTATGGTAAGAATCACTCTGACGGCTTTCGCTCCGCCTACAAAATAAAAAATCCCCTCTGCGCGCGCTCCCGCCTCACGTTGTTGTTTAATAAAGGAAAAAGGACAACGTAAGTGACCATGCAGGGGTAAATTATTTTATAGATAAAAATAACGACTGCACATGCGCTATCTGCCATAGCCTTTCCCTCTGTAAAAAAGCAGAACCATATTTGCCGATTTTATTTTGTATAAATGCGCTTTTCGAAGTTTTTATGCAAAATCCATGCATTCTTTAGTCGTGAAAATGACTGAGGAAAGTTTCCAAGCTTACCGACAAATCGGATCCTTTATACAAAAGAAATGCAATAAAACAAACATAAATATTCTGTCGGGGTATAATGATTGGGAAATTGTTAAGGGAGACGGGAGGCATTGGATTAAGAATTTTCTTAATCCAAGGTGAGGCTATAGCTATGCTAGCGGCAGTCTGCGGCAGAGATTTTCAGCGTCCAAGGCCTAATGTTTCAACCTCCATAATTGAAAATATTAAACTGGCAAATAATTTTATTCGAAACAATTATTTAATCCGAAAATATTAACTCAGTTCTTTTCTCCATAATAAATAAATTAAGCTAAGCCAAAAATCCTGGATTCGTTGGTGGTGAGCTAAGGAAATCGAAAAATTCGCGAACGAGAGCGAAATTGCGCCACGTGGCTACACCAAGGAGATAAGGTTTTCACGCTGTATAAAATCCTCCTTGGAAAACATAGTTCCAAACCAAGCGCCCCCTTACATCCAAGTATAGGGATGGATTCCTGAGATTGTCTATGAACAAATTATGATAAATAAAGTAGATATTCGGTTTCATTTAAGACCCATTTAGTTACTTTGCAAATATATAATCGAAATTTCAGGCAAAAATTTGTTAAGGCTTGTCTATAATAACAGTGATATTTCTGAAATACCAAGTTACAAACGCTTCATTAACGCAGTCAAGTCGCGTTAGATTGGCTCCAGCCTTGGAGCTTATTCATACATTCCACGATCGAGGGACCACCAACTTCTCGAAAACCGTCATCGCACTTCAATGTCCTTCTCAAAACACCGTCGTGATTTTCTTTGGCAACCCATATTCCATTAGCATTGAAAATCTGTTCAAAAGGTTCGCAAAAGACGACGTTTTCTTAAATAATAATTGAATCTTTCACACAGTGTTGATATTGTAGAGGGTCATTCTGTAGTTCAGGGGCGTAACCAAGATTGTAGTTCGGAAAGAGCACACAATTCAATAAACGTATGTAATATAAACATTGTTTATGCAACTATACATTTCGGGGGTTCAGGGGGGGGGGGGGAGTGTTCCCTGTGCCCTGAGGCTACATCGCTGCTGGAATTGGTCTTGGGATGAATCTGCTGAAGACGCTTACTTTCACAGCCTAGTACCGGATTTGATCAAGTTCCGTTAGGAAGAAAAAAGGTTTGTTTGCTTCCAAAGAGAATAAAGTTTTCTTGACACTTATAATGGATCACTCTGTCACCAGTTTCCCCCAAAGAATGTACCGAAAGCCGGTATGTACGGTCACTCCGGTGAAGGACATTTCTTTGGTTCGATGTCCTTCTCGTAAATGTACACTTCGTTCACGCCCAAAAACGACGGTTTACTTGAAAGTAATCGTATTCTCAGGGAAATGGCACGTATTGGTCAGATACTTTTATAAACCCCAGTCTGCCACACCTCGTGATCTATGAATCAAGAGATCAGTATGAATTTATCCGGATATTTCATAAAAACCCACGTACAACAACGAACTCCGTCGGTGTCTTCTTGTTTAATCGAGTTTTCAAATGTATTTACGACGATCTTAGAAAAAAATCACAAATGAGAATGCTTTTTGGTTATTTTTAAAACCGCGAGACCAAATCTGTTATTAAACTATAGATTACTGTTAGGAGTAATTATCAGTCGGACAGCGACGATGGTGTAAGGCCGGTCGAAATCGATGACGACTCGCTTATCCGTATCTTCGGAACTCAGATGAATACAAGGGTATTCGTTGATCTTTAAATCGTTCAAGCAATCGGACGCGTTGGCACCCTTTCTTTGATTTTGATGAATCGAAGACTGGTTGACGGCTCGTATGAATTTGTAAGTAGGAAGGACTAAGACAATTAGGGAATTTTAATGCGGCTACTTGCTATAATGTATATACGTACCACAAAATGGAATCGATCCATTCCAAACGCCATTCGCCTGACAAAAGCGCTTTCTGTTGCCGAAGAGAACTCCTTGGGAGAAGCAATGATAGGAAACGGAATCACCTTTGATCGCGATTTGTTGATTTCCTATATTCGCGAAACTACCCGCCAGACCGCAAGAATGACCATCGTCTATTGGGTTTCAAAACGAGAAAGGTGGAAAATACTTAATTTAATCAGACCAAAGGAAAAAATCTGATGAATATAAAGATTTAGATACAATCACGTAGCTTCCAGATTGTCGCTAGTATTAATATAAATAAGAAACCACCGAACAACGATGACTTCATCTTGTTGGTAACATTTTAGAAAGTAAAAATTAATCTAGAACGCGCATGACGCAGAGTTCTGACGGAAACACCACTGAAAAGTTCCTTATTCTAAATTCAAAGAAATCCTACTTCTACACCCCCACCCACACTACATATTTTACTCCAGAAAATAAATTATCTTTACAAGAGTACGCAGCAATTACAAACTTTATACATCTTTCCATAGCAAAAAAAAAGATTTCCTTTACAAGTTACGGATAAAACCAACACAAATGAGTACTGATTAAAAATAAAGAGTGTTATGTATTTGGACAATAGACGTCATTTTCAACCATCTCGATAAAGGTTGTTCGTTGTTGTCGCGGTGGAGGTTGATTATCAGCTTCGAGGTAGACAGGGTCGGCGTAGATGTGGCCCATGGCCGAGTCAGTCAAGCCCCTAATGCGGATACCGTTACCTAAGAGGTCCGGAATGTCGCTTCGCGGCCTCTCGTTGGCGTCGTGACGTTGCTGATCGCGCTTGTTGAAAGCGACGGCGTAGTTGTTGCTCGAAGATCTTCGTTCGTTCAGGTTCCTATGAAAGGAGACGTCGAATGAGTTGGACCGTTGAGACGATGACCGATACACCGAAGTTGTACGACTCGCATTAAACCGTCTGGTGGTAAAGACAGAAAACAGGTCGCTTCGGTGAACATGAAAAGCGTAGGCAACTTTTTTATCTAAACAGAGTTGCCAGCGTAAAATGCGGGGGAAAATGCTTGGCCGAGAGGCGCTTTTTGGGCTTGCTTAGGAAAATTTTAATTATAATGCTTAATAACCACCCGAATATCACCATTTATTTAACTTTTCATTTCTGTTTTAAAATTACTGAAACCTAGGAGCAAAAAGCACAAGGAGAACGCAACTAGCCTTTAAACACGCTAAGGCAGTGTTGTGTACAAATTTCATTGGACGAACCTTTACGCTGAACGTTTTACGGAAAAGGGGGGGGGGGGAGACAATTTTGGAATTTTCTCCTTCCGACGGCAGCAGGCGCTAAAGCGTCTAACCAATGAAAATTGTACGCAAGAAAATACGCGACTTTTGACGCGTTGCGTTCTCCTTGTGTGGGGTGCTGTGTTTGTTGCTCCTAGCTGTAACAATTTTTAATATTCGTAAAATAAAATTATGATCGAAAATATTTTTTATACATAGTAATATTTATAAAATTATTTTGGGTTAGAATTTAAGTTTCTACTCGTTTCTTTGATATTAGTATAAGTCACATAAATATGACACTTAATGATTTATGTTAAAAATAGTTTGTCACAAAGCGATTGCGTGATTGGAAGTTTCCGAACCGGAAATTCACACTAGCTGCTCCCTTCATTGGCGAAATTGCTGTCAGGTTAATTTGAGGTTGTTAAACAGGAGTAAAAACGCGCTCAGGTCTCAAAGTAATTTTCATTTTAACTTTTGAAAGCGTTCCGATTTTTAATATTAGGCTTTGGTTGATCTATGAAAAAAGGCTGGCATAGGAATAGTTTACCTGACAGCTCCAAAGATACATGTATTGATCAGTGGCGTAACTAGGCCAAAGCACAAAATGCGACGCATCGGGGCCCATCTAATTTATAGGGGCCCATCTAATTTATAGGGGCCCGCAAGCTAAGCGACGGGTGAACTGTCACTGGTGTAAATATAGCAGGGCTCATTTTTCATTGGAGCCCAATTATTCTAGTTAAGCCACTGGTAGTTGTCAGTCGTTAGCCACGTTCTCATTTATATGCCCATTGGCGAAACAGACTACCATTAAAACATTAGCGAGAAAGAATAGAAAGTGTCATCCTTATTTCAAAAGTAAAATTAAAGTACATCACTTATGATATTAGCAGAAGTAAATAGGGGAAGTGGCCCTTTTTATCTTTCACCAATGCATGGTTTAAAAAACCGTTTATCCTGATTTTAAACTATTTAATGAATATCTAACACGATTTACGGTAAATTTTGCTAGCTATAGCCAAAACGAAAGTGGGACTAACTTTCTTGTTTTAGAAAAAAAGCAAAATGTCCAAAGAAGTTACTCCTCACCAAACCCAACTAAAGAGCCACTTCCCATATTTACTTCTGATATTAGGCAAAAAAAAAATCCAATTTTAAACGGCGGGTGACGTTTCGAGCTAGTATTATTTGCATTATAGCAGGGGAACGTCACTTCTACCTGGCAACTCTGTTTCTAAAGTCCGCCAGTACTTTCACATCCATTCGCGAAATAGAATAATTAAAAAGAGTTCGGAAAATGGTCACCTTTTACGGCGCATGAAATAAACCACAACGGCCAGCCCTACAAGCAAAAGAAACACGAGAGATACGGATACTGATACCAAAACTAAAAAATGAAGCTCACGTTAGTTTGTAGAACTCAACTGAAAACGGATTACCATTCGTACTAATAATTACGCTATGATTTTTGTGGTGTCTTCCTTTCTGTTGATGAGTTTTGTCACGAGATTGGTCAGCCGTGGTAATTGGAAAATCTGTCGTGTTCACCGAGGGTTCTTAAATAAATTTAAAAATAAAACAATTTTAAAATATCATGGGGTCTAATTACTTCCTGAACAAACTGGCGCTTCGTCCGACCAGGTCCGATTGGGTCTGCAGCTGGTCTTATTGGACCCGACTAGTGCCAAGGTGGAGTCGCAAGAGTAGTAGAACGTTTTGTTTGGCAAATCAGTTTTTTCGAGTTTATTCCCTCGGATCGGCGTATCTGGGGAATCGCATTTGGAATCGCCTATCGTACAAAATATTCTTTTGAATAGACGAATAAAAAGTTAAAATAGAACTCACAAAAAAACCAAACCAAAAACACTACAAATTGTAAGAAGCTAATGGAGGATAGTGTTCCACAGGGCGAGGGAAGTATCCGCTATACTACGAAATAGTGCGGTGACGGCGGGCATTAAGTAATAATCTCCTAACCGTGACCCAGGCTGGGCAGTTTCATACAATGTTAACCGGGTTCAACCACGTCTTTCACCGTACCGCACTTTGAGCAGGAGGTCGAATATCGGAAACCGAAACGGTAAAGAGTCGCGTTGGTCGGGAGACGAACGCAGCCAAGTAGGGTGTCGTCCCGAAGTGATAATAGTAATAATTAGCTAGGCAAATACCCAAGGCTTAAGTCATCAAGCGACTTTTAAAGCCATAAATTCAGGAAGAAGCCCGTAGATATTCGATTTTATAGCTTTTTCTGATACTAGATTGCGCCAATTTAAACGTTTTGGCATTGATGGGAATGAATATTGATTTATTACAACACTATTATCTTACACTATTTTAAGGATTTTCTCACAATTGTTAAATATTTATCGGTCTTCAGGCATGGTTTTTGAAAAAATAAAAATAAATGGAATCTTACTTGGTTCTGGATAGAAAGTAACTTCGCATAATTTGATGTGTCGCTTCTCATCAAATGTAAGTAGTATACCGTTTGAAATTTCACTTGAGGAGCAGTGATACCGTACTTTGGTTAGAGATGTAGAGTCTATAATTAAAAGTGGTGACATTAGCAACTGGAGGCTTCCTCGTGGGAGTAAAAATTATCCGTTGATCCAACCTTTAACTCCCAATATTTCGATTTTGATTGGAGCGGAGCCCGAACATAGTGTTTGATTAGCTTTTTGGATGTGTTGGGTTGTTACTTTAAATGTGGGGTATACTTACGGAAATTAAAAAAAATCATTAAAATATTTGAAACAATGTAGTGGAAAGAGAAATTTTATCTCATTACCCGAAGCTTTGCCTGAAGTTTGGAAGGTAAATGTGACTCCACGAAGTATGGTTGGTTTTGAAAATTTAATCCAGATCCGCAAACCTTCGCAAGAGAAAGCTTCAGCGCATGTCGCCACACTGCCATCCAGAAACATTTCATTTTGTTTTTCGAATCTATTCTTAGCGCGGTTATCCCAATGTGAAGACTCTGCTCGAATCGTGCTCTTAAGACTGACGGCGGGTACTGAGTGTCAAAGAACGTCAATAATGGTAACGCCCACTAACAAGTTCTTGGACTGTTATCGGTAAATCTCACCGCAAACGGGAACGGATCCATTCCACTTGGCATCCGGACCACAAGTCCGCTGGTCGTCTCCCTCTAGCCAGTCAAAAGTGCAAGCGTATTCTACACCCTCCCCGACGCTGTATCGCTGCTGGAGCGGTTTAAAATGGCCCAATTCGGGACGGCCGGGAATACCGCATTCTTATTTATACATTAATTTATACGTTAACAGTAACGTAATATAATAAAATCGAACATAAATGCCAACGTTACCAATTTGGTCAGTGCCAGAAATCGAGTTAAAAACGTTTCCCAGAAGCAGTAAGAGAAAATGCACCGTTTCAATCATCGTAAAATTATGTCCGCCAACGTTTAATTTTTCATTTGTTTAGACTTAAATAACACGACTTTACAAATAAATTCGAAGTGAATATTGCGCCATAGAGACGCGTCCGGTTTCCTAGTCGAACTTCCTCCTGACTTCAGGCTATCACTATCATCACCAGGAAGCGATGCCAGGCCCATCCTCTTAAAAAAACTTCATTACCATCATCTACATTTTAAAATAATCTCTATCTGCTTATATTTTAGTATATTTATTTGAATATAATATAAATTACAAATTTAGAAATATACATATAACCAAAAACGATATTTTATCGGTCGCTTAAGAATGGGGAGCGCGTTGTTTAGCGGGGGATCTCACGAATGTTCCCAGCTCGGAAAACCTGGTATTTGGAGGTTGTGGTACGGTGGTACAATCGGCGTAGAGCGACTCTGCTTTTCCTTCGGAGTCGAATTCTTCGTACAGATGAGGATCAAAGGTTTCTTTGAAGTTGGGGTCCTCCAAAATGGTCAAGTAATCATTCTGGCTAGCTACGACGCTGTAATGGTTAGGATTAACGTCACTCCTTCCTTGCAAATGACGTAAGGCCGTCGAATGACCGGCATGGATATCCCTGGGCAAAGGGAAAGGCACTTGGCAGCGACCAGGGACGATTATTCGGCGTGAATTGGGCGGCTCGTCGTGGGTAACGATAGTCTCCTCTGAGCCAGCGTTTGCCCCATTAGACCAGGAGTAGTACGGAGCGATTTCAGAGTTCCGGCGACGTCTTTCCCGTTTTCTAGTTAACAAAGATCCCACGATGATGATCAGAATGAGTCTTTCAAACTATAGACGCTCGTAAAAGCGGAGTAACTTCGAAACGATTTCGCGGTTATATTGTAAAAAACTTACATTAGCAAGACGATGATTATAATCAGGAAGATTACGGCTCCTAAGAGTCCCAATCCCATGTACAAGTGATTGATATTAAGTTCTTCGACGCGAAAAGGATACAAACATTGAATGGCGTCGAAATTCCAGTATAGTTTAGTAAAACTTTACTTACTGATGGAAGAGCCTTTAGTGGTTTTCTCTTCAACTGGAGCGTCGGTTTTGATTTCGATGTTTTGAGGTTCCACCAAAATGCTTAGTTCGCAGATTCCAAAGAACTCGTTGGAATTTCTATGGTCTTGAATGATAATTACGTTACCGAAAGTTCCGTTATCGCACACGGCGGTTACTTTCGTTCGGCTGAAAAATTCCGATTGTTTCTCCACAGCGAAGTCGCACTTTGCGCCGTCTTCCGAAGAGTTCTTAGCCACGGTTACCAACATGTTGAAATCCTCCTCTGGCAAAGTTGAATTCAATGAAATTACAGTCCTGAATTATACTTTCGTGTTTTCGGAATACTTACGGTCAATCATAATCAAAGTGAGTTTTTTAATTTTGAATGAATTATCTAACACGTATTTGAACCGGGCAAACTTGCTCCACTCGTTGACGGCGCAAGTAGCTTCGTTGTGGTCCACGGAAAGATTTTGAAATAATTTTTCGTACGGTTTAAAGACGCTAGCCGGGTGAATCTTGGGGATCAACTCCATTTCGCGGCTGAAATCTGAATGGCGAAAGGTTACGATGAGGGTCGAAATGAATATTTCAATTGAAATACGTTTTTAATACCTAAACCCAATAATATCGATAAAATAATTAGGCATAGAAATACTTGTTCGGAATTCATCATTTTTCTAAATTCGGTCCTTACGCCCTACATTATTACTTTGCTGTTAGATTTAGAGAATCCACTCCGAGCATCCGAAGCGACTGAAATCAGGCGATTTTTGAAGCTTTTTGAACTTCCTGTATCCGTTTCGGCATCCGTTAACTCGCTTAAGCCAAAATTAAAAGAATAACAACCGTCATTTAATATAAGCAGCCTCGCACCTAACCGACTACACGTTTCGAAGAGCGATTCGTATCGACAAATTTTACCGCTATTTTTATTTATGATAAATCTGAGCTACGTGTAAATACCGCGTATCTAGAAATATATCGTTTTTAATACTGTATTTTTGTTTTAAAGGGACTTACAAGGAGAGTACCCGAGGTGTTTATTGCCGATTTAGTTCAAAGTCGGCCGTAATGTAGACCTATATGAGATATGAAATTTCCCAAAAGGAGACGTTGCACTACCCATTCGATTTGCCATGGCAACCGAAAATGTTTTTGACCACTTACAACCAAAATAAGATTTTTTCCTTATTTTACCCAAAATTTGTTACACATTTACCCTAAAATGTTTCAATTTACAAAAACTTGATGAAATTTACCTAAATGTGGTCCAAATTACACATTTCGTGATTTTCAAATTTTTTCAAAACTTTCGTAGCTAGGACCCTGTGAAACCGAAAAAATCCCATGCTTTTTTAAATGGAGATTTTATTTTTTTAAGTGATCAAAACCATTTTCGGTTGCCATAGCAAATCGAATGGGTAGTGCAACGTCTCCTTTTGGGAAATTTCATTACGCCCGACTTTGAACTAAATCGGCAATAAACACCTCGGGTACTCTCCTTGTTAGTATCAGTTTCACGTAGAAGTAGCACGAAATATTGGTTTTTAGAAAAAACTTGGTAACATTGTAAACTGAATAATAATAATAATAATAATAATATGGCTTTATTTGGGATATTCAGCTCAGTAACGATTACTGATTTCCAACTGAGTCCACGATACAAAACATTTACAAGACATTTGCATATTAGTAAAATTGGATTAAAATGTTAGAACAAAATCTTTAATATTTGACTTAAAAATTGAGAGAGTAGGGTTGCGAGATAAGAATTTTGAAGGAAGAGCATTCCACAATGAAATTCCCCTGTATCTGGGACTGACTTTGCGAAGTTTATGAGGAAGGTTTTCAAGGTAAAACGTAGTCGCACTATTATAGTGGTGTTATAATTGTGCGCGGAAGAAGTTTGCGTGAAACGTTGTGTCACATATTCTGGTACTTAATGATAGTAAATTTTATGTATTAATATTAGAAGGTGAAAGACATAGTGTTGTTTATTTGTCATCAACTGAACTGTCGAACGAGCCTCAGTGGCCGAAGAGCGATGTTTAGCGCCAATGATTGTTTTCGCAGCCCTATTTTGCAAAATCTGAAGCGGCTTCAAACGGCTTTCGGAGGCAGCGTGATAAAATACGTCACCTTAATCAAACAAAGGATGCACTAGGGCTTTATAAAGAGTATTCAAGAGCTTGACATCGAGTGCAGGCTTTAGTGAGCGAATACACCACATTCGTTGGTTCAGTTTTTTAGATAAATATTCAGTATGCGGGGCAGATTTTAGTTCTTCGTCAATATGCACACCAAGGTACTTAACCGAGGTAACTCGAGTTACACCGCTTATAGGCAACTTCTTTACATGTTGAAACACTGATAGTTTATTAGCTGTTTCAAAAACCATAAATGTGGATTTGCTTTTTTGGAAATTGGAGGGACAAGTGTAGTTCTTCATACCGATGTTCTGAACGTCCGCGTCCATTAACTCAATTAAGGTTACAGGAGATAGCGATTTAAAAACTGAAGCAGCGTCATCAGCGAAAAGATGGGCCGTACTATATTTAAGCGATTGGGCAATCTCGTTGACATACAGAGAAAACAGCAATGGACCCAGGACACTTCCTTGAGGGACACCAATGTGTGAATTACTGTGGTCGGAAGAGACGCCTTCTATCATGACAAATTGGGTACGTCCGGTCAGATACGACTCAAACCAAGCGAGAGTGTCACGAGCAAAGCCAATTTTCTCAAGATGATGCAACAAAATCTTGTGATCAACGGAATCGAACGCTTTCGCAACATCTAGGAGCACAACCCCAACATAATATCCCCGAGAAAGAGCATCAACTACTTCCTCAAGTAGATTGAAAAAAATAGCGTTTTCCTCTTTACGTTAATATTAAATGGAGAATAAATTTCATAGTATAGTTGAAGCTTCAATTTAGTGTGTAAATCTAATTGTATATATTGCTTTCCCTTTTTTTCTATGTTAACCACTATGTATTGTATGGAAAAATTTGGGAAGCGAAAAATTCCCAGAAAACCCGACTTGGATGTCGTTGCCAATCAAACTATAAGTGCGGGAAACTGGAGCACTGGGGAATTTGGCCACATCATCGCCAAAAACTTTCCGGAGTTGCGTTCGTCTTTCGGGCTGGAAAGCCAATGCGAAAGGATGGTCATCGCCGGAGGAGACCATGGACGAGTCACCGTGAGATATTGACTAGATGCGTGAAAAAGCCAAGCCAGGTTGTGTGCCTGAGCCAGATGCCAGGCCCCGAGAAGGAACGGCATCCTGTTCTTGGGAAAGAGATGTTCTTTTGTCTCCAGGGGAACTAGGTCCTCCTCTCGCCGGAGGGAGCGATAGAATTTCGGGGGGTCAGCAGCTCCACACGGAGCTAATGTAATAAGATCCATGTCTCTGAGTGGGGAAAGGGCCGCTTCAGCCTCCATTAGACTTATAGGGTAGAAGGGGGAGTCCCCAGGAAGACTCAGAGGGCGGCATTCTGAACGTTATACAGTTTTTTTGAGAATACCAGCGGACGCCGATGTATAGAGGGGACTAGAGAAGTCCATTCGGGATCGAATCAGGTTCGTGTAGAGAAGCCACAATACCTTTCGACCGGCACCCCACCAAGTCGCTAAAACCACACGTAGAAGGCTAAGGCGTTTCATCGAAGAGGAGCAGAGGCCTCGATATGAGAAAACCATGTGAGAGATTTGTGACCCAGTTTTAAAGTGTGTGTGTCCTTAAATCGCCCTGTAATTGGTGAAAAGCATATAGTTGCACTTAAACCTTGGTTCCACCTATTAATAAGACTGCAGACAGCGCCCGAGTGGCGAGTAAAGCCAGGCCCTCACTGCTTTTCCTAACGTTTCCGTCCCACCTTTCACAAGCCTTTGCTTCGTAACGGAGACAATGCCTCGTGTAAGGCAGGACGGATACGAAACGGAGAGCCAGTGGGCGCCTAGGCGTAGTCGGACTACCGAGCAAAGACTATACACTGCTGGCCTCGCCGCTTCAGGGTGTTGCGTTCAAATTTTCCTGCTGGCCTCTCCGCTTCACGGTGTTGCGTTCAAATTTTCCTGCTGGCTTCTCCGCTTCACGGTGTTGCGTTCAAATTTTCCTGCTGACCTCTCCGCTTCACGGTGTTACGTTCAAATTTCCTGCTGGCCTCTCCGCTTCAGGGTGTTGCGTTCAAATTTTCCTGCTGGTCTCTCCATTTCACGGTGTTGCGTTCAAATTTTCCTGCTGGCCTCTCCGCTTCACGGTGTTGCGTTCAAATTATCCTGCTGGACTCGCCGCTTCAGTGTCGTATCTCCTCGAAGGCGTCTAGAGCCGGACATTCCAAAAGCACGTACGTGTAGTAAACTTTTCATTTCCGTATCGCATTGCAAACATCTAGGCGAGCAGATCACTGGTGATAATAAACAAATTAAATTACGTCCATGATCCCAGCTAACATTGCGGCACTGGGTGAAAACTCGGAAGTACTCTTGCGTTGAGTTTGCAAGTTCTCTCCCCACTGGTTCTTCGGTTTCCCCTAGCCATAGAGGTTAACGGTAATAGTTAGTGTAGGGAGCTGTTGGCTCGCCTAGCATGAAGGGCTTGCAGTCACCCTCCTACGCGTTGTAACCCGGCCACCTGTTTAAGGCATTAAAAGTCGCTCGGTGACTTGAGCCTTAGGTGGTGCCAAGGGTATTAGCCTAGCTTATTATTATTATATTTAGACCTAGGGGGCTCCGTGCTGTACTAAACATTGATTGCATAATAAATCAGAAAATGTTTTCGAATTGTCATACTTATTGTTTCCCTTCAAATTTTCGTCCTGAAATTCCCACAACCATTGATCAATTTACCCTTCAGACAATGTAGTTTTATCTTAGGGAGTGTCCATAAATTACGTGAGCGTTTAGGGGAGGGGGTCGAGCTGAATCTCACCCAATCTAACGTGGAGGAGAGGGGGGGTTTCGGCGAATATCACGTAATTTTATTCCCGCAAGAAACTGTGTAAAATTGTGATAAAACTGGGTGAAATACTGCTAAATCCTACACAATAACACCTTTGCGCATCTTAACTAGTCTTAAATATAAATAATTAAGCAAATTATGTTTTTTTTTAAATAAATCCAACGCAATCAAACAAAATACGCATTTTGAAAAATCTCACGTGATATTAGGGGGGGGGAGGAGGTCGAGCCAAATCTCACGAGATCTCACCAAGGGGGAGGGAGGGTTGAAAAATAAAAAGAATCGCCTCACGTAATTAATGGACGCTCCCTTATAAGCAAAAAGTGGAATTGTCAAAATGGTTCATGTGAATACTAAAGACCATTTAATTTATTTTCACGAAATCGTTGGATTAGCGTTAGGGGACAGTTGTTGAATGCCGGGTAGCACAAAAGGTTACCATAAACTATCCCGCGACAGTCGCAATTATCCATTGATTCGTCAAAGTTCATTGGCGAATATTCGGTTCTGAAAACATTGTGGCAGGCGAATTCGATTCCGCGGATGCTTTTTCGGTCCAAGAGATTGTTCCATGCAAAAGGCACTTTATTGGAATCGCGAGCAGTGGAATACAAGTAGTTCGCTTTTTTCTTCGATAGCGACGTCGAGGAGAGTTTCCGGTAGTCGTTCCGCGTGTTCTTCTCTAGAAAGGCCTTGGTGGATTCCGAGACCTCAGAATAGCCGAGGAAGCGGAAGACGTGGCTACTCGTTTCGAAGGGTTGGCAGGCCACCTCCTCAAACTTAAGAAGGGCGAATCGGTCCGGATATCGGTTTTCTAAGTAGCAACTTTCCTGAAGGTCATTGCTGAGCCTGGCGCAGTGGGCGATGGGGGAAGCGCAATCGTGCGTCCTATTACACCAATTCCAAATCCTTGGATTGCTCCTGGAGTGGAAGGTACCTCGCGGATCACGGATCAAGAAGAGAATCTTCAACCTGGGTATCTCTCTCAGCAAACGCTCGCCGTTTCCTACCAAGGTTAGTCTCACTAATTTTGCCACTCGTAACGTCGAACGCAAACAAATACTCCGTGCCCTTTCTAGGTCATAACACTGATCCTTCCCTTTTAAACTTGAATTTAATGAACATAATTTACGAGCCGAAATCCGGTAGGCTTTGGTGCGGTCCAATTCGTGCCCCTTTAGCAATTTCCCAAATTGATGCTTCCATGGATGTAAATTGCAATTTAAAATGTCTTTGAGAAACTGAATAGCCAAGCTGTAGTTGGCATTGCTACCATTTGCAACGATGTACCTTAAAGGTTCGAAGAAGTAGAAAGAGTCTTCGTGGCTTTGCATTATCTCTCCGAGGAATGAAGTGCCACTTCGAACCGTCGATATTATTATCAATCTTTTCACATTCTCGTTTGTGACGGCTTTTTGTGCTTTTGAATTTCCAACGACGTAAGTAAAGCTGGTGTACCCTGAAATTTACCAAAATTAGAAAGAAAAGTCGAACAAGTGCGGTGGGGCTTAAGACTTTAGGTTTGGAGATTAAATTTAAACATCGTTTTATATTACCTTTGCATTCCCATATATACCATATCAACATTGTAATTAACGAAAATGCCAATGAGAAACCGTAGATGAAAACTTTGTTCCTCATCATTTCGTTAAAGAATTTATTTAAAAGTTTTTGTGAAACGTTTCATATCTTGTTTAAAGCATTATTCCAAATGCCGTAACTGTAAAATTCCCATTGTCCTAACTGAAACTAGAAAGGATCTATAAATCACATTCATCCATTTTCAAAATCATTGTGAAAAATGGTCTGTGTCGATTTTAATTTTTTTATCTCCAAGCCTTATATGACGGCTTTTAAAATACCTATTCATCTTATAGTCAAAAAAGTAGAAGTAATATCGCCCGCAAAACATTTTTATAAATTCGTTCAATTCATTAGATGTGCAGTTGAATAAACATATAGGTTTAATTACCGCATAAGTCTAGATTTGGAATATGCCTCTATTTATATTCTAATAGTTAATGCAAAGACATGGTTCGGTATCTCGTAGATTAATCCAAAGCTTTTTTTAGATGGGTTTTGTTTGGTCCCCGAGATTAATACCAGTCACATATTAACTATGATATGAAGCTGTTGAGTCATCAAAGTCGACTATTAAAAGCCCGTACACAATAGGTATTTCACGAAATTAGGCCTCGAAACCCTGCCCCCTGAACAGAGAGACTCCAAATTACAAATTGACTCGCGACACGCCATGATTGACATTTTGTAATTGTGGAGTATGCTTCCGGGCGTATTTGCCCTGGATCCGCAAAACGAGATAGGAAAAAATAGGAAACCTCTTGTAAAAACCAACATGCGGCAAAGGCATTTGGCCTACCGCTAAATATCACTATGGAACTCCTTGACAAGGGAATTGTTTACCTGCGAAACTCGAAATCATAAAACATAGTTCTATCTCACACAATTTATATCTTCGCATTTTAATTATTATCCAGATTATGTATTTTATATATTAAGCCTTTCTTGATTTTTACACACAATCGCTGAGCCCAAACCTGGTCAAAATTAATATCTCAAAAACCATTTCCTGTACAATTTCAAATTTTTGTGACACTTAACACGTGTTGGGGACAATTAAAAATGATAACATCGATGACCTTGAACCATGTCTTCAAGGTCATTGAAAAATCATCTCGAGAATTGTTAGATTAAAAACTTCGTTCCAATTAGAAAGTTGTTCCTCATAATATTTAACGTCTGAATAACTTAAAGCCGAAAAACAAGTTAGTCATCAAGTAAACAATGCTAAACTGTTTACAATAAAAATTTAATAAATCGAAAAATTACGTAAAAGAAATTCTCCCATTGACTTAGCATAGTTTTAAGTTGAATCGACGAACTGTAAAGTAAATATATTTTCGATTACTTGGCTTTCTTTTTTACAAATTGAATCATATCAAAGCCCATTTAGCATAAAATGTGGCGAAGAACACTTTTCTAATTGGATTTTTTTTTTTGAATATCCATTATGGTTCTCAACATAAATTTGAATAAATAGAATATTCGTGAACAGAACATATGTTATGTCTGATTCATAATAACTTTGCTGAAGCCAGTTTAGCATTATTTACTTGATGACCAACTGGTTTTAAGTGTGAAATTTTTCGGCTTTCAATTGATCAAATGAATTCAGACATTAAATATGTTGAGGAACACCTTTCTAATTGGAACGAAGTTTCAAAATCTAACGGTTCTCGAGATAATTTTTCAATGACCTTGAAGAAACAGTTCAAGGTCATCAATGTTATCATTTTTAATTGTTCCCCAACACGTGTTAAGTGCCACAAAAATTTGAAATTAGTACATGAAACAGTTTGGATGTTATCGCCATGGATCGTTTTAAAATTGGACACCCTTTTTAATTTCATATATCTATTGAAAATCTGTACAAAAAATAGAAAATAGGCAAATATCGGCAAACTTTTAATCGATATTATGATAAATAATGAACATTCATCAACCTAAATCAAAAATTGTAACTTAACCTACCTAAATTCATAAATAAAAGTCACATTAATTCTAAAAGGAATATATTAGTTAAAGACCTCTAACGTCGTTTTCCAGAATTCCCACTATTTGAACTACGTGGCTTTGTATAATAGTTTCATAACTCTAAAATATCAATATCTGCTTGGTATTGATATTTCCAAAACCAAAGGATGCAAAAAAAAAATATCTTTACCTTTTAAATCAAGCCTGAATGTATACCGAAAACTATGCAAAAACTCCTACTTCAAATTTCTAAAAAAATCTACTACTTCTAAGGAGCTTGGTGGAGAATAACATTTTGCAGTCAGAAATCGAACATCGGTAAATTGTGCGGTGGTTTATAAACAAATATTATAAATTAAAATAAAATTCATACGCGCGATTTATTTTTTTGACTTTTGGCCAGCTTTGGGCTCAGTTTGCCACACTGCGCGTCGGTCGATTAGACTTAGAAAACCCTCGTCGCCATTGCCAATTATTTTTTAATAGGGTGCTAAAAAGTTGGTCATTTGCACAATTTAGTGAACCCCCACGCTTCTTGGCGATTAAAATTTGAACGGATTTCGCGTTATAGCTCTTAAACCGTTTGCGTTACAAAAACACCAAATATGCCAATCGATGGGGACTATTAAAACCTAGCTGCCACTGATAACCATTTTGAATTTATTTCACGTGTTCCTGTTAATTATTTTATCCGTTCTAAAGTTCACGTTTGCTACAATTTTTTGTTTTTCCTATGTTGGTGAATAAGAAGGGCGTTGTAATGTAATGTGATTATTTACTATGTTGTAGACTTTATGGAAATTCTGGTGCTATTTTTGATACATGGTGAATGTTTTATATCGGGTTTGATTATTTACTGTGTTGGACATTTTCTGGGACAGGGTGAATGTTTTATATCGGGCTGTGGTTTTTGAAATCTGGGGCAGTGGTGAATGTTTTATTCGGGCTGTGGTTTTTGAAATCTGGGTCAGGGGTGAATGTTTTATTCGGACTGTGATAGTCCTTTATTAAAACAATGGACTGTGGAAGTTTATTCCAATCGTTAATAACAGAATGGGAAAAAGAATTGAGCCTCAGTGCCGTGTTGGCACGTGGTTTGCTGAGCTTAAGGGTGTGGCCCCTAGTTCGGTTCCCCGAGTCTAGGGCAAAGTAGTCAGAAAAACCCAGATCTAATTTGTTACTGAAAAATTTGTGGAGTAAGCACAGGTTATTGAGTTTATGGCGCATCATTACAGGTTCTATTTTTAAGGCTTTTAGCCGGGAAGGAGCGGGCCGTACTGAAAATTTGGAAGCAAGTTTTGTAAACTGGTTCTGAGCTTTTTCGAGTGCCTGTTGGTCTGTCATCGCGTGTGGGGTCCAAATTGGTGAGCAGTAGTCAAAAATGGGAAGGATCAGAGAGTTGTAAAGCGATTTGACCAACAGAGGCGACCGGAAGTAGAGGTTCCTCCGCACTAGACCAGTGACCGCGCGAACTCGTTTGGCAACCTTGTTGGTGTGGCTAGAGAACTTCAAGGAGTGGTCAAGTTGTACACCCAGATCTCGCTCCGAGAGAGTAGTTCCGAGGGGCGTACCGTTTAAAGTGTAAACAAAATTGTAGTTTTTGTGGCCCAGGTGGAGGACAGAGCACTTTAATTCCTTAATTAATTTATATAATTACTATACCTATTTATATAATTACTATATATATATATATATATATATATATATATATATATATATATATATATATATATATATATATATATATATATATATATATATATATATATAGTAATTATATAAATAGGTATAGTAATTATATAAATAGGTATAGTGATTATTTAAATCGTTGTAGTAATTATATATATGTATTTATATATATGTATAGTAATGGTAGTGTAGGAAGCTGTTGACCCTCCTACGCATAATTAACGGAAAAATAGAAGGGATTTTTGATACAAAACCAATATTTCTTAAGAAAATATTCTTATAAATAAGTACCGTAGTTTAATATTTGCTATATTAGGCAGTTCCTACCTATATTTCATGAATTTAAATTATTTGCCCCCTGAAAATTGTTTGGGAGGAGCATGTGTCCTCCCCTTCCCCCGCGGTTTCGACGCACCTGGTTATGGTTATGCTGGTTCCAGAAAACAACCAACTTCCGTTAGCTGGCGTTCTGAACATATATTTAAATTTTTCCCCCGTTGAGATACGTGTTTAATGTTTCAAAGAAGCAATAATCCCGAAACAATTATCCCATATCAAAATTTACGAAATAAAACTCATGTGCAAAACGCCACCCTTTCTCCCCAGATGCTTTGAAACAAAAATTACGGAAACGGGCCCACTGCTGCCATCTGGACATCGTGCATTCTACCCGAGTGGCAAATGATTATTATTATCAAGGAGGATCCTCCTTGTAATTATTTAACTTTTTTCGAAATCGAAATTCGAAAATGGCCTCGACGGCAAATGCACAATCAAATATCACAGCTGCTGAGCGCTCAATGCGCTCAGTTTTCGGTAAAATAGAACAAAAATATTAATTTTAATTAATTTAAAAATATGTATAAACAGTTTATCTTTTTTATTACTTTACTTTATTAACTACTTTAAAGGAAGGCTATCAACAGGCCTTTGTTAGAAAGGCCGGTTAGCTACTTAGCTTAGATAGCTAAATCTTGGGCTAAATGATTTGTTTTTCGGAAATTTATACTTCTTATATTTCTTCGTATAATTTGAATGGTATTTTTTAGTCGGGAATATTCCGTATGAAGCGACTGAGGAGCAACTAAAAGACATTTTTTCTGAAGTTGGACCTGTTGTTAGTTTTAGGTGAGATAACTTTAGAATTTTGTCATAGCTAGTGTTCGTAGAGACTTTAGAAATTATAAGCTTTCTCTTTTTTACAGATTAGTTTATGATAGAGAAACTGGAAAACCGAAAGGGTATGGCTTCTGTGAATATAAAGACCAAGAAACTGCTTTAAGTGCTATGAGAAATTTAAATGGATATGAATTAAACGGGAGACCATTGAGGGTTGACAATGCTGCCAGTGAAAAGAGCAAAGAAGAACTTAAAAGTAAATTAAAAATCTTAAATCTTGATTGTCTCCAAATAATTTAATTTCTTTGTTTTTAGATTTACAAGCTTCGATGGGAGGGCCTCCTAATGAGGTAAAAACTATTTACTTTAATATGTTCTTGAGCATAATTAACACACTTTATTTTTGTTTTAGATTGAGGTATGTATTGAAATTATTTGCTAGTTTTAAAATGAAATATTAACTACGTACTTAAAAAGAGCCCATATGGGGCTGAAATTGAAGCTGACCACGCACCTGAAGCAATTTCGAAAGCTGTAGCAAGTTTACCACCTGAACAAATGTTCGAATTGATGAAGCAAATGAAAGTAAAGGACTTTCTATTCAATGTTTAAGGAATTGTACAACTAATTTTGAGTATTTGTTCTAGCTTTGTATTCAAAACAACCCCAACGAAGCTCGTAATATGCTTCTACAAAATCCTCAACTAGCGTATGCCTTGCTTCAAGCCCAAGTTATAATGCGTATTGTTGACCCACAAGTTGCATTAGTAATTGCGAATTTCATTGGTTTTGGGATTGTTTGACTTTTAATCTAAGCAGCAGGGGCTTGCATTTTTACAGACACATTGTCTTAAGAAAGTGTTTTATCAAAATTTAGGGAATGTTACATAGACAGAACCCTAATACAGCTCCGTTATTGGCTCCACCGATGGACCAAGAACCTATTTCTGGCATGGTAATAATTTAATTAGTAAAAAAAGGAACTGATATTAAGAGCTCAATTTTATTTAAAGGGACAAGGCTTGCTTCCAACTAATAATATGGCAGACTTTTCCAGCTATTCTGATAATTTCCATACTGGTTTGTGACTTAATCTATTTCATTTTTTGAGTTGCACTTGTTAATTGTGGTATTTTAGGAGGAGCACGCCCTAATATCAGTACAAGCAATCGCCCAGCCCTCTTGGGTGATAGACCATCCATAGAACCGACCCCAGTGGTCAATCCTATAGTCCAACAGCAGCAGCAACAACAACAGCAGCAGCAGCAGACCATGAATGTTATGAACGTTCAATCCACACCGTTTCAATCCATGGGTATTAATTTAATAAATAAAAACCTTACTATGGTGTATTAATCATTTTGATCCCCTTTTTTCAGATAATCAGAACATGGGTGATAGGGATATGAGAAATATCGTAACTCACGGTGACCGTGACTTGAGAGCACCCATTTTAGGAATGAATGATCGAGATTTGAGGCAACCAATGGCTGACCAAGACATGAGAGGAGGAATGTCTCAAGATTATGACCCTCGTTTTCGTGGTTCTCTGGCACCCCAAATGGGAATGTCAAATAATTCTGCTGGAATTGGAGGAATGATGGCGGGAGCAATGTCTAACAATCAGTTCAATCCTGCTAGACCAGCCGGAGTTGGTTTTGACCCACGAAGTGTAGGGGCCTTTGATAGAGGCAGTGCATTGGGTTCAATCAGGCCTGAAGATCCGAGGTCCGGTGCCAGTATTACCAGTAACCAAAGAACCCCCAATCAAGCTCAGCCGCCAGCAAGATCTCTAGTTCCTGGTAATATTAGCCACAACCCAGGAGCTACGGCAGCTGCTGCCTTAGCCGCAGCTGCAGCTGCAGCTCCGAGAGCTGGGGGTGGAACTGGTGCAAATATAACAGCTCAGGATCAGGAAAAGGTAAAATATTTACAACCTGATCTATGTGATTATACAATTAAAGAATGATTTTTACAGGCGGCTCTCATAATGCAAGTTCTCGCATTATCAGATCAGCAAATTGCCATGTTACCGGCAGAACAGAGACAGAGCATCTTAATTTTGAAAGAGCAAATTGCCCGTAGTGCTCAAAACTAAATCTTTTTTGAATTTATACTATTTGATTAAAATTTGTTGTATAATAAGTTAACTTTCTTTATTGCTAGCTTACAATATCAAGGCTGCTGATAACTTAATCAAATAACAATAATCTAGTGACAAACGTTAAAATTCAACAAAATTTCAAGATATTTTTACCTCCTAAATTTTATAAGTGCACCTAAGTACCGTGTTGTTGTATATCCCAATAGGCAGCTGTCTGCATTTCTGCCAACCTCGATATAGTTCTATCAAATGCAAAAGTTTCTTCCTCTCCACTGAAAATACTCGCATTGGCATTTTCCTAAAATAATCAAATAATTTGTAGGCCACAATTAAATGCATGAAAAGCTCATATTAAAAAGCCTAATTTTTAGCATACTGTTCCAGGAGCAATGCCTAGATCATCCATTAGTTTCCTATTTTCATCATCAAAATGATCCTTAGAATCCACAACCTTAAATAAATGTTTCGAAGGAACATCTGCGGAACACACTACCCTCACCTTTATAAATTACACGTATTTATTATTAGTTACGAAACAAAGGCTTTAACAAAACTGCTTTATCACCTTGTGATCGTAAAACGTATCAATTAAGGTAATGAAACGTCTGGCCTGTGTTTTTTGCCTTAAAGTCAGTTGAGGTATATTTCTGATTATTACAGTGTGAAAAAGTTGACTCATAGCCAAATAATCAATGGCCCCTAATGGCTAAAATAAAAAATTAAAAGCAATTGTAAAAAAATTAAGGCGCAGAAGATGTCATTAGTCCAGTAAGGATTAAAATGATATTAGATTACTTTTTAAGAACGTACTCTATCGCATAGTTCTTCGAAGGTACAATCAGCCACTTGTCCACATGTGATTGGGAAAGTTACATTTCTGCTTTTGATTGTTAACGTTTTAGGTCTAATCACTGGCGATGAAAATAAGGTTGTTATTAACTTTTAGTTTACTCAGGGAGGCATTTATAAAATAATCTTACTGTCATTTTCACGGCTAGCAAGAATCTTAAAAAGCCTATTTAATTCCTCGTCAGCATTGCATTCATTCTTTCTATAACGCAAGTGAATCTCTTATTGGTAAAAACTACTTTGCTTTGGTTCATGCAAAAACATACACAAAAAATGTCTTTTCCCCAGGCACAGACTTTTGCCTATAATCCACCCCTGAATCAAGTGCCACAATTTCACAATGTTTCTAAAATATAAACCCTGTTAAGTGAAACTAGCAAGTCTAGTAAGAATATTGTTTCAACGTATACTTTTAAAATTGGAATAAATGGCAAAAAGTTGCTTCTTTGAAGGCCATTTTTATATAAATCTTAAAAAATATTAAACAGAGGTATTAAAAGCAGTACTAGAGCTAACTAGTATCTCTGATAATTTGTATATGGAAAACTTTAAACTTTAATTCTTACCATCTGGTGGCCTATTAGAGGTAGCAACGACAATTACACCTTTTTTAAATAGTTCCGTAAAAAGTCTTTTTAGAATCATAGCATCACCAATATCTGTCACCTTAGTTTCAGAGGAAACAATTAGCACATAAAAAAAAATTTATATTGTAAAGAACTAACTTGAAATTCGTCTAAACAAAGTAGCCAGGCTTCACTTGTAAGAGCGGAAGCAAGGGGAGGGATAGGGTCATAATCCGATGGTTTCCTTCTCTCAGTATCTTTCCTTACAGATTTTTTCTTAAATTCGTGTATTCCTACAATTGTATCCCATTAAATATCTTAGAACTCTTGACTGCATTAAATATTAAGATAACGTACTAGTATGGACATCAAGCATAAATGAATGAAAATGGACCCGTCTTTTTAAGTCTATTTTGCAACAGCTATAGAAGAGATCCATCAACATGGTTTTCCCACAACCTTAATATAATAAATATTCTAAATAAGCAAAAATGAATACGTATAATGACATTGCTAAACAATCATACCCACAGAGCCAAACAGATATAGCCCCTTGGGTGCATTTTGTTTAAGTTCTTGTCTAAAAAGCTATAATTAGAATTTGTTACCAATAAGCTATAGATAATATCATTACAAAAGGAAATGCTTAGCACCTTTTGAAATAATCCTAATGTAGCGGGTTTGTACAACACTACTTGATCGTGAAGATTTTGAAACATATCAACCACTTTCTTTTGATACTCATCATGGGACAGTTCTTTGCTTTGAAGTTGTTTCTCGTATTCATCAATTACATTAGCTACAACTTAACATTGTATTATCAGTTTATTATTTCTCCGATACATAGCAAACAATATCCTCTTATACTTACATGGCTTATGTGGGATAGTTCTAACTGAGATGAGGGCCTTTTGATTACTTAAATAAAATTTGTTTCCTAAAGTATATGAGCCCTTATGGGCTGATTTAACGATTTTAATAAAACACCTCATTTTCTTAATTTTGAAACTATTAAAACTTTAGAAATAATGTCTAAGATTTTATGGACCCGGTCCCCACGTCTATTGATCCAGTCAAAAGCGCTTTAGGTAAAAAATTGGTACAGTTCATAAAATCATAGCTGGAACATAAACATTTGCCAGATGTTTGACCTTCTAAAAGAAAAAGTATGAAGTAGCAGTCTGTAGCTTTGGCCATGGCCGCCATTTTGGTCACAAATTTTTTATCTATGAGTGACGCATTACCACGTCACAGTGCCATTAGTCTATACTAGACCACGGCCAACTTTGATCACGCGCTGTTCGCGCTACAGCGGCCAACACATTCGCCGAAATTCCGCGAGCAAGGATTTTCCCCCTATAAATTGTACTATAACCTTGGAGGAATAAAACAAGTATCCTCCAAGCTATAACGTGTAGGAGTTCAGCGCCACGCTCGATTGTTATATTAACTTCAATGTAAAAACTATTCTAAAAATAATAATCACGTCCGGGAGACCCGCCTCTACCTTTCGCTCCAGGCGCGGGGTCTCCCGGACTCCGTGGTGGGCATAGAAATCTCATAGGTTAAGTTAGAAGAAACCACCTATGGACTGTGAGAAGGATGATAAAATACGCGAAAAAGTAGATTAGTCCATAATTAAAAGGGATAATATAGCTAAATCCTAAACAAATTTGAAGAAATTAAAAAACTTACTACTAATTAACTCGTACCCAATAGGTGTTCGAGCAAAAAACGCGAAACTCGGATCAAATAGATCTTCGAGTAATAAGCTAAATTAAAATTAAATAAAATAGCCAGAAATTCCAACGGTAGACCGGTTTCGTTCTATTTGGAACTCATCAGTACCGTGCGGGAAATCTGGCTGGCGACTGTTAAATCTAAAGGAGAAACTAAGCCTAAACGGAAAGCCACCACACTCCCCCTTTTCGGCTTTCCGTTGCTATATGCAACGCGTTTTGAAATTTTTAAGGTTTTTTGCTCGAAGACCTATTGGGTACGAGTTAGTAGTAAGTTTTTTAATTTCTTCAAATTTGTTTAGGATTTAGCTATATTATCCCTTTTAATTATGGACTAATCTACTTTTTCGTGTATTTTATCATAGAAATCTCATAGGTAACTAGAATGCAGCTGCTGCCGTGTAACTGGCAAATGGGCCAAATGCCGTGGCAGACGATAGCCAGATCTCAGCCAATCAGAGCTCAAAGAGTGGTTCTGCCAAGAATTTAATAGCTGAAAACTATTCGTGAGTTCTGAACCGTTCAACCAGTCCCCATGCGCACTATTCGGCAAAAAAAATTCTAGAACTACCCAAATGCAAACTATTCGCAGACAAGAACCTCTTGTTGAACCGTTCGGAACCGTTCTAAACGGTACCTGCTCAAGAGCAAGTACTGGCCGGAACTCAAGGTTGAAATCTCTAAAATTCGTCTGCACATCGGGCTGCGTACGTCAAATCGTACGAATCACAACTATTCGTCCAAAAGTTCTGAACTATCCAGAACTTTTGCGTGACGTCACAGCTTAGTCCTAAGCCGTTCTCTTAACGGTTCAGAACTCACGAATAGTTTTCAGCTAATGTCACCAGAGAGAATGACGTCACCTATCTCTCGCTATAGTAGCGGATCCAAGGAGGATTATTATGCTCCTTAAACTTCTTCGTAAAGCTTTTCCGCGATGATTGTGATTATTGTTCTTTTTGTATTTATTTTTCTGATGTGTATCCCTTTTAGCGCGTTTGTTCTTTCTCAATAACGTTTGTTCTTTTCTCCCTGTGCGCCTGGTGTGAAGGCCTCGTTGCTATATACACCAATCCCCGCTACTATTGTTATTCTGCCCCCCCCCCCCATCATACCATAGCCAACTAAATTATACTATAATTTAGTTGGCTATGGTCATACACATCTTTTGCTCATAGGTTAACACAGAAACGTCAACGAATGAGATGGCCGCTGTAGCGCGAGAGATCAAAGTTGGCCGTGACTAGACATTTTTACATAGAGATAGAAAATAAGTAGAGGCCCAATGAAATCTGAGGGTTTGTTCCGCGCTGCTATCCCCCTTCACGAGCTACGAGTTATAGGGAACTTAAGGAAGAAATACGTGGCGCCACAAACGGTCATCTAAGAAACTAAACTCCCTTTGTGGCAACCAGCTGGGCTCTACGACGTCATTGCAAAAGCCACGTAACTTCTTAAGACTTGCGTATATAGTTACGTGGATTTTGCTTTCAGGCGACGATTTCTAGTTCCTCCAGAACGGTGTGGTGGCGCTACGTGCTTCTTCCCTATAACGCATGCCACGGGGGGGATGAAATTTCCATAACAGAAAGCAGCTCTTTTTTTCCCCTGTCTGGGCCTCTACTTATTTTCTATCTCTATGCATTTTTAGTATTAGAAGTGTACTACATTTTATGAGAGAAGTGTCCATAAATGCCATTAAAATTAAACACGTACCTTCGCAGGCGTAAGACAGTTTTGAATTGGTGCGCTTAACTGTGGATGGGTACACCACAGTCATAACCGCTCAAAATTTTCCGCCAGTAAGCCCAGTATCATTTAAAATTACAGCCCACAGGGATTATTTACTTACAATGTAGTAGTTTTAAGATATATTTCGTTCCGTATTTTAAAAAACTAACGGTAGCCTAGGAATGTACATGTATAAAGCGAAAACAATTAGCACAAATGAAATATAATCACCTATTATGTTGCACGGTATTAGCAGCAGTATAGGAATACGAAGACTCGTTTAAGACTTTAAGCTTGGATAAAAACGCTTTAAGTATACCATTTACTTCTGGAATTAGTAATTTCATCGTCAAAAAATTTTCGAGTTGTTACTGGTCGCAGTTTATTTTCATTAATTACCTAATATAGTTAAAACTAATGGCTGATAAACCCGGTTCAAGCAAAGAGATTTTTCGAAAACAACTTTTGGATAATGAAAAACGTCAAGAAAGGTTGAAAAAATTAAAAGAACTACACCTGAAAAGAGTACGTTTGTGTTTACCCTAAGCCTTTGTCATGTCCAAAATTCCATTTTCCATACGTATACTTACCAACCAACCTATTATTAAATAGAATGAAGCTAGGAAACTGAACCACCAAGAAGTAGTAGAGGAAGACCGCCAAAAAAGCTTGCCTGCTAATTTTGAAAGCAAACGTAAATGGGCTGAATATAAACTCGAGTCTCAGCAAAAAAGGGAAACAGCCTCATCACAAGGTCTAGATTATGATCGTGTGAAATACTTAGATGTGGGCGCTGAAGATGCTGAAATGTGGCAAAGAAAGAAAAAGAAGAAAAATCCAGATCCTGGCTTTTCAGGTTAAACAATTATACAACCTTTGCTCACTTACACCCTATTAAACTTATTTTAAATCTAAAGATTACGAAGCGGCTACTGCAAGGCAATATAATCAGTTGGTTCGACAGATCAAACCTGATATGAATGACTACGAGCAAAAGAAAAATGATATGGGAGTTGAAGCCTTCTATCCAACTAGAGACACGATAATACACGGATTGCATAAAGACACAAAGGAAGGAATTGAAAGGATGTGTAATGATCTAGAAAAACAGTAAATAAACCTAATGAGTATTTTCGCTAATGATCATCGTTACTAATCATTTTTGTCCTAACAGGATTGATAAAAGAGGAAAATACAGTAGAAGGAGAAGATTCAACGATGATGCTGACATTGACTATATCAATGAGAGAAACATGAATTTCAACAAGAAATTGGAACGTTTCTATGGAAAATATACCACAGAAATTAAACAAAACTTGGAACGGGGAACAGCTGTATAAATTCCATATACAATTTGTATATTTAACAGTTTTTATTTAAAATGAAAAACCTTTGTAAATTGTTTAATACAAATAAATATTCATCACAGTATTTTAAAGACTAAATTAATGGGTGATGTGACCCTTTTCCTACTTTTTGGTTAACGAATAAGATGCGAGATAAATTAAACAGCATTAAAATTACAAAAATATATCAGTTAACATTCTATATATTCAATTGTAGAATTTCTCATTTCTGTGAAATTGAACCCCATCTTACTTCATTAAAGCTTAACAACGAAGGTTTTACCATCAATATGGTATAAGCCGTTATAGCAACCTACATGGGTGACTATTTAGGAATGTTTTTTTTGGGTTATTATACATGTTACATATAACGACAAAACTTCCGCTTAAAATAATTAAATTAATCTCCATTAAAGTCATACCCAAGTTAAAAAAAATCACAGCTTAAATCAAAGGATACACTTTGGTTAAAAAAAAAGTCACTCGAAACAAGCTTTAAAACTTCAAAATTCAGAGGAATGTGCACAATAAATGCCAAGAAAAATTTAAACCTTTTTTTCAGTTACCAAACCAAAATTCAGTTTGCCAAAGCATGAGAAACATGCTTCTCAATGGAGATTCATCACTACTTGGTAAAACAGTATAGCGACCGATAAGATTACGATAACCTTTACCAGCCGTGGCTATTAAAGGAAAAGTAGTATCATCTGTAAAATCACTATCTTTCTGATGCTGGCTGTTTGACTTGGTTTTGGCTCTAGCTAATGGAAGTATAACTTTGACTTCCTCTTCATAGGGTCTAAAAATTGTGATTGGGCGCATGGTAGTACCCTCAGCTACAACGATGCAGCCCCAAGTTGTGCCAATGTAAAGTTCAGAACCCTGAACTGCCATAGCAGTCACTTGACACCTACCAGCTATTAAAGGGAAGTTGATCGATAAATTTAAATTAGAAATAACTCAATCGCTACTTACGACTCAAATGCTCTTCAATACTAATTGACATTAAGCTCTCGGAACAAGGAACTAATTTGGAACAGTCCAACTTCTGTAAGATTTCTTGATTTTTTACATCCCAGAGATAAACAACGCAACCTAATAGAAAACATCAGAAATTATTACAATTTAAACTCCTAGTTAATAGCCAGTGATTTACTCACCAGGGTATATATAGGACCACACGGAGGGTCCATTATTGTTCCCAGATATTAACTGAGTTACATCGACATTATCTACGATTGGATCATAATGATACACCACTTCTTGGGTAGCCACAACATCTCCTTTGAATCTATACACAGATATGCTACCCTGAGTTTGGCCACACCATAGCTGACAGCTAAAATGATAAAATTTTAAAGATATAACTAGCAATTTATATTAATACCAAAAATTAATATTTTATAATATTACCTTTCTTTTAAATTAACAGAGGTAATGCAAAATATTGGATTTCCATTGCCTCCCAACTCCCTGATTAGTAAATCACTTGTTTCTTCTTCAGTATCGTTGCTATTTACAGGATCTAAATCAGAATTGTCCTTAGAAGTGCAGAGGGATATATCGCACAGCCATAATCGTCCATTATTTGTGGTCACAGCTATCTTCTTGGAAGATTTTAAGTAGCAAATGTTTCTTATTGCCAATGGTGGACTACATTCAACATCTAATGAAAATGCTCTAATTTCAACATAAGGCAATGAGCTGTAAATATACAGATCAATTAAAGTGATGATTGGTACAAATTGATATATACAAAACTATATTTTTTACTGATATTGTATTTTTTTTTAACAGACATAGTTAACAGACTAGAAAATAGGGTAGTTTCAGGGTCATTGACCCTTAAAGCAAATACTCGAACCCTCTAAATAAATAATTTATAGGGTGGTGGTTGAGGGGACAAAGTAGTTTCTTTTATTTTTTAAATTGGCATGCTGCCAGTAGTGAATTATATTCGGATATATATATTCTTTCTTAATTTTCATCAGTGATTTCACTCGCCCATGGGTCAGTGACCCTCATGAAAAATGGATGCGAGTGGATCTGGGGGTCCAAAATATCACTATTAGCAAGTCTGATAGCTAACGTCCGCCAAAACCAATTGACCGTATTGGTTAAAATAAGTATTGTATCAGTTATATGTTACAATAGTGACCAACACAAAATTAAAGCCTAATAAATAAAATTGAAAAGATAAGAAATATACCTATAAACATGAACAGATCCTCTGGAGTCTCCCAACCAAACTGTATCTTCAACTACGCACAAAGCAGTTACTGCAGCAGCATCAACATTCAAAACTTTATATTCATGCCAACTATGTTGGCCGCATGACAATATGTCAATCTGTTTTCCCAATCTACTAAGCCAAACTTCCCAAGTTTTATTGGCGTAGTCATCTAACAAACATACAAAATAAGTAAAAGCTAAAAAAAATTAGAGGACAAAAAATACCTTCATCACATGCTAATGTTGTTGATGTGGCACTCAAAACTGTAGTATGCTCTTGTAAAGATACAACATCAATTAAATGTACAAATTCAGGAGCTGTCGCGATTGAGACAATTTGGCTGGCTGATGGCCTGTCTTTAGGTTGTTGAGCCCAACAAAGCGTCATCAGGTCAAGAATATAAGTAGGATAAATCATTTCTCTATTAGTAACTGAAGGTCTGCCACCTTCCAAAATGTTATCTTTGACACATTCTTGGCCTTCAAATGGAAGATGCAGTGTCACCAGTTCATACATGAACATTCCAAATGAGAAACAATCAACCTGAGTAAAATGCAGACTTAGATATTTTTGTTTAAATACTTTCCACTTTAACATACTTTCTCAGTATACTCTTCCTCTCCATTGAACCTCATAATTTCAGGTGCCATGAAGCCTTCGGTCCCTCCAAACCCCTTTGTACCAGTTGGCAGAGTCGCCCTGCTTATGCCATAATCAGCTAATTTTACATCTACATTTGGTTGTGGATTAGTAGGATGAAATGGAGGTGGTAATTCCCACACTAAAACATTCTCCGATTTGAGATCTCTGTAGATAATGTGCTGTTGATGAAGATACTCTAAAGCTTTGGCAATCTAAAATTCAATTTCATTATATTGCCATTTATTTGTATTTTTGTTAAGTATAGATGCTAGAAATTCTAGGAAAACTTCTTACTTGAACAACTATTTTCTGTAAAACAAACACCTCAAGTCTTGCTCCTGACCTCCTATAATTTCTTACAACTGCATCCAAGGCTCCTTGAGGTGCTAACCGTAACACTAAAGCTAATGGTCTTGTACATATACCAACTAAAGGAACAATGTTTGGATGCCTTAAAGTCAAGAGGATGTTCAGCTCTTGACGGGCAGTGCAATAGGCTTTACAAGCATATTGTAGAGGATCACGTTGCCACTTACTCCAGGCAGCCTTAATGTATAACATTTCATCAGAATTATTTCTAACTAACTTTGAAAAATAAATACAAAATACTTTGTAAGCCACTGTATCAGATTGTCTAGCTCCATAACCAGGTTCAACAGGTTGAAGCATTTTCATTGCAACTTCAATAAGGTTATTAAAACCCTGTATATATATAAATATATAGTAAGAAATAGTGCATACTTTCCATAATTTTCAGTAGATCCCCCAAAAAATTTTTAAAATGAAAAAAGTTATTATATAGGTCATATTGTGGATATAAGTTTCCCCATTGACGGCTCAAGGAAAATAACTTAAATAAGGGTTTCCATTCTGAATTGTGTAAGTACCCATCAACAAGCTGATAAGAGGAGCTTCATCACCAGATTGCTTAAGTTCCTCCATTAACGCAAGATATACCCCAACGTCCGATAATCCCCAAACAACATTTTTCACTTTTAGTACCATATAAGCCACAATGGTGCACTTAAAAGTTTAAAACATACCCTTTGTTTAACAGTAGCTTTAAACACAAATCCAAATGCCCCTCTTCCTAACATCTTTCCTTTCTTGATATTGTCAGGAGGGATAAGATACCTCTCTCCCAGATCACAGAAAATCTTAAAATTAAACAGGGTTTTAAAAATAAATTAAAAATAAAAGGTATGTTAATAATTATTACCGTGTCTGGTGAAATATGAGATAGTAGTTGTTCTCCATGAATAGGGCACTTTAAAATTCTTTGTTCATATGCAGTTAAAATACATTCTTCCACCATGAAACTGTAGATGACGGTTTCTTCACAGCCAACAGAGCCCTGAGAATTTGCAGCTTCTTGTTCTTGAGGTGATAAAAGATCTTCAGATCTACCTTCCGCTGAAGGTTTTCTACTTGAGCCATTACTATCAGGTCCCACACCACTATCGCTGTCATGCGAGGCTGTACTGCCCCTCGAACCTTGCTGTCTTCTTCCAGACAGATTTGGGGAAGTGGCACCATTCCTTGGAAAACGAGAGGGCTCTAAGCCTCTTGCCGCATTCCCACTACTTAAGTAAAGTTCTTTGGAATAGCAAATGTCTCCTTTCAGACCTCTGAGAACATCAACTAGCTGCCACATATCGTCATTTCCATCACTTGAAGGTGGATAATTTAAATATTCAGATTTACAATGATTTACTAAACAATCCATACAAGGTACAACTCTAGTGACTAAAAATTTTCCTAAAGTAAAAATAATAAATTATTACATCCATTAGAAATTAGATAGCCATTTATTTCTACCTTCAGAAGTGTGAACGAAACGTGTCCCAAGTGTTGGATACCAATCTTCCAGAAGAATGTCAATATGGTCAACGGCTAAAGCTAGAAGCTTAGCCACACAAGCTTGGTTAGGTTTTAAAATAACCAAACTGCTGTTTTTCTTATTGGAAGCATCGAGTCCCATTTTTTGAACCATCACTTCTTGATTTGGTAGGAGAATTTCCAGAATAGAGGAGTTAGCAATATCAACGTCATTCCAGTTTCCCTCCTGGAGGAGCAACAGTTTCATGTGGTTGTAATCGCACGGGGCACTGCCTAGCTGGGGCTGAATTTCTTTCAGACGAAACAGAGTAGTATCTAAATAACGCAGTTCCATTCCACTTTGCCAACATATCCATTCCGCTTTTCTATTTAAGGCTGATGCTAAAACAGGATCCAACAGTACATCGCGAGGAAAACTGAAGAAGGAACGAATAATTTCGACAATGGTATCATCCGCTAGAATGCGAGTCATCAATCGCGACCAAAATCCACTTGGAAAGTAAGAAATCAATAGCAGGCGGACAATGCTCTTCTCCAAGGTGGATTGGTGAGATATTGAATAAGGTGGAACTGTAAAAGTTGTCTCCGATTCCTTATCCAGCGGTTCATTGACTATGGGACTGCTGATTCTATCCATTGTTAGAGCTGTGCTTAAATCAGTACCCAATTTTATCTCCCCTAAATTCAAGGAAACGCCGGAAGAGGCAGGTGCAGAAACTTGTTTTGTATTTGCATAACTTTTCCTCAAAGCCCAGCTTCTAGACCGTACTGGTATCTAAATTCACAAAGAAAGGGGGTAATAAGAATTAAGTTCCACATTCACAGCCACGCTGTAATGTATGTCTCTTCAGATTTAAGATTTTATTCGCTATTTATTTTAAGAAATACATTACAACGTGTAAAAACTGGTACAGCAGAGCTAAGGGAAAAGGAAATTCAAGGCAGATGATTTTTTAGCGAGAGAGCTACAGGGTGTAGACAAAAAGAAGAAATAGTGGCTGGCACCATAGACCCTTTGAGTTAAACACCTTTACCCTAACGTCACAGCCAGGTAATCCGGCCCTCAAATGTTCCTCAGTTGGAAGTAGACAAGGAATTAATAAAGTACGATTGTCCCAAGTCAAAGCGACCTCAAATTTGTTTAAAAGGTTCAAAATGTACATCTGCGCATCACCAGGAGCACACTGAGATGTTTTGAAGACATGTTTTAAGTCTTCAATCTTCATAATTCCTGTATAATTATATTAGTTAATTTATCATACAAAATAGATTTTATTCTTTGTACCATTTCTAGCAAAAGGATTTATTTCTCTGATAGTGACTACATGTGCAAGCATATCGCAAAGCCATTGTGGATCCAAGAAATACAGATCCTAAAAGAATATAGAATAGCTTATAAAACGATATATACATTTTTTTTTTAGCGCTTCAACCTTCAGGGTAGCATCTTCATAATGGAGCAAAACTCCATTTTCGTGTAAAAATGTTGTGGCTTGATTCAACTCCGCCATGTCTCTGAATGCAATATTGAACTTTTGCTGCATTTCATGCATTACCAACATCCTATTACAATAAATATTATTAGTCAATGCGAAACTTTTTAAATCATAAAGCCTCATACTTGTATTGTTCAGCTCTAAGCACGGGATCTTTTCCTTGAAGTCTTCTTTCTAGGGCCAAGTAGCCTACGACATCTTCAAGAGCCAAGTAAGTAGCGGGAATTTTTTGTTCCAACAGCCGTTCTTTACTACCTGAAATCCCGAAATTAAAGTTAAATATTTTGCATCAGGATACATTGTATCACTGTTGAGTTTCACCATACCAGGACAACAAAGGCCAAAGACGCAATCGTACATCAAAGAACACAAGAGCTTGATGTTATGTCTATTTTTACAGCTGCATTCAATTGTATCCAAAACCCTGGGTAATCCACATTTATCAGCATCAACAATGTTGATAAATTTTTCTCTGATCAATTGTTGGAGATCTTCAGAATAGGATGGTGGAAATTTGTCCTTGACCAAATCATAATGGGTCCCCACAATTATAACTGGTGCATTTGGTGCTCTAGCCTGAAATTGGTTTTTTTAATAAGTGCTAACTGTTTACTGTTTGTTCTGGAGCACTGACTTGTATGTTGACCAGCCACTGTTGAATAGCATTTATCCCTTTCTCTCCATCAGTTATCCTCCAAACTACCAAATACAGAGATCTTTTGGAGAGGAAATACTGGTGTGTTGCGTAATACTCCCTCTAAAGTTACATAAATTAATGAAGTTCCTATAACTTCCCAATAATTATAATGAACCCACTTGTCCTCCAAAATCCCAGGTACGAAATGTAACAGGCCCATGAGTTGACTGGCCTCGTACTTTTTTTTCAAATGTCCAATCACCGACATCAACACCGACAGTGGACATACTGATTCCTTTAGCAGTTTTAAGGTTAATGTTTCGATTACCCATTCTCTTAGCCCAATGCTAAATTAATCAAAAACCATAAGCAAAATGTATTGTTTACGGAAAGGAATAGAATGGCTATTATACCTCGGGTGGTTTTTTCTTGTATGTTCCAGTTCCTTCTACTCTCAACTGCTCCAACAAAGAGGTTTTACCTATTCCTTGAATACCAACGATCATCAGCTTCATTCTTGCATAGGGTTTAGCACTAAATAAGAGAAAAGAAAGTTGAAATTAACTATGGGTTTAGCACAAGAGCAACGAGCACCCTTACTCTTCCAAGATAGACTTGAGGTATCCAATGATATCCATAGTCTTATACTTTTTGCTTTCAATCATACTTTTCAAGGGATCATTCAAATTACATCCTCTGGTATTAAGATTCCAAAGTTTACTTAAAAGTCCCATTTCTGGTGGCAATGTTGTCAGATGGAAATTTCCACTTAGATTAAGAACAGAGAGGTTGGTTAGTTCACTTAGAGCAGTTGGAATTTCACGAATAGAGTTGTTGCTAATGTCCAGCATTGAAAGGTTACTAAATAAGCTACGGTAACGACCGCAACATGGGCTATCCTAATAAATTCGAAACGTCAATAAATTGGTTAAATAAAAAGTGTACTAGCAACATTTTTACTTTTCCATTGTCATACGAATCATGAGATCTATCGTCATCATCATCATCAAAGTCTAAGCTAAGGATGAGTCTATCTAATTCATTATCTGCCAATATGAGAGATCTAAGATTGTCTAATCTGACATGCCGTCTATGAGGACATATATTTAATGGGCCAGGGGCGGTCAGACTGCGTGGCAAAGCTCTTAAACCAGATGTAGATTTTCGCACTGAAATGGTTTTTACGCAGAATTTAAGTTTAATGAAAATTGAATTAACCTAAGAAATAACAAAAACCCACCTATTTTGGCAGAAGTAAAGTCTGTTACGTTGTAACAACCCATACCCAAGTTGGACAAATCAGTGAAGGGTTCCGGGTTTGATACAGAAAACCAAGATTTTATTCTGTTATGTGAAAGATCTAGATGCTTGAAAACAAAAAAGGTACAGTAGGCAGGAGTTTTTAAATCTTGTAATCAATGAGATTCTAAAGATACCTTGAGATTCGCCGGATAGTGGCTTACAGGGCCCATAGATGTTAATTTATTGTAACTAAAGTTCAATCTAGCTATACCAAGGGCGCAACATGCTAAAACTGGTGGCACTTGTTCATAAGCATTGTGAGCAAGATTCAAGGACACAAGTTGGCATTGCAGGTTTTTGTCCCAGCTCCCATCGGGTAGGGCTTCTACAATCTGAAAGTATTCTTACTCATAAGACAACTTGCTTGAAAGACATGCATTACTCTGTTAACGTTTAAACCACCCTACTTCAACACTGCGACTCCACACATTATGATGATGAATGTCTTGCTTTACAAGATGACTCTGAGAGAACCCTTCAACGCTTAACCTGCCATCTTGACTTTTACTATCACAACTGGTAACCGAGAGGACATCAGCTGAATGTACAGGACTAGATTCAACCGAACTTAGAATGTCTTCAACACTGTCTTTGGATAGGGTTCTTGAGCTATCGGTCGGGGTGGGAAGAGCTAGTTGATGGTGGGGCATTAATGGCAAATCATGCAACATATTAAGGGACACGTTAAGTTCTTTCAATTTCGGCGCTGACCACATTTTGACTGGTAACGATTGAAGCTTGTTATTGGACAGATCCAGAATGATTAACGAAGGAAGCTCAAAGACATAAGAGGGAACGGTGTCGAGGCGATTTTCTTGCAGATGAATTTCCTCTAGAACGGGACAAAACCAAACATGGTTATTGTGGTTCTTTAATGGGGCAAAAGTTCTAGTAGGTGAGGATGGTGATTGAATAAAACACTTAATAGCGTCTAAATCTGGTAGGCTTTCTAATTTATTTTGCGCAGCGTTCAAAACCTTTAAGGAAGGCATTTGGAAAATACAAGGAAGAAGCTCCGTTAGTTCGTTGCTGGAGATGTCCAGCCGCGTAATTGCCGTCAGGGATATGGCTTGGTTTTTTGGGGTTAGCTTTAGTTTTACGTTGTGTGCGACGCTGGCGTCGATTAACCATTGCTCACGCAAAAACTGCAAACAATGCTGCCGATGCCAATTAATCATAACCGGGGTAGTAGGAAACATGGCACTGTAGGTGACACTGGACCCCAAACCTGTCATCTGTCCAGAAGCTGCAATATCTAGAGACTTTTTATTGATCTTATACTCGGGGTCTTGGTGCGCTTTCAAACTGAGTAGTTTAGAAACTAGATGAGCGTCTTTATTGGCGGCAGCCACTCGAAGCGCTTTGCATTCGTCGTCCCTGGCTCCATATCGAATCAAGAGATCCACCATCGTAGTGTCCCGGTTTCGGCAAGCTTCAACGAGGGCGGTAGAGCCCGTCACCGAACAGTCTTCGTCCCTACCCCTTTCCAAGTCACGCTCCGTCGCGGCGATTTTCAAGTTGGGGCTGGCGCCGTTCTGTAGTAGCAAAGAGGCGATGTTGTAGTGTTTGTTTTTCACGGACACATGAAGCGCGGTTTCCGAGCTGTTGTTACAATACTGGTCAACCGCGACGGGACAAGTGACTACTTCATTCCTGCTAGTCTCCTTATCAGCATTGCTGGAGCGCAAATTCAATTTGGACATAATGTTCTGTAAACTTTCGGAGAGTTTTCTTTTGGGACTCGTCCGCGCTTCTGCGTCGGCGATGATGGTTCTGGCATCAGAGCCATTCTCCTCGGATTCATTCGGAGAGCCCGCTTTGCTGATTCGCTTCGCTTTAACGCGAAATTTCAAAAGAAGTTCCACTAGCCGGTGGTTGCCTACGTAACAAGCTATGTACAAGACCGACTGTTGAGTCACGTCCTTGGCGTTTATGTCGAAGGGCATAGCGTATTCTAAAGTGCCCGTTGCGTCAGTGAACGTCCGTAGCAGTTCGGGCGGGTATGAAAATTCTAACAGTAAATTCATCACCGCTATATGACCGTTGATGGTGGCCGCGTGAATAGGAAGCCACTTTTCTACAGTCTCCAGTTGAACCAATTCTGGAAATTTCTAATAAAAAAAGATCAGTTAATCCCCTTTAGACACTGAAAAGAGTTTCAGCTTCGTGTAGTAGACGTTACCTTCAACAAAATTTCTACAATGTCTTTCCGTCCGTAGTAGCAAGCTATGTACAAAGGGGAGTATTTGGTAACAGGATGGCACCGACCATCAGCCCCATTCTCCAAAAGAAGTTTCACTATTTCCTTTTGACCATCTTCGCTAGCCCTTTTAATATCAAGACACAATGAGTGTTTTAATTAAAGGCCACTCAACAACGCTAACTCACTTAAATAGTAAAGTATTGCAGCCATTAGGAGCCGTATTGACCACCAATTCGGCCTCGGGGCCAAGCTGACGGAAAACCTGTTTGACCTGACTAGCGTCGCCTTTACTACAAGCGTTCCATAGAACTGTATTTTTGAAAGAAATAAGAATGATTCACGTTAACAAATTACATAGCCTGCCAAAAACCTACGTTTCCCCACGACATATTAGCGTCTCAACCCAAAACATCGCTCACTAAGCCGAACATGTGCATATGATGGGTATTAAACTAACAGGGTTTAGATACACACGGAACACGATTTAAAAAAGGACAAAGCCAACCCCGAGGACGCAACGATTTTTGCATTGAAAGGGCCAATTATTTACCTTTGTAAGAGTGGCTGAAGAAGTGCGAAAAACAAAAGCCTATAAAGCAACAATGGTACAACCTGAGTAAAAATTGTTACGTAGGAATTTATTGTAGAATTCCGTTATTGAAATCCCAATCATTGTAACCTTCAACTTTCTACATAATTTTTGGGGAAACGAACTTTTTTCACGAAATTCTTAGAACACTAAAAAGAAACTTCGATAGACTCCGGGATTGGTAAAATGGCAAGGTTGAATTAAAAGACTACTCGGCAGTTCAATCGACGACACGAATGGGGTAAAGTCATTCTTAATTCGCTAGTCTATCAGGTACACCAAATTTGGCAACGGGTTTAGTTGAAAACCAGTTAGCTATCTTCCCAGGGATTCAATTTTGTTTGAAGTATAAGATAGTATAATGTAAATGGAAGGAAACCCTTTGCGACCTTGCGTACGCCAAACGAAGGAAGAAAGTGCTAGCCGTCACATGATTTGACCATTAAATTCAATTTTAAACTAACTAGTCATTACGTAAAAGGAAGCAAAAAAACGTACCTAAGTAGAGTTCCTGGCGTTTCTCTTCTTGCTCGTCTATAAATTCAAAACGAAACATGACAGTTAAGAGTAAGGTCCTAAGGTATATAGAATAATAGACATTCGCCAGAAGAAAATAATTTATTTGAATTTGTTAGAAAAAAAAACCTTAACGGGGATTGAAGTTCAAAATCAATATAAAAGAGCGAGGCGTATTGAGGTATGTTTTAATTCGCCGCGACAAGACGGAAGAAACGGGAGAAGGGGCCATTTTGTCGAAGATGTTATTGGTTTCGCTTCAGTCAATTTTGGTGACGCAAAAACGTCTTCTGGTTCCGAGGATAACAACCTGAGAACGCGTTTGAATTTTTTTGGGTAATTAAGGCACGCATCATGGATATTTAAGTCGCAAAAATTTAGCATCCCGTAATTAATTACGCGAGACTACCACCAGGTGTGGAATATTTAAATAATTATACGGGAAAGAATGGAGGGTGGGGGGATGGGGCAGACTATAAGGAGCGCGTGACTTTTGAGTTTAAAGACTGCGGTTGAAGACGCGAAGGGAATCCAGCCGTGAAAAATGTTTAATCAAACAAAATTTACTTGTTTGGAGATGTACTTAAATTTTCTACCGTGCTGAGAGCGGAAGAGGTTAAGCGTGACGTAGTCATCTATATAGTGTAAAGATAGTGTCATACCTAGAGCATAGCACCGCCGATCCAACGCCGCTGATAAATTTTGAAGATCCACCGCTGATTTTTTTTGTTTAGTTATTCTACGTAACTTTTTTTTTTCAAAAACATTTCAGAACTTATTTTCCAAATTTTTAAAAGGGGGATACATTTTTAAAACTTCGATCCGCCGATTTTTGAAAAATCAACGCCGCCGAGGATTTTTCAAAAATCGGCGCCCAGGGCCGCTGCCGATCCAAAGCAAATCGAAGCTATGCTCTATAGTCATACCCCCTTTTAGCTAGGAGGATAAGTCTTCATCTTCCTAGCTTTTAGTTCATCACATCCTCAATAGTGCCATGGCCGACATCTTGAGCAAATTTATCGTAAAATCCGCTCACACCATAGACTAAAACCAAAATTAACCACTTTATCGTTTATGGGTTTGGTTTTCAATATGGTCGTTTTATGATTACTTTCCCGGAATCTTTATCACAATCCATTATCCACGTGCTCCCCCCCCCCCCCCCGCCATTTCTGTACGTAATAAAACTAAGGCGCTAAAACGTTTACAAATCTCCTTTACCAATAAATCGCATCAAAACTCAAAAGATTAATTTTACCTCTGTTTTTAGCGTAAATTTCATTTCATTTTCGATAACTGTATATAATTATTTTAGTGACTAAAAGGTCTCGCGTATATTATATAACTACTATAGGTCCTATAATCAAGGTACCTTTTACACAAGAAATGTTGTAGTATTGGTACCGTCCGCGCATAACTGGAGTGTTGAGTACGTAAAAATATGATCCGAGCTCGAATACAAATCCCGACTCGTTTTGAGATAATTTATGTGGAAAGCTAAGCGCTCGACTCAATAAACCGAATTTGTGAACCGTTTATTTTTGGAAAACTATCGAGCCCGAAACCGAGTTCCATATTTTTGGTGGATCAACTAATTTGACATTTCTATCAGCAGGTTTAACGTAATCTCGGGGTGAGTGGCGCTAATTAAGTTAAAAACGAAGTCGTGGCCAGGGCCGGACTTGGGCCCATAGGCAGATTAGGAGTCTGGGCGCCCTTTTCACGCGCTACATTTACTCTTATCCCTGGAACTAGGCTGTGCCTGAATTTCCCTGATTCAGCGTATAGAAGTCTGAGCTCTACGGTTATATTACTAAATAAAAGCTCTTAACAATTGACATCTAAATACGCGATAATTATGCAACATTGCGATTTAAGGCTGCGTCCGTAAACTGCCCGACAGAAATTTTGGTAATTTAAAACCAAATCTTCTACCTAGGAATTTCTCCAAAATAAATTACGATTGATATTATAGATTTATGACTTCGAATACAAAAATTAGGTTGGCTCATTTCACAGTTATAACCGAGTTTAAGACGAAACTAAATTTATTCGCGTTTTAGTGAGCCCGAAGGCGTATATCTATGGGTAGTATAAAATGTCAACGTCCAAAAACAGGACGAAAAGACGGAGGCGATCAGTGGGTTAACAGTTTCAAATCCCACGACGAAAGCAATTATATTTGGGTGGATAGCGACGCGATTAAACGAGGGGGAACCAATACTCGGCCGTAGGTACGCGTAATCGAAGAAGCGGCAACTCACATATGACATCTCCGGTTTCCGCGTCGTAGATGGTGCACGGAAGGGTGGTGCGGAAATATCCGTACGCTTCGTTGGCGAAGGCGACCCCTTCCATGGTGCAGACGCTACTTCCTCGCGAAAACAAGCCTGGAGCGGGACCCCGACCCGCCGACAACAGTGCGCGGTTGCGACTGACCATTTGACACGGTCGCGTACTTGAAAACGACAAACGAAAATCGCGCCACCGCCTTGTCGCGGAGGGAAAGGGAAATCAGCCGCGCCTGTTCGCTAATACTCCAGAAATCTTCGATTTTTCTCCAGACGGAACGACACTCGACGAAGAAGCCGGATCGCATCCAACGAGCCTCTCCGGGATGCCAGGGAATCCGACAAAAACCACCGTGGAGAGCAGACGGAGGAAAGGAGAAGTGGCTTCGGGGGGTGGAGAATTATTTAACGATTTCGATAACGAAAACGCGGGTCCTTCCATTTGGACTCCCCCCCTTCGATAAAACGTCATTAACATGGAAAGCGAAGAAACCTAACCACTTTTTCCAATTTATCACTGGTTCTCTCTCTTCGTTTTATTAGAGTGCGGTTTCCCTCGCGCTGTTTTTTTAAATAAATTACCCAAAAGCAAGCGTGCACTGCCTTTAGTCCGCAAAGAAACAAACCGGTTAATGAAGTTAAATGACTTAAAGAGGCTGGTCGCTGAAAGTTCCGTTGATTTTTTTTCTTCCAACTGTATCTCGCGCGGAAGTGGCATTTTCTCATTTTATGCAATATTATTAAGCGAAAGGGGTGAAGAAAAAAACGTGATTCGTGGAATCTACGGTAGAGAGTCGATGGAATCTTCCTTGCCCAACCAACGGGGACAGTCGACATGTTGACCCTAATATCCGCGTCGAAGGGGGATACAAATATGACCTCACTATCGAGGATTACGGCTCGTATTATCGAGTATTGGATAAAAAGGGCACTTTTGATGGGGATTATCGCACCCTTCTCGACAGGGAAGCCATATTTCGGGGGTGGTTTTGAGGACTCTAAGCGTGTTCGGCCGACGTGTTGAAATCGAAGCTCAACTTAGATCATGAGCCCAAACTTATCCCCGATCAAAAACTGCAGAAAAAACCTGCAATAGACTTACTTCCACGAAAATTAACTAATTGTTATACTTTATACTTTTTTTAAACTTTTTATTATATGTTCTATAAAATATGTAAAATTTCATTTACATACATGAAGTAATTTTAAAAGCGTTGAACCAAAATTTTTTAATAGTTACAAAAAAAGGCATTTTTTTTAATTTAATCAACACTTTCCAAAAAAAATTATTTATAGAAATGAAATTATATATAGGGTCAATGGAGGCAAGTGTGATCACCCCTTATTATTTCCCCAAATATTATTATAACAAAATATTTGATGAATGGATATTGAAATATACTTAATTATACACATTTTGTATATTTTCAATATTAATTTAAATTAAATTTAGTTTTTAAAAATTTTATTATAACAAAATATTTGATGAATGGATATTGAAATATACTTAATTATACACATTTTGTATATTTTCAATATTAATTTAAATTAAATTTAGTTTTTAAAAATTTTAGTTGAAAAAATGTTATACTCCTCTATTCGTGTTTAGAGATTTTATGCCCAAAAGAAAAGTTCTGTAATTTTTTTTCTAACTGACCAACCGGATTTACATTTTACCTGCTAGGAAAATTTTGTGTTTTCGCTAATATTTGGAGGTTTTCAAAATTTAATCTGAAAAAAGTCTTTCAAAATTTGCGGTGCGGGGTAAAGGCCTTTTCACACGAGCCGACTTTTTGACCCAACTAGATGAGTCAACTTTGAGTTGAGTCAACTAGTTGGTTCGTGTGAATAAAAGTTCGAAAAGTTCGATGAGTTGATCCAGCAAAAAAGTACGCGAGAAAAAAATGGATCACTGATCTATTTTTGCTGACTCAGCATTTTGATTTGAAAAGTTGGCTCGTGTGAAAAGGTCTTAGTGTTACCACACGAAGATATTATTTTAGATCTACGAAAAAAATATAGCTTTATTGGGACACCATTTTTAAACCTCTGTATGCAAATTCATCGCGATTGGTCAAGGATTTCAAGTGATCACAATTACCCCACCCCCCTATCACACTTGCGCCACATTTTGGGGGTAAGTGTGATCAGTAACAGAGTTAAATTAAATAATTAATATTTCTATCACTATTTAATTGATATTATATTTGATTGCGTGGTTGTGTAGTTTTTCAACCTACAGATGACGCTACGTGCAGATTTTTAGGTTTGACCATTCTGTAAATAATAAGATGCTAGAGCATGAACGGACTTTTAATCTAAGATTAAAAGTTCGTGCTAGAACCAATGTTACCGTGGAAGGTTCTTACGCACCTAAATCCGTTCTTGATAAGACTAAAGTGGTAAATAGGATTTTTGGGTCTGCGCGATAATAAGAAGAGAGCAAACGTTAATGTTCCTGGAGAAGCTGGTTTTGCTCGCATGGCGAGTTCAAACAATGGGGATTTTTAATGCCACTCGCGCCTGGAAATTTCCCCAAAACTAATTGACCATTTACGAGCGACGTTAATGCTGTTAATTTAACACCAGATATTTTCCCCTAAATAATGCCCTGCTGACGTCACTAATTTAGACAACGGACTCGTTGGATTAGAGTCCAAGTGACCCTTTTTCATACCAGTACCCAATTAACGAAAAAATACATTCTTTAAGCGAGACGAGAAACCGCGCCGACCTGATGAAAAATAAAAACTTTTCACTGATAATTCTCAAGGACCAACAACGTACGGTGGGGAATGTAGATGTTTCAATTCTGCAAATTGCGATTTCAAGATACTACTAAGGATCATCTTCAACGCCTTCAAACCAGGGTTGTTATTTTTTAATTTCTTCAAGAAATTAAAAAAACAACTATTATATTGATTTAATTCGTATTTTTTAATTTTTTTACTCAATTGAAAAATCGCGTTCATTGGAAATTTAAACTAAAACTTAATTTATTCCCAATTAAATTTAATTATTATTTCTAAATGGGTTAAAATTTGGCATTGCTATCAAAACTAATGCACTGAAGTATAATAAGCGATTTAAATCAATGATTTTTATAAAAGAAACATTTTAAAATGTTATTGGTAAAAGAAATTTAAAAAAGATTTAAACTAAGCCTGCTTTAATATAATTTATAAGTTTAAAGTCATAGCAAATATTGGTTTAGTTCTTCTACCTTAGGCTCTATTGTCGGCTGGGCATCCAATTACAACCTTGTGAACATTTTCCTCTGAAACCTGATTACAGCGTAACCAAAAGTCCTCGAAAAATAAAATGTTTATCTTGTTTTTACAAGAATTTTAACAGTTTCGCGTTACAGAAATGGTCCCCCCCCCTCCCTAGTATATCAGTGTTTACTGTCCTCATCTTGAACCGCTGGAAGGTAAATTTCAAGACCGTATGTTTTTATATAAAATAAAGTATCTCCAATTTTGACAATCCGTCACTTTCAACATTTTTCATTTCGTTAGACAAAGATTGGGGAAATTGATAAGAAAGTTAATTTTCCTCTCCAAACACATTGGGAAAGTCAGGAGGGAGGGAAAAGGGGATCGCTGGTACCAGTTTTACCAGCTGGTCACAAGCCATCTGTGAAGGTTCTTCATTACAGGCTTCCACCAAAATCTGGAATTAAATTTGGGAAAAAGGGACTTTTCGCGATAAAAAAAGCATAAAATAAGGACCGAAATTACCGAATTTTCAAAATAGGAATCAAATAAAGGGATCGGCGTAAAACCAAAAGTTCTTAATTTGAACGAAATTCCAAAACTCCGCCCTAAGATTTAAAAATGTTTCCACGTTTGTGGCGCCACCTTGTGTTCTTAGTTCGAACTATTGTATGTTCGAAACTGTCTTCGAGCAGATGTATAAAAATATTTCAGATAATGTTGAATTCCCTGGATTACATGAAAATTTTGTACTTTAGAGACCAAATCACGATTTTAGGGTAGATTAGGAACCTTGGAAGAAAAATAGGGACTTTAGGTATTTTAGGCACCCTGACCATTTTTGTAGAATGAATGAATCTTGCAAAATATTTCATATTTATTTTCAATACATCTTTTAAAAATTTTAATGATTTTTGGCACCATTTCCAAATTCCCTGACTTTTGAAAACATTTTCAAATTCCCTGACTTTTTGAAAACATTTTCAAATTCCCTGACTTTTTGAAAACATTTTCAAATTCCCTGACTTTTTGAAAACATTTTCAAATTTCCAGACTTTTTAGAACCATTTCAAATTCCAAAACTTTTCCCTGACTATTTCGGGCCATTTTCAAATTCCCAGACTTTTCCCTGACTATTTAAGCAATTTTCAAATTCCCAGACTTTTCCCTGACTATTTAAGCAATTTTCAAATTCCAAGACTTTTTCAGGTCGTGTACGAAGTTACGAACCCTGTTCTATTTAGTTTTTTTTTCAAAAATACTCTTTCAATTATCTAAATGTTTTTAAGATAGCCGGGTTTGATAAGCAAAATTTACGGAAATTGCACTAATGCCACGTTTAAAGATTCTAGATTTTAAGCGGAAGTTTGTCAGATTCATTTCATTGCACTATCGCTACCAAACGTTCTTACGATATTTATAATATATATTACTAATTTTAATCACTTGAACAATCTACCTTCGCAGGTTCCCTCTACCGGCGAAAAAATGCGTAATTTACTGAAGGCATGTATAACACGGAGCGATATTATTAGCCAGTCTCCTTTTTTAATCTTTTTTTAAATCGAAATATATAGCTTAAGTAATTTTTAAACATGGCAGCTCCTTGTAATTCCTCCAAACACGCACAGTCGCTGTTATGACAATTTATCCCAATAGAGGGATGTGAAGAAGTGTTGGCGATGTCGCGAGGGAAATTTTATTACACCGAAACATCCCCGTATAGGCGCTTAAATAAACCCCTCTCTGACTGTCTGGCCCCCCTGTTGAAAAATGCTGCCAGATCTATGCATAGAAAATTCTCAGCTATAAAGAGAAACCAGTTATTTGTCCAGTCGCAGCAGCACAAACTCTATAATCGGCTATGAATGATATTTTATTTAAAGGAACATTACTTGGTTCTACCTTGCGCGGGGAAATTCAGGGTTGGCTAGATCCACTAATAAATATGCTCAAATTGCTTATATCTAGCCCTCATTACTTCGAAAATGCTCAAATTGACCGATTTCAAAATTACGTTTTTGCGCGTGACCAGGGTTGGCAAAATCCTTGTTTTTTTCAAAAAGAACAAAAACAATGTTTTTTATTGTTTTTAAATCAAACAATAAAAAACACATAATAAACAATAAAAATCTATGTTTAAATCACGTTTTAAACTATTCATTATACTTATGAATCAGACTCACGAGTAAACTCATTTAAAGAAATATTACGTATCATTAAACGTATTATCATAAGTGGCATAATTACCCTAAGTGTGTCAATAAGATGCATTTTTCAATGATACCTTGTTTAACGAAAGTGACGTAAATGACGTCATTTTTTCCAGTGACGAAATTTACGTAATGTGTTTGCGAAGCGGCGTCTGCGGCGCGAGCACTAAAAATATTAGGGTACTTGAACGGAATTCCTACTTTTCTTTGGTCTGCTTAGAACAAGCTCAAATTGACGATTTTCTGTGGGAAAGGCTCCTATTGGCACACTTAGGGGAATTATGTCACTTATGGTATTATAAATAAACTCACAGGGAGAAGAACCAAAGAGTACACGCTTATTTAAACGAGCCAAGAATTTCGCTAAGCGTTGTTGACCAACCATTGACGGCCTTAGGGTTTTCGATGCCCCATGCAAATACTACCTAACCTGTAGTATGGTTTTTAATATAGCACATTGTTTTTAGTTTTGGTTTATTGAAATGTGCACGTCTGCAGTCATAAATCATCACAAAAAAAAAGTATAAAAAATAAGTACTTAGATACCTCTATAATCTTAAAACTTCCATCACGTCATACAATTTCAAAAAAATCGAGAAAGGGAACCGAAATCCCTAGATTTTTATCTAGGAGTGCCGAATAGTCGGTTTTAACCCGATCTGTCCGTGTTTCTGGTTACTTAAAACCCGGCACAACCCGACTAAACAGCAAACCTACTTTTATCTCGTGCATAGGTAGTGTCCCAAATAGATGTATATTGGCAGCTATATACATTCTATTTAAACAAAAAGACAAAATTCAATGCGTTCGTAGGATTTTTGCACTGGTAGGAAATTTATGAAATCATATCGAGCCCTTTCATTCGCTCTTTTCTGAGAATCTTAAAATCAAACTACCGGTTATCAATACAATTTACCTTTCTTAGAGCCTTGGAATGGTTTTTTCTACTTTTTCCCTCATATTGAATAACCAAAATCTTACAAAAAAACAATGAACATTTACCTTATAAAAAACATGTTTAAAACAGATAGTTTAAAACGTTTAAAACAAATTGGTGTTTGTTTACAATATTTGTTTTAAACGTGTTTTAAACATTTTGTTTAAAACTTGCCAACCCTGCGCGTGACAGTACCTTTACACTGTGAGGTATAGCAGGCGTATTTACGTGCTTTTATATCCTAACACGGCGGCGTATTTTCACGTGCAAAATGAATTTTAAGATCCCCAATTGCTTATATCTAGCCCTCATTATTTCGTGAGACCATCGATAAATAACTAGTTATTTGTCGATGGTGAGACGACGTACCAGACGAAAAAAAGTGAAGGTTAAAGGGAATATAACCTCAGGTATTTGGTGTGGAACACCAAAGCTTGCAGCTCTGGCCGCTCTTGGCTTTCGCTTTAAAAATGTTTGGCGCCACTGTACAGGGAAATTTGAAAAATTGAAGGGGTCTTCCATAAAGATTGCTTTGCAGGTTATATTCCCTTTAAGTTTTAGTTTCCTTTTTGAATAAAAAATGCAGAATATTATATTCCGCATTTTTATTTTAAATAAATAGTATTTAAATTTTCAATATTTCTAATTCATTTCTCAATATTTTTTTAATACAAAAAAATTGTTTTATCCATAGATTTTTTCGGTGGTTAAAACCGTCTGGCTGGTTCTTGCCAACCCTGTGAAAATTACATCGAGCTTGCGAAGATACAAAATTAATTTTTATAGTTTAAAGCTGTATTATAAACTTTTAACACTATTACTGTTAAAGCAAGATTCACAATCTATACCATGCTGAGCACGCGAGTTGTTCAATAAAGCATTTCCAAACTAGGATGATTGTAGAATCACCAGGATTTTCCTACAATAAAATATCTGCTTTTGTGGAGGGGGAAAACGCAACAGCGTTTAGAGAAGCGTGACTACTTTCTGTTGCCAAACAAAACTTTATTATACGGAAATCAATTGATCCCTTCCATAGAATGAGCGGACTCCGTTACCCCCAAAGAACGCAAAACGGTAATATGACGCAAAAAGTATGGGTAATAGGAGACGCTAAACAAAAAAAACTTCCCTTTCCAACGAACATCAAACTTATCAGGGATTTTACCCGCTAACGTTTCGAAAAAGCTTCAAAATATCAGAGAGGAAATTTATCCCATTGTAAAAATATACATATAAATGTGCTTAATTCTCGTGATCTAAACGACCTTTAAGTGAAACGAAGAACGGACTAAAATAACTCTACCTCATTATTTCGCGGATTTTTTCGGCACTGAAGCGAAACCAAATTCTCATGAGAATAAAAATTGGTGTTTGAATTGGTTATTAGTTTAGGTCAGACCCGAAAAATGAAACGAATCCCTTTTTCAATACGAGGCCAAAATGGGAGTACGACGGAAAGAACCGGAAAAAGTGGACTCACCAGCCGCTTTCCGGAGCGTCGTCATAATCTCCGAATGACCGCTTTTTTCGGCCAAATCGAGGGCGGTCAGACCGGCGCCGTCCTTGGCCAAGAGATCAGCCCCGTGGGTCAGCAGCAGGAGGGCGATGTTGGGGTGCCCGCATTCGGCGGCCACGTGTAGGGGCGTCTGAAATCGTATCCACAGCCAGTAATTAGACATTGCTGCTAAGAATGCGGGATTTCATGGCACTTACCTTGCCAAGACCTTTCGCGTTACAGCGCAAGTTGGGATTGGCTGAAATGGAGAAGGAAATGATATTGTCAATAAACTTTTGCCACAGTGGACACTATAGACTGTTTCGCGTCACAGCGTGGACGCCGTCATCGCCGCTACCTATCTAGGTTTCAATGGCGAACCAAAGGCGGCGTAGCGATACACGTAGTTTTTGGCCGCGAATATCTTATTGATTGTGTAAATATTAAATTTATAATTATTTAGATTACCTTAGTTTTATACCAAAACGCGGTCATTTGGCTGGTGATTTAAAAAATCAGCAACCGATCTTCCCGAGGAGAAGGAGATGAAGCCAACTAAGTTGGTGATTAAAAGGTGGCTCAATGAGGTGACGACTCAAAGGTGGCAGGAGTCATGGGATGAGAGTGAGAAGGGAAAGGTAACTAAGAGGTACTTTCCTAAGGTCAATGGTAGCTTCAACACGAATTACTATTTGACGCAAATCCTAAGTGGACATGGTAAGTTCCCACTCTACCTGTTCAACTTGGGTCATATTGCATCGCCCAAATGCATATGCGGTGCTCTGGAAGCAGACTCAGAGCACTATGTTCGTAATTGTCCTAGAACGAACCATTTGTTAAGGAGACCAATCCGCGAGAATGGTCTCCACAATCTGGATAACGAAACGATCAACGATCTTGAACGCGTAATGCGTTATATCGTTGTGAATTTTGACGAACTCACGAGTGAGTCGTGAGTAGGAGATGCAGGTATACGGGTGTATACCGTTGTGTGTATGTGATTTAGGAAGCATTTCCTATCTTTGTATACAGGTCGACGGCTCGGCCGGGACAGATGATGAGTAACCCCTGTAATGCTTTGGCGGTGCACGGGGTATATAAATACAACAATCTGATGGTGATTTAAACATTACAAAATTAAATTAGGAAATGGCATTTTTCTCGCTGTAACTAATCCAAATAAATTATACTGCCTACAAATAGCCCTGATAGCAGTGTCCTTGATCATGCTTTTGTCCACTTCTTAGCGCGAAACAAAGTCGTCATGTTAGTACTAAAGGGACTTTCAAGGGATAGGTGAGGAGGGTGGGGGTCCATTTTAAATACGGTTCAGTGACATTTTTTTTAATCGACTTCCGACCCCTCACACGTCCCTTAAAAGTCCCTTTAAAGGCGCAACTGACCTCCGGCTTGAAGTAGTATCCTGGCGCAGGTCTCGTTCTCATTGGTAGCTGCAGCGTGCAGTGGCGACCGTCCCAAGCTGTCCACGGCATCCAAAAAGTGAATCTGCAAAAATTGCCAATCCATTTTATCGCACACACACCCAAGAACACATCGATAACGCTTTCAAAAATATCGAAATTAAAACTATCTGGATTCGAATTTGATATGTCTCGATAAACAAATAATACGCGATATTTGGAAGCAGAGCAGTTTTATAGGCCCCAGCGCTCTCTTTTACATGTCGCAACGATCATAGTTTTTACATAATAATTACGCGTTTTTCTTACGAATTCGTTAAAAATAGAAATTTTGCGTGTTGTGACGTTGGTAGTTAAAGCTTATTTCGGGGTTGTTACTAATGCATAATCAGAAACATTCGGAAGGAAATAAAAATCAAGCTCAAGGCCAAAATTTGTTTGTCGAAAAGTTTCTACTTTTTAAATAAAGCTCAGTGAATCTAAACCCGAATCTCATCGCTTTTAACGCTTTAGGTTAATATATTTCACAGATAATACTGTAGAACCAATAAAGAAACCAAGAACCACTATTAAAATTGGCGCGAAAAAATGTGGCAAATTTCTATTTGAAGTAAACCAACTCGGGAATTTTGAGCGGGCGCCAGTGGGCTGCGGAAGAAACTCGCGAAAGCCAAAATGAAGTCACCTGACCAGAGAGTTCCCAATAAAACAACGGAACAAGGTCGGTCATCACTAATTCTTCCTATTAATTAATTAGCTCCAATCTGAATCATGAAGAACAGTGTAAACAAGCCAGTTAGAAATAATACTGATAAGGGCGAACGACACTTTTTTTCACGGGACATTTTAAGTCTCGGAAAAGCCCATTGGTAAATATCCCGTAGAGCCCAAACATGTTCAGCGCCATCAACGTCGTTACCTATTGCATACTGGCCGTTATCTGTGTCACGGGGACGGCCGGGAACTTGGCCGTCTTGGTCATTTTTTGCGTCACCCCAGCCTTTCAGACGCGCAACAACGCGATGCACGTCAGTCTGGCCATAGCCGACCTGATTTCTTGCTTATTGACAGCTCCGGTCGCGACGGTGGTCACGTCCTTCAATTTCGTCCAGATCGAACCTAACTACCGAAAACTACTTTGTCACGCCCAACAATTCCTGGCGATTGTGGCGGGAATCGATAACATGCTGACCACCACCATCATATGCGTTCTCCGAACCAAAGTCCTCTTGAACCCGTCGTGGACGTACTCTTCGCGGACCACTTACGGCTTAATAGCGGCTACTTGGACGGTGTCTCTGGGCATGGGAATCCTCAGTTTGACTCTCTTCCAAATGGAGAACTTCTACATTTGCTGTTTGGACGAGCCCGACCCGTCGGGTGGACCTTACTTCGCCACCAACTTCGGTTTGCCGACCATCTACGCCGGTTGCGCGGTGATCCTGGCCTGTTACGCCGTCATTTTCTGTTGGCAGAACAGGACGAGCGTCAGAGAGCCGCGGACGTATCGAAGAAATCAAATTCACTGCGATTCTGATAGGGCCAGAATGCAACGGCAGATTTCTATTCAGGTAAAGATAACTCCCCCTCTCAGTGATATTTTGAGAACGATAAACCGATTAAACGAAAAGCTGAATATAATGAGATCCCAAGTAGCATCTCAATAAACTCGACTTTCTACGCAATGATAATATTTGACAATAGTTTGGCGAAAGATTAGGACGGTTAACGCGGTGTCATTAATGTTTGTTACAGTGGCGGTGACATGGAATTTTAAACCCCCCCCCCCAAATACAACTATGAAAAAACTTAAATTAGCGGAAGCTTTTGTGGGATAATCTCTTCGACTTCATTAAAATCCCACAGAATGTTTTTAGATAAATATAAATTATAAGGGTCTCCAAAAAAAATCGTTGAGCCACCACTGGTTTGTCAGTAATAGCTGAGGGAATAACAGAAGTTTATAATAAATCCCATTATTGATTATAAACACCTGGAAGTACAATTATTCCCTATAGCAAAAGTGACTAGAGCATTTTGCATCAGCACCATGGGTCAGGGTCCAGAGCTCCGAACCTTAAAACTGGATAATATCAAATGGAATTGTGGATGGAAAATCATAATTTTGTAAATGTATAAATAATACGGCATATGGTCATTATGAGACTACTTCCATAGACCAAGTAAGGGTATTCTTAAAGTAATAGAACCGACTTAACAAATTAACAGGGCCATATTTAGAGAGTATGAAATCTTCAAAATGCCCAAATAATTTAACATTTGCTGAATGAGGTTTTGAGGCTGACAAATTTAAAGTGAATTTAATATGTACAACCCTTTATTGATTCTTATTTCCATTTCAATTATAGATGGCTAAGAGCCGAAACCACTTGTATCCCAGCATGACCAGTATTCACACCACATTCATCCTAGCAGTTTTAATTATCATTTCTTACGCCCCAATAACCATCTTGAGTTATGCAAAGCCAAAGGATGAGGACTCTTACCACGCCTGGTATTCCTTTAGCTTTGCTTTCTTGTTACTAGCCAACTCCTTGAACCCTTACATATATACTTTAAGATGTTCAGCCTTTAGGAAAGAAATTAACAGATTGTGGACTAAACTCATAAGCGAAAGGGGAAGATGGGCCCAATTTAACACTATTCAAGTGAAGCCTGATACTTAATATGTGGAAAGAATTAAATACATTGACCGACAATGAGTCAAGCACACTTATATCTTTAATGAAAGCTTTTCTTACTTCATCACCATGTAAAAGATCTTCTAAAAGCTCAGCATTTCCCCATAAAGCAGCCTGATGTAGCAAACGTCCATTGAACTCATTCTCCTCTTCCATATTAGGTCCTCATTTAAATTGAATTGTTTGAAATAAATTTCCTAAAATAATGAGAAAAAAACACAAATTACTCATACTTTAAATATGATGAAAAATAAATGACTGGTAAACTAACCAATATCATGAGGTTAGCTGTAAATTATTTTTTTAAACAAGTTAATAATCTTACCAAGAATACGTAGTAATATAGTGATGCCTGAAATACTTCATGTGATAGTATTCATTTTAATTTAACGTGAAAACAGAAAAGATTTAAACTTGATCGGCCTCGGTTGCTTCCCACAGACCACCATCAAAGGCGTACCGCGTACGGTCTTGAAAAAGGAGACGTAAATTGCATTTTCGTAACGCATGGTTGGTAACCAGCCTTTCTTATTAGGAAGGTATGAAGTTGCAATGAGGGTAAAACGGTAAAGGGACAGAGTGAAGGAGGAACAGAATGAAACGTTAGAATTGAGCACCTACTGCCATCTTTAAGCGAAGTGTGTCAAATGATAGTTTTGGCGTTTGGCGGCAATTCATGGATACGTGAAAGATGATTTTAAAGGTGTAAATACCACGTGGGAAGGTCCAAATGTGCTTTTCAGAATACTATATATATAATAATAATAATAATATGTAGTATCATAAATACATGAATTTAGATATATATATATATATATATATATATATATATATATATATTAAATTAAATATATAATTACTATACCTATACATATATAAAATTACTATACCTATACATATATATAATTACTATACCTATACTTATATATAATTACTATACCTATACATAATTACTATACATATACATATATATAATTACTATACCTATACATAATTACTATACATATACATATATATAATTACTATACCTATTATATATATTTTTCAGTTTTTGTGCGAAGTGTGTCAAATGATAGTTTTGGCGTTCGGCGATAATTCATTGGAGTAATTAAACCTATGTTTATTCAACTGCCCAGCAATGAATTGAACGAATAAATATAAAAATGTTTTGCGGGCGACATTACTTCTACATGTTGTGCAAACAGCCTTATTTACGTACTTTTTTTACCATAAGATGAATAGGTATTTTAAAAGCCGTCAAATAAGGCTTGGGGAAAAAGAAAAAAAAACGACACAGACCATTTTTCACAATGATTTTGAAAAGGGATGAATGTGATTTATAGATCCTTTCTAGTTTCAGTTAGGACAATGTGAATTTTACAGTTATGGCATTTGGAATAATGCTTTAAACAAGATATGAAACGTTTCACAAAAACTTTTACATACATTCTTAAACGAAATGATGAGGAACAAAGTTTTCATCTACGGTTTATCATTGGCATTTTCGTTAATTACAATGTTGATATGGTATATATGGGAATGCAAAGGTAATATAAAACGATGTTTAAATTTAATCTCCAAACCTAAAATCTTAAGCCCCACCGCACTTGTTCGACTTTTCTTTCTAATTTTGGTAAATTTCAGGGTACACCAGCTTTACTTACGTCGTTGGAAATTCAAAAGCACAAAAAGCCGTCACAAACGAGAATGTGAAAAGATTGATAATAATATCGACGTTTCGAAGTGGCACTTCATTCCTCGGAGAGATAATGCAAAGCCACGAAGACTCTTTCTACTTCTTCGAACCTTTAAAGTACATCGTTGCAAATGGTAGCAATGCCAACTACAGCTTGGCTATTCAGTTTCTCAAAGACATTTTAAATTGCAATTTACATCCATGGAAGCATCAATTTGGGAAATTGCTAAAGGGGCACGAATTGGACCGCACCAAAGCCTACCGGATTTCGGCTCGTAAATTATGTTCATTAAATTCAAGTTTAAAAGGGAAGGATCAGTGTTACGACCTAGAAAGGGCACGGATAATTTGTTTGCGTTCGACGTTACGAGTGGCAAAATTAGTGAGACTAACCTTGGTAGGAAACGCCGACCGTTTGCTGAGAGAGATACCCAGGTTGAAGATTCTCTTCTTGATCCGCGATCCGCGAGGTACCTTCAACTCCAGGAGCAATCCAAGGATTTGGAATTGGTGTAATAAGACGCACGATTGCGCTTCCCCCATCGCCCACTGCGCCAGGCTCAGCAATGACCTTCAGGAAAGTTGCTACTTAGAAAACCGATATCCGGACCGATTCGCCCTTCTTAAGTTTGAGGAGGTGGCCTGCCAACCCTTCGAAACGAGTAGCCACGTCTTCCGCTTCCTCGGCTATTCTGAGGTCTCGGAATCCACCAAGGCCTTTCTAGAGAAGAACACGCGGAACGACTACCGGAAACTCTCCTCGACGTCGCTATCGAAGAAAAAAGCGAACTACTTGTATTCCACTGCTCGCGATTCCAATAAAGTGCCTTTTGCATGGAACAATCTCTTGGACCGAAAAAGCATCCGCGGAATCGAATTCGCCTGCCACAATGTTTTCCGAACCGAATATTCGCCAATGAACTTTGACGAATCAATGGATAATTGCGACTGTCGCGGGATAGTTTATGGTAACCTTTTGTGCTACCCGACATTCAACAACTGTCCCCTAACGCTAATCCAACGAGTTCGTGAAAATAAATTAAATGGTCTTTAGTATTCACATGAACCATTTTGACAATTCCACTTTTTGTTTATAAGATAAAACTACATTGTCTGAAGGGTAAATTGATTAATGATTGTCGGAATTTCCGGACGAAAATCCAAAGGCCCGGGAAACAATAAGTATTCGAAAACATTTTTTGATTTATTATGCAATCAATGTTTAGTACAGCACGGAGCCCCCTAGGTCTAAATATAATAATAATAATAATAATAATAATAATAATCAGCTAGGCTAATACCCAAGGCACCACCTTAGGCTCAAGTCTAATGCCTTTAAACAGGTAGCCGTGTTACAACGCGTAGGAGGGTGACTGCAAGCCATTCATGCTACGCGAGCTAACAGCTCCCTACACTAACTATTACCATTAACCTCTACAAGTTTTTATGGGAAGGTGAAACGGAATACCTCAGGGGAAAACCCCTTTAACCAGTGGGGAGCGAACTTGCAAACTCAACGCAGAAGGAGTGGTTCAGAGTTTCCAACCAGGGCCACTACTCTGAACGATAATATACAAATCAGCTTGGTTGAGGGTTCAGGTTTGAGCTGGGCAAGAGTGTCGGTGTCAAAAAAAAAGCTTTGGCAGGAAAATTAGCATTAAAGAAATAAGAATTATCATACTTATGTTATTATATTACTTATGGTACATCTAATAAAGGATACATATGCCTAATCAAAGATAATATTTCACCCAACACTAAAATACTGTCACAAGCAGATTTTACAGTGGAATTTCTTAGCATTTTGCATCCGGTTTCAAGAAAGGGTGATTTTATTTCCACTGATGATACAACTGTGCCAATACTCTCAGTAAAATATTTCCCAAAGAGATATACTTATGAAACTATATTATGTATTGAGTTCATTGTGGGCTGGAGCAGGTGAAATCTGGGTATTGGACCAAACTTTCATTCTACCTTGATTTCAGGGGGTATCCAGAAACAGGGCCCGCGGATAATGTGGGTATGGTGGGTAAAAGTACCCACCAGGGAAATTCCGGGTGGGTATTTTACCCACCCGGAATTGATGTCATCAAAGTCGGTACTGTGGGGATAGAGCCACGGCCATTGTCACAGAATAGCTAGGTTTCCACTCTCCTCGAAAAGGTTTTACAACGAATAATAGAGCCTACAAAATAATTTGCACAATTTTTCCGGGACTAAGTGTTTTTCTATCCCCTCCTTGATGAAGTTAGTTCATAATCGGGATCGTATTTAATGGTCTTCGTTGTACCGGCCACAATTAAAAATTCGTCACTGAGAGAAAAACCGCTTTCCCAGTTTTTCCCCACCTTCTTCTTCGCCCATTTGTAAGAGTGAGTCCGAGTAACGCGTTGTCTGACTACCCACCCGAGATTAACAAGATCCGCCGGCCCTGTCCAGAAATTAATTAAAGGGGCGCCTTTTAAAGTAAGAAGTAAAAAAAAAAATCCAATTAAATCCTTATGTTGTTCTAGGGTGGCCTGGGCCCGCCACTGATCGATTTGTCACCAAAAAAAAACTATTTTAGGAAAATGACTATTCTTTTAATATGAATTTCAAATAACATATGTGATTTGAAATATTTGATAAGATCGTGTAAAGGTATTTATTTAAATAAGATAAAGTTCTCCTAGCTTTTTGCCACTCTTCGCCGTGGACTTATCTTCAACCAATTTTATAAGTTCACAAATGCCTAGAAAAAAAAATAAAAAAAATAAAACACATTAAATTGAAAATATTCAGAGGGGTCCGCCACTTCAAGGAATCATATATAGACCCTGATACCCTTATTCCAAATCACTGGAATCTGGGCGGGAATTTTTTCGGAAACAAAGAATTATCTTCAGATCTGAAATCATGACACGGTATAAAATTTGAATCATCTCAGGAATCTGGAATCACCTCGGAATCAAACTCTAGTGATGGTATCTTTTCCGGTTAATCATGGAGGATATGAATAAGAATCGCATACGCTCGATAGCGCCACTCAATCTTTGCTTCTTTGTCTATTATTTGTGATTATTATATTAAATTGTGATTATTTGTAATCTTGGCAGAATCTTGAAATCAAGCAGAATCAACAGTTTTTAGAAGGAATCCACAGAATCGAAGGTGAAATCAGAAAAATCAATTTGGATTACGAAAGAATCAGAATTGTATCATGGAATAAATGATTTTTAGAATCAAAGAGAATCAACCCTAAAATTCCTTGATTCCGAATCTTATACGCTTTTTTCTTAAGTGGCCAACTCCTCGGAGTATTCTTTCGCTGATTATTAAAAAAGGAAAAAGAATTGCCTTTCTTCTCCTCATCAGATAAAAACATGATTATAGTTGAGAACCGTCCTACTTTAGACAATTCAGTTAAGTATTTTACATAAATTTCAACTTCTCTAAAATAATAAGGAAAACTTTGTAAATTTCCTTCACGTAAATAATTTAACTGTGAAACCATACCCTTTAAAATTATCTTTTAACATCCTTAGAACTCCAGTTAATACATCTGTTTCAATAGAACTCTTAAACATGATCGGAAAATGTTCCGGTGGAAAATTCTAAGGTTCAATTTATTATTAACATAATTGTATACGCAAAATGTATAAAAACCATTTTAGAAAGTAAAACACTTACTCGTAAATAAGCGTATTGCAGATGAGGCCAATGCCTCAGTAGCCTCCAGTCTCTTTCAAATTGAAAAGAATTTAAAGGAATAGGAGGCAATTTAGGAGGTGGTTCAAGTGGTTTTGGAGGTGATGAAGTTTCTGGAACATTAGATTTAGTTGCAGAACTAATTATATTAGAAACTACTGAGTTGGGTTTCTTGTTCATTTCCTTGGATTGGTCAGAAACAGGCTTTTCCAAATCGTCTTGAGGTATATCAGTTATAGTTAGCCTTTTCAGTGGTTTCTAAATGAAATCATTAATAAAGGTGTTACATCTGTTACGCAATTAGCGAGTCAGTTTTGATTACTTACATTTGACCTTGAAGCTATTTCTTTGTTGATAGGAAATATAATCGTATCATCAGAGTCCTTAATAGATGATGATATTAGTTCCATTTTCTGATCCTCAGCTTTGTTTGGAATTAAAATTTGTTGGGTTTCCTTTGGTTTATCTTGTTTTTTAAATTCCTGCGAGTACATTTTAAATTAATATTTGAATTATATAATAGATACTTCTAATAGTTAACTATTACTTCGTTAATCTTTTCTAATTCAGCATGCGCCTGTTTATTATTGGGGTCCATTTCAAGAACTTTTAGAAAGTCCTGTCTAGCTAGCTGATATTTTTTCAGGATTAATCGGCATGTTCCGCGGCGGTGGAAAGCTTTGATATATGTATGGTCAATTGATATTGATAAGGTACAATCTTTCTCTGCAGCAGCAATCCTTAAAATGAAATATTTGGTTAGAGTGGAAATGAATATGATAAATGTATTACATTTATTTTGCTTACTGGCCTAATTTCATAAGAGCCATGGCTCTGTTGGCGGGAATAATGGCATTTGTAGGATCATCTTGAATTCCTCTTGTATAGCAATTTACAGCTTCATTGTATTTCCCTTTCTTAAAATACTCATTTCCCTGTTTATTACATGAATAATTAGAATTTATATAGGTTTTTGAGAAATGTGGTGGTGGTGGTGGTGTGGGGTATAGCTAATGTTATAATTTGAGAAAAGTCCCAAATTAAAAGAATTTATGTTCACAAAACTATTTGAAAGGTAGAAATACAGCTTGTATAGGATTTTACTACATAATTTTTATGGTATTGCTCCATAGAGGGAGTACTGGCAATTATAATTCCGCTAATATCAAAAGCGACATAACACCCGAAAGTGTGCAAGTACGGTATAATGTTAAATGAGAGCTTGTTGCTAAGTAAAAAGAGGGAGTGGAAGAGGGGATAAAAATATGTCATCAAAATTTTAAATTTGGCGCAAAGGTAAAGTTGACACACTTTAGGGTCTAAGTCGCATTTGCTAATATATAATTATTTAAACCTTGTCTTTCTCTAATACAGCTTTCTGTTTCTTTCTCTCATTTTCTAACTCTTCATTCTCAGATTCTTCATCCAACTCATGATCCGTCTCACTTTCAGAGTCTCTCAGGAGCTGGTCCTAATTGAAAAAGAAATAAAACTATATTTTAATGTAATTTATGTATATTAGGTTTCAACACGAACCACATCAAGTTTGTCCCACGCTTCGTAATTTTGGCTTGGAATTCTTTGAGATTTACTTGTAGTGTTATTTACCTTTGCCTTTGGTTTTTTTCCACTGATTTGAAATGAGCCGGGAGATTCTTTAACAGGCTTAGAACTATTTCGTATTGGCGGAATGAGCTACAAGTAAATATCAATAAATACGATCAACCAATACCATGGATTCGATGCTACATAGATAATCTATGTCAAGTTGACAACTTGGATTGGCAACAAATTTTAATTGACAAAGGCTTAATAAATATACATACTAAGGCTTAACCTCGGATTAATAATAAGACTCCACTCCTGTTATTAATCCAAGGCTTAACTAAAAAGTAACAGGCTTAAAAACCAAAGTAAAAATTACATACGTTTGATTCTTCTTTACCGCTAATGACACTTTTTAGAAGTTCTTCGTCTTTCTTTTTAATATCCGTTTCCCAGCGTTCTAAGTCTCTGAAATAGTCCTGTAACTCTTCGTTATTTTCACGAACAATTTTAGAAATTTCATAACTTGAATTTTCTTCCATCTTCTTGTTTAAAAAACAAATGCAACTGAAACCAGTCTTGAACAGCGTTTCCACTCGGCTTTTCTTTTTTTTTTTATTCAAGGAAGAAAGGGCTGATTTGAGTCTGAGAAGACCGCGAGCCCGGCGAAACACCATCTGATTAATCAGGGCGAGATATGTGTAACGGCCACGCCAACGGGGGGATACGTGGTTGGAGGGGTGGGGACACCCGTGGCGGAAGTATTCCGACCACCCGTTGGGGAATTGGTAGTCGTCCTCACACGACCATCCACAAACTCTGCCTCCCGGACGCCTGGGATTACAGGAGTGAGCCACTACTCCCGGCTTCCACTCGGCTTACTTTATTTTTCATTTGTTAATAGCGAAAAGAATCCTTTTTTGCCCTTATAAAAGGTGTTTCCCACACTTTCAAAATCCGTTTTCCCGCGTATTTTTAAATTTTATATACAATGATCAATCAAAATTATTTAAAATAAACCTGCTGGGCGAGGTTGGACTTTTAAAAGACGATTTAAGTAAATTAAAATAGTTTTAAGACCACTCACGGCCAACTTTGATCAGCACTGTTCGCGCTACTACGGCCAACACATTCGTCGAAATTCCGCGAGCAAGGATTTCCCCCCTATAAACTGTACTATAATGTGTAGGAGGTCAGCGCCACGCTCGGTGGTTATATTGTCTTCAATGTAAAAACTATACTAAAAATAATAATCCGCTAGGGGCGCTGACGTCATACACATCTTTTGCTCATAGGTTAACACAGAAACGTCAACGAATGAGATGGCCGCTGTAGCGCGAGAGATGCGCGAGAAATCAAAGTTGGCCGTGGACCACTATAGCAGACTAACAATCCATAGGTTTGGCCCATTGAGTTGGGAATAAATAGAGGTACAACCAAATCTGGCTGGTGCGGGACCAATTTCGTTTAATATGGAGACTTTTTCAACTATATCGTTCAACCGTGGCGGCATCTGTCTCTAGTGGTGGCGATTGAATTTTTGCGCGAATCATATAACTTTACAAAATATAGATGGCGCTACCGCCTAATTATAAAGATGAATTTCGTACAGTCATTCCAAAAGTTAAATTTTTCTTCACTGTTTGTTTGGGAATTTTACATTGGTCGCATAGGCCTAACTATTTATAATACTTAGTTTATAGCAGGGGTGGGCAAAAATTGTGAGCGAATTCTGAAATGAATGCTCAGACCTTTTTAATTTGAGTGATCAAGTAAGCTAGTGCTCAATACTGACGATGCTATTTTCTCTCTCTTAAACTGAACCAGCTCAGGCCGAGCGCCGTGAAATTCTCTCAGTCACTGATCGTTCACGGTGCGTTAAGCGAAATCGGCTGATCGACACGCTAGCCTGCTCAATTTGAAACGCCACGTCCTCCAGTGGCGGGATAATTCGTTCACTAGAAAGCGCTGACGGCGGGCTGAGTGAGATCGCGCCGAGAGAAGCGGTAGTTTTTACCTCTCCGAGGTGAGCGTTAACGGATGCATTTGCGGTTTGGTTTGGATGGTGTTTTTTCGCTCACCGTCGTGACGGTTGTGAGTGTTGAATTTGTTGTGTTTGTGTTCTGATGGTTGTGCATGTTGAGTCTGTTGTGTTTATATGGGCGTTTTCTCTCCAACTTCTTCTTAATGACTTTGGGACGGACCGAGTGCTGAGTGTAATGCTACCTCTCAACGTCCAATGGCAGGGTTTCCACCAGTTGTACACGGTATTCGTCTTAGTATCAATTTGCGATCGCATCGGGCGGGATTTGAACCCGAGACCTCCTGATTGACAGGCGGACGTTCTACCACAGAACCACCGAAAATTAGACCTTCAGCTTTATCGGAAGCGTATTTAATAGAGTACGAAATTTTGGTTTAATTGAAATAGAATTGAAATTGAAATTATTGCATCGAAGAAATTCTAATTTAGCGTTTCTCTATTGATTAAAAACAAATGCGTCACCCAGGTTTCGAACCCAGACCATTCGGCTTGGCAGTCGAGCGCTCTACCACAGAACCACCGATAGCTGCTTAGGTTTACTGAAATTAAGACACGCATCGTAAGCATAATAGGTAATAAAGTCTTTTTTTATTAATGAATTTATGAAGGCCTAATCTGGTTTTTTTTACGAATGAAATTTTAAAGGTTAAATCTTGTTTTAGCGCAGTCAGCCGAGATAAGAGGGTTAAAGGGTAGACCCTGTGGGTGGTCCACTTTGTTACTTTTTGTTATTTATTTACGGGTATTATTAACGACCTATATATAGTTGTGTTGATGGTAAGGTTTTTGCTTCTTGTAAATATATTTGGTGTGGATATTTGGATATCTACGATTTCTAACGCAGTCAATGATTTCCTGGGTGTGCGAGTCATTATATGATATTGGAAATTGAACGGCATTGGTCTTTTTCATGCGGTATGTGTCACAACGTCAACTGGAAGTCTACGAGCGTTGAAATAAAATGAGCGTTAAAGATGCGGCAAGTATTTCGTAAGCGAGAAAAATACAAATAATTTATTTATTTATTTGCATAATTAAAATTAAATAGCACCTTCATCAGATTACCAAATAATCATTTTCTCGACACCCGTGACGTGAATCACGTGCGATTAAGTAATTTCTTATTTAATCTGGTCATCGAGAGAAGGCGCTTTCCGCAGTTTTTACCTCACGACTGCTAGGTCTTGCTCGCACATGCTCTCCGTGTAAAATCGGGGGTCTATTTTATTTCATATGTCTATGGCCTTTGTACTGTGAATAAACTAAGATAAAATGTTGTGACTGGGGTACTGTTTATGAAATTTAGTGCAGTTCCACTCATAGACATAGGAACTATACTTATACCTAGACGGAGTATTGCAGATTCTGAAGGCACTAGCTTTTTGTGCCCGGTTTTCAGTCCCACGCGCGTCTCATGTGTGATATGGACAAAATTCCGTGGCGCCACCAAATTGTTTGGTGGAGAATGGAGAAACTATAAAAAGCGGAAAATTCTAATGCTGGACGCAAAAACGTATTTGCTTACCGAGACTTGTAAAAATTGTTTAATTTTCGAAAATAAAGTTAATTTTTGGTAAAATACAACGCAAAATAAAATATTTTACGTAAATTTAAACTTCAAACAATTGAAAATGGTACAAACTTGTGTGGCTTCCAATCGTCAAAGTCGGTCACCAAAGGAAAAAATACCATTTCTTGTTTTTATCATAACAATTTCAGGTCTTTGTTTAAAACCTTGTATTGTCCATTTTTCACAATAAAGATTACCTCAATCTAACTTAAACTTGTGCTCAAAATATCTTAAGGCAATAAATCGATTAAACTTAATACCCGGAAAGTATCACTTTGTTTGTGGAAAACACTTTAAAGAATCAGATTATCATATTGGCAAAACCGCGAAAGATCTCACGCGGAAAATTCTTAAGGAAGACTCAATTCCTTCGGTTTTTGCGAGGGGAAAAAGTGATCTAACATTCACCTTAAAAAGTTATCAAGGAAATTGAACAACATTTAATGTAAATATTTAGAAATTCGAATGGGCATATATTGCCATCCTTCAGAGGTATCAAGAATATGAAGGATTAACGTTGGCTAACAAATTATCAAAATTTCATATACAGTTTAAAACTCAAAAAATGAAAGTCAACTTGGCCGCACAAACAGTTAGCAGTTCTGTGGCAAAAAGCATAGAATTTTTGAAAGAGGCTGGTGATCCAGTGTTTCAAGGAAGCGGGCCAACATCTAAATTTATATCAAAAATTGATCGGTATCTACAAAAAAACAATTTTTAAGCAACTTTTCTCCACAATTTTGACACCGTATCTTACCTCACTGTCCCTTGCAGTTTGTTTGAGGTATTGAACTCTCGAAATCCATGGGCTAAAGGTTACAAGGCACCAATTCGGCTTTCCAACCTTGAAATAACCAAATGTTACATAATGAAGACTAAAGAACTTCTATTCAATTTAACAGACCTGGAAGGCAACTTGATTTTTTAAAGCCAAAGAAAGACAGCCATTATTGGTTTTGGTGTCACAATTCACAGTGTTTTGGACATTGGAGAGAAGTACATTGTTCCCCCTGATGGACCACTGAAGTATATTTTTTAAAATACCAGATTTTGCAAACAATTGTTTATTTTTTAAGGTACCTTTTAACTTAAAAACTTTCGCAGGACCATTTAGAGTTATATTTTAAGTTTTTAACACAATTCGTCAGCGAGGAGGTTGGAACAACAATCCTACTTGTAAAAACTTCACTGCTGCATACAAAAACACGTTGGTTACTAAAATTGAAAATCAAAAAAGTGGCCACTTAATTGCTTTGGACAACACTCACGTTCCAAATTTGTGCATGGTGCCAGTTCCAACCAACGAACTTAAGAGTTATTAAAAAAGAATCTCTATAGGAAGAAATATATGACTTTATTATGTTTCTTACTGATGAAACATCAACATCCAACATCTTACGAGAAAACATAATCCGTTATATGGCTGGTTTTGTTGTAAAGAAATTACAAAAAGAATTAAAATCCGAAACATGTTTACACGCTTTAGACGAAAGGCATTCCTCACTATCAAGTCATAGCTATGCAAAGGAGGACCCAACCAAACTTCTACTCCTTTTAAAGGACAATGGTGGATTATGTCATCCGACAGCTAGTGTTCTCAAGATTTGTAGCTTGACTGAGAAGGCAGTGAGATACTTTGGATCAATTCAAACTGTGGCTAAAAACATTGACTTAAAAATAGAACGTTTGGTTCTGCGCCAGTTAGTAACGGACAATATTTTTCCAACTCTTACTGAACACATGTTTGATGACGAACTTGGATCACAACACCACGTTAATGTTTTGATGAAAAAGATTATCAAAATATACGTTAACATAAGGCTGAGGAAAATAAGCAGAGACATAAACAATCAAATGAAGAAAGAAGCTGTTCGAAAAAGACTCACCAAGCTAATACTTTTTCAAGGGCAATAAGAGTTCTTTAATCCTTTATCAGTGTGTGTAGAATCCCTTCCACAATTATACCTCCCTTTTACATCCTTTGATTGCAATGTCAATAGCCAAATACACTGTTTATTTTTATTCCTATTATCATGTATTTCTGCTATTATTTATATTAATATTGAAACTAATATATTCATAAGTATTACATTAACAGATAAATATCATTAATATTTACTCACATTTCATTATATAATTTGGAAATTTATTGGTACATTCCTCCATACTTCCTTTGTTTACATCTTACAGCTGACTTACTTTTTTTAGTATAGTCAAGGCTATAGCCTAGGTATAGTTAGCCGCGCGTAGACGCCGTAGCAGAGATCGTAAAATCGCGATTTTACGATCTCTGGCCGTAGGCGGCGCCACGTAATTTTGTCCATATCACGCATAAGAAAGCTCCATTGCTCACAACCGGCCTCAATTTCGTAGATCCAGCAGTTTGTCTAGGTATAAGTATAGTTCCTATGCCTATGGTTCCACTCCACATTTTCTTCTTGACGAACTTCGAACTGAGTATTGACTATTGAAAGAATAAAGAGATAATTAATACATTGAAGTTGATGTAATATAAAATGGAAACTTTATTGGAACAACAAAGAAGATACCATGAAGAACGAGAACGTCTCATGGATGCTATGGTGAAAGAAATGCTACAGAAAAAGTCATCTGTAAGTTTCATCCTTAACTACAAGATTATTCTGATCTTCTGTTTATATTGATATACCGTTTTTCAATTCAATAGAATCGAGAGCAAATTAACTCTGATCATCGTCTAAAGCTTTATCTGGATGTAAGGATGTGCTACTCTTAAACCCTTACTTGTGTTTTAAACTTCAGAATTTTTCAGCGCCATGTTGCATGTTCTCAAAATTTAAAAGAGCTTTATGAGGACAAAGATGGGCAGCGCAAAGAGGAGATAGCAACTTTATCCGGACCCAATGAATTTGCTGAATTTTATTCAAGATTGAGAACAATCAAGGAATTCCACAGGAAACATCCAAATGAGATCACAGTTCCCATGTCTGTTGAATTTGATGAACTTATACAATCTAAAGATAATCCAACAGAAGAAATGCTAAGTTAGTGGATTTAATAACTATAAAAAAGTCAAAGAAATATTAAAATTCTCATACTTCCAATAGATATTGTTGATTTTACTGACGAAGAAGGTTATGGAAAATATCTTGATCTTCATGAATGCTATGAAAAATACATTAACTTGAAAGCTGTTGATGTAACGTATATTGCAAATGTAGTGTTGAAAAATAACAATAACGGTTTTTTTCTTAGAGAGTGGATTATCTAACTTATTTAGGAACATTCGACCAGTTGTTTGAAATACCAAAAGACAGGAAAAACTCTGATTATAGAAAGTAATGTTAGCAAAACTACTCGAGAGCAAAGTTTTTAATTCTTACTATTTTTAACAGATACCTTGAAAGCCTCTTGGAATATTTAGAAGAGTATTGCGCTCGTGTTAAACCATTACTTGACTTAACTGATGTAAATATGAAATGCTATATTACAAAATAATTCACTGATAAAATTGTACAAAAAAATTTCATTTAGGAAATGGACTCTGTAATGTCAGACTTTGATAAGCAATGGGAAGCTGGGACTCTACCTGGCTGGCCTGTAAACTAAGAAATAAAATTAATTTGAATCATAATTTAGGAATATAACTTTTACAGAAAGAAACTGGTGGGGCTTTAACTCATGCAGGCGCTCATTTGGATTTGTCTGCATTTTCATCAGCTGAAGTAAAATAAAATGCTGCCTATTAATTGGTTTTTAATATAAATTTTATTGTGTTCATAGGAATTGGCTTCTTTGGGTTTGGATCGTTTGAAGTCTGCTCTTGTAGCTTTGGGTTTGAAATGGTAAAAAAATTTAAATAACATTTAATAAAATTTGTCTGTCTGTCTCGCTATGAGATCTGTGGACTCTTAATGTTTCCATATATTTTCATGTTGTTAATTTAGGGGAGGGGTAGTAATACATTCACCTTGCTGAAAATTAAGCGACAATCCTAGACTAAGGATGGGCTAACAACTTATATACTGTAGTACGCGACCTATTTTATATCAATATGTAAAATGTTTTTTTTAAAGTGGTGGGACATTGGAGGAAAGAGCCCAGAGATTATTTAGCACCAAAGGAAAAATGTTGAGGGAACTCGATCCTTCATTATTTGCTAAGTCCAAACCTGGCAAAGCTGGAAAGAACAGAGACTCTGAAAAACAAAGAGAAATTGCCATGCTCGAAGCCCAAGTTTATCGTTTTGTGGAAATACTATCGGTAATAAATGTTTTACTTACTGGTTTGGATGTGTGGATTTTAAAAAAAATCCTGTTTTCTAGGAGCAACGTCAATCTACCAAAGAAAATGTCCAGAGAAAGCAAGCCAGAACAGTTGGCGAAAGAGAAGAATCAGATAATGAAGCTACAGACACTGAATCTGAAGAGGAAGAAGACAATGATGTTATCTATAACCCTAAAAATCTTCCTTTAGGATGGGATGGAAAAGTAAGATTGTGGTTTGTAAATCAAAATCTTCTGATGATTTAAAAATTAAAATGATTACATTTTAGCCAATTCCTTACTGGCTGTACAAACTTCATGGACTAAATATCACATACAGTTGCGAAATTTGCGGAAATCAAACCTACAAGGGGCCTAAAGCTTTCCAGAGACATTTTGCTGTAATAATATTATGTTACATTGAAATTTCATTAAATAAATTTCAATGTTGATTGCAGGAATGGAGACACGCTCATGGTATGAGATGCTTAGGGATTCCGAACACCGCCCACTTTGCGAATGTCACTCAAATCGAAGATGCACTGAACTGTAAAAATGAGATAATATAGATATGTTTAAAGAATAGTAACAAATCATTTACCTTTTACTCAGTGTGGCAGAAACTGAAAGATCTAAAACAGCGAGAACGTTTCCTTTCGATTAATGAAGAGGAATACGAAGATTCTCAAGGAAATGTGGTTAACAAAAAAACCTTTGAAGATCTTAAACGGCAAGGGTTATTGTAAATTATTGCAGTATTCAAACTTTTTTTTAAAATTGATGTAACAAGACAATTTTAATGATTTCACCATTGTATAAAGAAGTCTAATAAAACATTTTTTTCATATTATAGTATTTTTATAATTAGCATAATGCTTTTCAAAATCAAATAGGTAAAATCGTAAGTCTTTCTTCCAGTAGATTTAGTGGAAAAAGAGAATTTAGTAAAACAGCTTAAACTACAATTATCTCTCACCAGTATTTATAGTAGCTTTGGTTAATCGAGGTATTTTTTTACTGTATTGCACAACGCAAAGAAATAGACAATGAAGGTTTCAACAACTGCCCCTAAATTGAGCTAAATATTTTCGCTTCATTTTACAATTTTAACACAACCGTATTTAGCTCTATATATATATATATTAGTTCTGAAAAATATTAAGTGGTACAAAAATGTTCTAAATTTGATTAACATAAAACCACCGTAAAAATTTTTTAAAACGAAGCTACATTAATATACAGAGGTACAAGAAATTAAAGGAAAAATTTCACGATAATACTGAATAAAATTCGATAATCACAATGATGGATATTTTAGTGACAATTTTATAGTTTCTTATATACGATTTGGATAAACGACAGCAATTTTTGTCATGTTATTTACCTACAATACAAACATTTATATAACTTTTCAAAATCTACATTAGAACATTCGAAATGAACTAATTTAATATAAAAACATTGACTTTTTTTTCAAACCTTCTAAAGAAATGCGTAGTAATTTAAATAATTTTCAAACTATTTCTCAAGCTCGATGACAAGTTGTGGTTTTTAGCAGTGGCATAGCCAAGGTATCAGAAGGGCATTTGCCCACCATAATATGCAATGTTGTACGAACAAATATTTAAAATTTGTTAGTCAATTATTTGCCGGAAACAAAATTCCTGGATACGCCACTGGTTTTTAATAAGATAAAAAAAAGCAGGAACACAAATTTACTATTAAATGCCTTAAAATTAAGCTATTAGTTTATTAAAAAGGCTTATAACTCATAAAACAATTTTGATAATTAATTTTGTAATAAAAAAGCAAATAAGCTTTCAATCTTTAAACTTTAAAACAAAATTGGTTTTCAAAAGAAAAAAATAATAAACTAAGCTACCATCTTTTTTAAATGAAATCTATTTTGAAAAAATAACAAATAATGGAATAAAGGTTCTTCGTTCTTTGTATAATAAATATCACAGTTGCATTATGTTTTTTTGGCAGTGATTAGTTCTTGGAAAGAAAATTCGACTCCCCGCAATGTTTGCACTCTTTTCCAATCCCGACCCAACCTTATCTTTAGAGACTATATCTCTATAGTTATTTTCAGTAAGGGAAAAAAAGTAAGGTTTTCTTTTAAACCCTCGAAAGGAATAATGATGTGAGGGGGCGATGCAAGTTTTAAGACATAAAAAAAACATTTGTGAGCAAATGGCAGATTTTTTGACTCTCTTTAGTTCTTCATTAAAGTCAAGACCTTTTCTCGAGTCTAACTTTGTACGCGCATATCAACAATTTCACACCTCCCTTTGTGAAAATCAAAAATTATAAAAAAGTTATTACCATGGTATAAAAAATTTAAATATAAAAAACATTTACTTGATTTGATTGTTCTATTAGTACTGATAAGACATTCCTTCCTTCGTGCAAGGGAGTACAAGAATAACCTACTTTCGTGCCCTAAAATTGGTGAAACGTTAATCTTCAGGTTCTATTTTCTGAAATTGTAGGGAGAGCTTCCTCGATACGTACCAAGCTAATCAGCTCTTGTTTCTTTTCATTGAGTATAACAGATTTCACCAAACAATTTCTGTCCACACCGTCTAACTTGCAAGACACTTCCTTCTCAGAAATGAAGGAGTTGGCGATAAATATAATATAACCGTCACCTGAAACTATAAACTTCACACATTACACTAAATAACAATATCGATTAAACAAAAATTTTATATTTTACCGCAATCTGTATCCAGTTCTTTTTTATAATCAAAGGATATTTTAACCTCAGACTGTTCATTGATGGTGTAGCAATTTAATGGAAACAAAGCGTGCATTATATCCGCATTGCTAAATACAGCCTTCCTCACCTCGGTTTCAAAGCAAGCCTTCACTCTATAATATTAAACTCGGAAATTTAAAAAGTGTAGTTAAGCAAGGACTACGATACCCTACCTAGAAACGTGCTTTGTCAAAATGTTTTGAATCTTGGTGTTTTTTGCTTGCTTAGCTAACTTCAATACGCTCATTCCAGCGCGGTTGACTATTACAAAGTTGGCACCAGAATTTAGAAGTTTATAGACAGAAATACTATCTCCCACGGAGCAGGCCTAATAAAATTGAGTTAAAAACTATGTAACAAAATATAATCAATGGGGAAATGATTAAATTTGAAAATAAACTACAATCATGAGAGCTGTCATTCCCAGGGAATTTTGCTTATCTTTGTAGGCTCCTCTGTCAAGCAATTTTTGGACAACTTCGGAATTGGCATTTTGACACGCGGCCATTAGTATAGTAGTACCGTCGGAAGAAGTGCTATTAATACCAGCTCCATTTTGAAGTAAGGATGCCATTACTTCCCAGTTATTAGAGGATAATCCCTCTAGCAGCAATTGGTGAGTTACATGGTCAAATTTGATTTTATCCGCTCCCATATGGTCTTTGTACAGCTTAAACAAACCATCCACTACTTGAATGTCAGCAGCCCTGACAGCCGTAAATAATTCTACAAAATAAGGCAAATTTTAATAGTTAAAACAAATCCTAGTAATTTAAAATTAAAAAGTGAAATTCACCTTTTAATAGATTACTAGTTGTTGGTATATCACTTTCGGATTTTACAGGAGACATTTCCTGCATAATTTTAGGGGTATTTACATGAACCAGAGGTTCATTTTGTACTGGAACATTGATTTTTGTACACGTAGATGAGATTCGTTTGCCTATAAAAAGAATAAAATAACAAACTTTTTCCCAACTAGCGGATAAGATCAAACAAGCGTACTTCTCAAATTATGGTGAGCTTTTCGCTCTAATAAATTTGGCAAGGGACTGGAATATGAAGAACTAGCAACCTAATTTAATTTTGGGAAAATATAAATTAATACGATGTCAAATATTGGTTTGTACACAACCCTAATAATCAGTTAAAAATTACATTAAAAAAAGAAAACAACAACAAATTGATGGTAAAAAGATTTTAGGGTTGAAGTATACAGAGGGAGTATGGGAGAAAATTAGTATTACTTTATGTCCTTTAATCTTTAACATTAATTTTCCTGGCGAACAAGAAACCCTCTCGACTCTCATGATGGAGGTTTTTTTAGTAACGTGTTTCTCTCGAGAAAGCTTAGAACAAGACCGATATACAAGATCTTTTTCGGGCTTCCTGAGACGGTCAACAGCTTTCAAAGAGTTATCAAAAAAATGGGAGAGAGTTTGCAGTACACCCAAATTGAAATCAGTATGATCTTGATTAGCCGAGGCGCGATCGGTGCTATCGTTTGAAGTGGAACTATGGCTGGAGGGAGTTTTAGAATCTTGAGCATTTTGATTTTTCTTGGCTCTGCGTCCTTTTACGTTGCTGTACATATCTTCGTCTCTAATTGGAATTCGACCTTCAGCCAGATCCTTCCAAAAAGTGTCTGGCTGAGATTCATTCCGAGTTTTGGTTTCGGATGCTGGAAGACCATCAGCCGCATTCTCCGAGCTTGTCTGATGGGAGATTACATTTTATGAAGTTTCATGCTTTAGCTTTGATATATTGCATTCTTACTTCATCACTTATGCTCAAAGCTTCGGATCTGTTTCTGTTAATTGAGGTAGCCCTCCTAGTTTTTCTTCTTTTCTTCAGTTGCTGCAGCTTGAATTCTTCAATCATGTCCAAGCACTGAGTAAGATTTTCTTGGGGCTCCCACGTATCACTTCCTTTCCCATATCCTTTCCATCGTATTTTGTACAACCACCGTCCCTGAACCAAAAAAAAAAGCTAAGACTATTAAAACCCAACCACTTAAAATACTTTAAATAAAAATAAATATACATCGACTTTCTTCATCCCAACAATTTCTTCTACATCGTACATATCATCTTCCAACATTGTGGATGCACTCTGCACCAAATTTGGTGCAATAGCCATTTCTTGATCTGCAAATGCATCATCCCTTTCAACTTTAATATCTTTCACTAGATCATTTACAACCAGATTCCGACAATTAATATCGTTCTCCTCCGTCTCCATTAATTTATTTCCCGTCCTTTTTAAGCCTAACTTAAATATTAACACTAAACACTTCCCGAATTCCATAGCCGTATTCCATCCTGGTATTTAAACACTCTATTCCACCAGAGGTTTAGCGAAAAACCTTAATATATTTTCTACCCTGTTTTTGCGTAATCCGACTCTGTGGTTTTAATTAGATAAAAACACGGTAGACCTAAAATTTTTATAACCTACAAAATACGGGTCCTCCTCCTACAACCTGCTTCAACGGGTCCTTCTCTCTCTCTCTCTCTCTCTGTGTATAACCGCCGTTATTCTCTGACCTTTAAAATGATGTCCGTCCGTTCTACCTAAATGGTCTTAGGTTCTACTCATCTAAGCAGACGAAGCAGACTTCAGAATAAAGGCCAAGTCAAAAAGGCGCCAATCGAAGCTTCGGTCTTTAAAGTTTTGATGCCAAACTCGCCCTTTAATTTCCTACTTTAAAACACCGTCAGCTGATTATAACGGGGAGTTTGTCACGCCTTTTACACCCCCCCCCCTATACTGTTTCCGTATTTGGGGTATAAAAAAAATAGATTGAAGAATCTGGAAGAATCAGAGAGAATTGGAAGAATCGAAAGTTATCATTTGGCGCGGGGGACAAGTGACGACCGAACTTCAGAAAAGTACAAAACGCAAAGGCTTAAATTATCATCCGGCTGCTGAAGCTGCTGTAATTTAAAATATTCATCCGGCAAGATGCGTAAATCGATCTTGGACGCGAAACGTCTTTTCACTCTAAACAAATTGTGTAATTTTAATTTATGCCGTAATTTAACCCGTTTTTCTTTGAAATACGATAATTACGGTGACCCCGTCAAAGTTCTGAAGCCGGTAAAGGAAGAAATTAACGAAACATTGCCTTCTAATGGAGTACTAATTAAAATGCTAGCGTCCAGCGTTAACCCCGCCGACATTAACATGATTCAGGGAACATATCCACTCAAACCGTCGTTACCCGCTGTTGGAGGTAATGAAGGAGTGGGAGAGGTGTTAAACGTAATATACAAGTGTACCTAACTAGGAATTAAGTAGGAGTAATAATTGATAGTTTTTACAACCTCAGGTTGGATCAAATGTTAAAACTTTGGAGCGGGGAAACTGGGTGATACCTTGCAAACAAGCTCAGTTTGGAACTTGGACAACGCATTATGTGGGATCGGAAACAGATTTCTTAAAAGTAAAAAAACCTTGTTCCGTTTAAAGACCAGCTAATAATGAATCTATCTCTAGATAGATAATACTTTGCCCTTAGAAAGTGCTGTTACCATGGCCATCAATCCATGCACTGCTTATCGTATATTAAAAGACTTCGTTAACCTCAAACCAGGTGATACTATTATTCAAAATGGGGCCAACAGCGGGGTTGGTCAAGCTGCTATTCAGTTGTCCAAAATCATGGGCCTTAAAACTGTAAACGTAGTCAGAAATAGGGATAATCTTCAAGAGTTAAAGGATCAATTAGCTGAACTTGGAGCTGATTATGTAGTTACTGAAGAGGAATTGAGGTTATTACGTTGAATGTTGCCATTATTATGAGTTTGAGATTCAATTTCGATACAATTTACAGAAGTCCGGCTATGGAAGAAATATTTAAGAAAATACCGAAACCTCTATTAGCTTTCAACTGTGTTGGTGGCAAAAGCACCACCGACATGATGAGGCATTTTGCTCATGGGGCTGTGATGGTTACATTCGGAGGCATGTCTCGTCAACCCGTGATTGTTCCTACAGCGGCTCTAATCTTCAAAGATATAAAATTTCAAGGGTTTTGGCTATCCAGATACAACGATAGAAACACTTCCAATCCTGCCAGATTAGAAATGATGGAGTTTATTGCTAGGGCCATCAAAAATGGACAGCTAAAACCTCCCAATTGCTCATTTTTGTCACTGGAAAAATATCAGGACGCCATTGAAAACGCTTTGGCACCCTACCTAAATAAAAAATTCATTTTCAAAATGAATTAGTAATTAAAATCAGTCACTGAATTGAATTATCTGTATAGATGAATTAATAAATATTTTTTATTAGTACAATGTTTTTTTATTACATTCCTACAAAGTACAAAACATGACAAAGTTTTCCTAGGCCTAGTACATTTTATTAGTCTATAGAGTGCTTATTTTTTTTTTAAATATTTAATGTGCAAAAATTGGACAATTTTTTTTAAAGAAAATGAAACAGTTGCCATTACATTTTTTTCTCATAATTCACCGTTACTTCACAATGTACTAATTTAATACAACAGTAATTAACGTACACGAATGTTTGAAATTGGTCAATTTTCATATTTTTTTAACCTTTTTTTGCACTAGGCCCGGCCAAATCCATGGTTACAGTACTTCTTTATATCGTTATATAATTATAAGTATATTATAGTACCACATTCATCTGACATACAATACTAGAGATAATATATTTAGTTTATCGTAAGTTTATAACTCTACAATTCTAGTATTATAACCTTACGACACTACTATCATTATTATTATTATTATTAGCAATAAATAATTACTGACATATTGAGAATAATTATTTTCGAATGAAGAGCAAATTACTATCTCCTTGAAAGGAAATTTTGCTCATTTAAGGTCGATTAAGTTGAAATTTTACAGTAATAACGATTTAAATGTCTCCGAGAATATATATTTAAAATTAAATGAAACATTCTTAAATCGAATAAACAGGCGAATTCGAATTATTCGATAAAGTTTCGAATTTCCCGCCAAAATTATACGGGCGTTTTGGCACGAATTTAATTTTTTTTTTCGATTTAAATTGCGTTTTAATTTCTGTCATATTAATAAAGGGGGTTAAATACACAAATGTGCACATTTTATTTTTGCAACTTTCCCGACCGTTAACCGGTATTAAATATTGTGTCCATTATTTTTCTACCCACGTTACTTTGTACTTCTCACAATTCCATGTGTACTTGGTCCGACAAATAGGACAGTTATACGACATTTGTTTTCAGATAAAAACACTATACACGTATACACGAACCAAATTGAAAACGGAAGCCCATAAGCGGGGTAACTTCCGGTTTAATTTAGCTACGTAGGGAAAGTCGAGGATCAACTTGAGACAGAGCAACCTTAAAGACCGAGTAGGACTTTGGGTTTCTGTCAAGTTGATGCCAATTGGATGACTACCGACTTTCAAAAAACCGCATTCATCATTTACTATCACGCGCATTTGGTACAACACTGATGACGACAAACAAAATCGTGGTAACCAATAGTTAATTCTAAGCTACTGTTGCTAGTAAATAATTAAAATTTGGGTGTCAAATGATGATATTTTTACGAAGACGTGGGCAATACCCGACAAACATTCCTAGCACTAAGAAATCCTCGTTCTCGAGCGAAATCGTTCAGTGTAGTGGCCAGGGGGTTGAAAATTCTTTGACAAGTGTCTTATTTATTTTTAAGTGGTCATGTCTGAGTGTTAATTGGTACCGCTCGGGGGCAACCATTTCTTAATAATAATAATTAAAGGATTTATCAATTATAAGTTATAAATGCATTTCGTTTACACGCTCTACGCTACTTTTTAAATCTAAATAAAGTCGTAAACGTCGCTACTTCTACTAAGATAAAATTTTATCTACTTTCGCGTGTAAAACGAATACCTCAGGCGAAAACTTAACAAAAAGGGACTGATACCAACGAAACGGATGTTTTCCGTACTATAAACGGAAAGTTGAATATACACGTTTAATTTAGTAGACTCTTTTTGAATATATTAAATCTCCAACCAAACTGATATGTATTTATATTATCACCCGTATTTAAACGCGACATTGTTGTTTTAAACGGAAATTCATTATGATATCGCGTTTTTAATTTGTAACTACATATTGTTCCCGAAGAAAATGAAATCTTCTTATTTGGGTGTAATTTGGTTATTTCCTATAGCTACGAAGTGAAACGGTTCGCTCTAAGAAAGGCGAAAATGAAAAATGAACAACGACAAATGGGATTTAGAGTCAATCCTGGAGCGACCTTTTTAGGTCGTCGGCTTCGTCATTTTAGTCGAAACCTTTTTCTTCTGAAAATTAAACATTTGGGTCTATTTTTATTATTCCTTGGTTAATTAGAATGACGAAGACGGATTAAAGCTCTTCATAATAGGGAATCTACTCAATAATTTATAACATAAAAAGGGATTTTATTTTTGGTACATTTTTTGATATTTTTTAATTTTTTTTTGTATTTTTTTTTTCAAGTTTTATTTATGGCGGGTAAACGGCTTTGACTAGAGTTGACTAAGGCACGATAGATCATTCCATTATAGATATATTAATGAGTAACATATCGGCGGATTGGTGTGAATATGTTTGTTAAACCGATTACCCTGAATGTATGCTGCTTGCTTTTACGTGTCAATCACTGAGTTCGTAGCCAGGGGAGCCCATCATTTTGGTTCAGCTCTATTCCGTCTCAAAAACCAAAAACTCTTATTTTTTTAACTTTAGAAATATTTCCAAATATAAAATCGAACCGCTCGCTTCTCGGCGTACGCGTTACTACTTTTCGAACAAGGCTCAGAGAGGAAACATTGAGGAAGGCGGTGACGGCTACGTTTAAGGAACGGCGATTTGAAGAGTCTTTTTTTAAAGAGAATACGGAATGGTTATTTCAGCCAATCTATAATATTAAGTAGGAATGAATTTTGATGGGCTGCAGCCAAAGCTTTGTTCCCTTTAAGAAATGCCTTTGGGACCATCGGGCAAAGTTTGAACCCGCGGATGAAAATCAATTCAAAGGAATATTTAAACCAAAATTAAAGTTTTCGAAGGGACGCATCGTTCAAAATATTAAAATAAAATCAATTTAAATGAAAATCAATAAAAAATTTAAAATCTTGTCTACAGAAATGAACCGAAAGAAGCCCACCAGGGTTTTTTTTTGGAATAAACTAATTTACCGAATGCGTCTCTATTTTACTACTTACGTTAAAAAATCAAATTGAAAGAGAAGGCGAGACCAATTATATCAAAGTAGTTGAATTATAGCAAAAATACTTGTTATAGTTACGTATCTTACCCTGTAGCTGAGGTTATGATATAAATATTGAGAAAGCGTTTATTTTGATCTATATATTGTTTGACACACGCGTAAGCGATGTTTACACTATTATGAAAATTTTAACGAATACACGAATGATGAAAAAATTTTATATTTAAATTAATATTCTACAACTAGCGTTTGTTTATTTTATTTGAAAGCGATCATAATCGAAGGGAGAAACCAAGTCGAAGACGAACACGGCGGGATTTTGACGCGACTGTCGCACTTAGCTTCAATGGAGCTTCGGTTTGCGGGGGACGAATAAAAATGCCGTAGTATTTTTCCACATTTTTTTAGCGTTATTTGTATCTTCGTTTTTTGCGGCTTTCAATAAGGCTCGCTCAGCATTCTAGAATTATTGGGGATTCGTACAATTCACATCGATTAAAACGAAACGTTTTGGGAGAAATCCGATGTAACGTAAAATTTCGCGGGATATACGCTACATCTATTTTTTTTTAGGCTACTTCCTACTTATATATTCACTAAAACGTCGTAAAAAACGAGGATTTAGGGTTTATCCCGCCAATTAGATCTTTTTCAAGGTGAAATACCACTCTAACCATATGTTTTTCAGAGTCACTTTTCGAAATATAAATAAAATAAGTTTGACGAAAAAATACTAAATGTTATTTAGTTTTACCCGGTGGTTTTAGGCGTTTTTATTGGCGGTATTTCACCGTAGACAATCGGATTTATTCGGCGGATAAATGTCCCTTGCAAAGGTAGGGGATTCTAAAACTATAATCATAAAATTAATAAACGAATTGATTATAATTTAACGAGATAAAAAACGTCTTTGGAAGCAACTTCATGGAGACTAAAATATACTTCGTTATCTATACAAACCGCGCTTCTGATTGAAATGAAATATTTTAACTCGCTACTGAAAGCCGCATTCGTATCGAAATTACAACCATGAAATTGCTCAGCCGTTTTACCAAAAATGTGTAATTCATATAAGAAATTTAAATTATTTGAACCGATTAATTAACCAATTAATAAATAACTAATAAAATTAAAAAAAATAATTATTCAAACGTTATACATTAATTGACGTAAATAAAGAAGAAACTATTTTTATATTAAATATTTTTTTTTGTATTTTTTAATTTTTATGTGTGTGTTTTTCGGGGTACCGCCTCTTAAGAGATTTCACGATTTAAGGCACTCAACTGTTTTTCTTTGTCTTAAATAGTGTTTTATCATTCCCATTTTTTTGCTGTCATATCGGGAAACTAAATGGGTGTTTACTTCTTTAATTAAACGATTATCTACGATTTCTTCATATTTTCGCTATAGTGTCTAAAGTGGAGTGAAAAAGTACCCGTCAATGGCTGCCTATTTCAACTCGACTATAGAAAAATTCCCAAGGAAAAACTATATACTATATTCGCCATATTTGCATAAATTACTACTTAATAAACACCCAAAATAGTTTTTCCTGAGTTTTTTTTTAAAGCGACGTTAATTTTTTTCTCCTTTCACAAAATTTCTCATCGTTTCTTTCCCGTAATTCCGAAATTTCAACTTTTTCTCGCCAAATTTGCGGAAAAACGAATGGACCGACCCCGTCCCGAAATAAAGCGGCAACGAATATTCGCGTAAGAGGACGAAACAAAAAAGTCGTCTGCTAAAGTTTAGAATTACTTATATATAGACGCCGAGGCAGACGTATTTTCTTTAAGTTTCGTCTACTTAAAAAACAAAAAAGAGAATTGGTAGCCGCCAGATTCGTCGGAGGAAAGATCGGTCCAGACCGAAGTTCTTCATCAGTTAGAAAACAAAAGACTCGAAACGCGAGAAAAAGCTTTTAAACGTTGTTTTACTCTTTTTTTTGGTCAAACTGCTTCGTGAATCCCTTGGAATGTTTTACCCCTATTTCGACCCCTTTTGGTTTCTCGTGATTGGTTACCCCAAAAATAACCGGGGAACCGTTTTAAAATTAATATTAACTTATTAAATTCAATTTATAATCGAGTCAAAGTAAATCCTTAGCCTCTTTATCTTCGCGAATTTAAAAGAATTCGTGTAAATAAGTTTTAAAACGAGTGCGAAGGCTAATTAGACCCCTCCGCGTTTAATAAGGAAATTAATTAGTTCATAAAGTTTAGTTAAATCTACAAATTTATAGTTATGATTCGATAAGGCCAAGTGCTAACGAGAGTGCTCAAAAATGCTTTTTTTTGTAACCTATCTAAAAATCAGAGAAACGATTGAATACCGAAAATTTTAGCGTAAATTTTTTTTTAATACTTTTTAAATGTTTCTTATACGAAAATTTTTATATTTGTTTTTGCGCGTGGCTTGGATACGTTTTTAAGGCACCCAAAACGACTCGCAAACCGAAGGAAGTTTCGATTTAATTGTTCAAATTAAATTTAATAGTATATAAATATGAAGACTCCCTCGCTAGGCGAGGAATGAAGATTTTCTACTTAATGGTGACCGATTTTAAATTTTATCGGGAGAGAAAATTTGTTGGGTCGATTACAAAACGCTTTACCTATTTTCTCCAAGTAATATTTATATGTATAAACTAATTAACCACTCCTCCATCTCTATTTTATTTAAATATATTCAACGAATTGTTTACGATCTATAACGGCGTGAATTTTGGTTGCCGAAATAGCTACTACGTCGAGGGGGAGTCAAACCATTAAGAAATGTTTTTCGAATTCAAATTAAGAATGGCACCAGACCGATAATGAATTTAAACTTCCGTAACTTTTCTCACTAGTTTTAACTCCCTTTTGAAGACGGAATTGTAACCTCATCTGGCGTAGAAAAATGGCTAACTAGCGTTAATATCGATGACAACATCGGGGACCCTGGGATGAATATTTAAATATTAAAACGAAATCTACGGGCCTCCAGATTGTCACGGACATTCGCGTTCCATAATTTGAATTTTATCTTTTAACTCGACTAATTAGTGAAAACTATAAACGCATTCGAAATCCGAGACTCGTCTAAAATTTCAGCGCGCTAAATACGAATTACATTCGAGTATTTTTTCATTAGGAGAATCAAGCCTTTCTCTCGATTTACAACTATATACGAATTCGTTTTTGTTACAAATATAATTTTTGGGTTTGGTTAAATCTTTGTAGAAAATCTATCTTACCGGAAATTGCGTGTATTCCGTTTCCGGAAGGACATGGAGGGTAATGGGAAGGAATGACGCGTTTTAATTTCGATAGATGAGAGAACAAGACCCGTTTGAGAGTCTCAAGATCCGGCGGTCACCCCAAAAAAGATAGAGATATAGTGTCCGATAGAGATACAGTGTCCTCGTCGTCGGCATCGTCATTGCGGTCAGATTTATTGAATGATGTTGTCTTCGGGCCTGATTATCGTCACTACCGGGGAGTCCATCAAATTATCTTTGCTGCCAAAAACTACACGGTAAACGGGAATACTCATTAGAAAGGAAATCGGAGATTGGAAGAGAGTAGGTCAAAAATAGCTCAAAACGCCTGTAGAAGTGTTTCACACGCCCTACACCAGTGTTCAGGAAGAAGGACGCTACCAGGGTTGCTCGCTACTAAGATTTTCAAGGATTTTCGAAATATAGAAAGCGAAATAAAATAGTATTTACTTATGTAATTTCATTAAATCATTTAACCAAAATGATTATATAGAAAAATGTTTAGAGAATTGTTTCAACGTTCTACAGGGTGTTTCATAAGGTTATGTAAAAAGTTTAAGGAGTTGTAGGGGTTGAGTTGAGAAGTATGCCTTTTCCCCCCCATTTTCCTACGATGAGTTAAAAGAGCGCCAGAGAGCTTCAAAGTGTGGCCCTCTAGCCCCTGGAAGTAGGCTGCAACAAGCGCAAAACCAAGCAGCAATAAAATGCGAACATTACGGTTTGGGTTCGTGTGATAGGTAAAAAAGGACCTTGTAAACAAATCGAGGTAACCAGCGTAAAAAAGTAAACTTAAACAGTATTTAAAGTCCCTGCTGCCTGGTTTGGCGCTTGTTGCAGCCTACTTCCAGGGGCTAGTAGGCCACACTTTGAAGCTCTCTGGCGCTCTTTTATCTTATCGTAGGAAAATGGGGAAAAAACAGGCATACTTCTCGACGCACCCCCTACAACTCCTTAAATTTTTTGCATAACCTTTTAGAACACCCTGTATATTTCAAAAGTAGTTGGTTTAAATAAAATGAAACTATTTGAATGGGAGGAAAGAAAGTAATAATTGGAAAAAGGCGGAAAAAAGCGACTCACAAGAATCATCGGCCGTTTTGAATTGGCTGTTATTCGGAGAGACGGGAATGTGCGAATAGCTGTTTCGAGTCAAGCTGTTGCAGTGCAGGCTTTTGCTGCGCATGCTCCTGGTCGGGGATCTCCAATCGGGCCCGGCTTCCGTGCCCACGTGCGACGCCATCGAGCTGGTAATGCTCGGAAGCCGGATGTCCAAGTGAGAACCCTTTTCCGTGACAATCTAGGTGACAACGACCACCGTATTACAAGGTTGATCGAGGACGTCCAGGACGACGTACTTACTTTGTCGTTCATAGCGTAGAGCTTGTTGGTGATGTCTCTGGCAACGATAAGCGCGAACACAGCGGCCAAATGGGTCTCTTTCACCAGAAGATATTCCAAATTTTGACGGTGCCAGAAAAGGTAGCGACAAGGCGCGGCGGCGACGATGGACACCTGGACGCCAAATACTCATTGTAAGACTACAATCGGATAGCTCATTGCAAGACTACACTCGGATAGCTCATTGCAAGACTACACTCGGATAGCTCATTGCAAGACTACACTCGGATAGCTCATTGCAAGACTACACTCGGATAGCTCATTGCAAGACTACACTCGGATAGCTCATTGCAAATATAGAATCTTAAGAAATGGCAACTTTTTCGTCTCCGGGCACTTTACGCCTATTACCTTCGGGTAATGGTATAACGTAAGCCTCATATATAGAATGCGTGACTAAACGTATAAATGGTTCCCAAATTTAAATGTCGAAAAAGTATCTCAAAAAGAAAAGTAATTCTTGCAAGCAGAAGGTAATAATAATAATAATAAAAGTAATAATAATCAGCTAGGCTAATACCTAGGGTATCACCTTAGGCCCAAGTCATGGAGCGACTTTTAATGCCTTTAAACAGGCCACGCGAGACAACAGCTCCCTACACTTTCTATTACCGTACTACCTTACTTTATTATTCACGTGGTAACTTCATTTAATCTAACCTTAATCTAAATTAAATTAACCAAAATATTTTTAAAAATAAACCTAGAAATTTCATAGACCACGGAAAAGAAACAATGCTTTTTGTGATTGGATTTTGCCGGCTATAAGCGAGTCTATAAATAAATAATGCATTCTGCAGCCAACAAAATTGGGAACCGTTGCTACTTTTAGTCGCTTTTGATCCCGCGCAAATCCTTTAGCTTTAGAACCTCGAGCTAAAAGCTCAAGTATAGTGGCCATTTCTTTTCTGTTTTACAGTCTATGGACACTCTTTAGGGATATACCTTGAATTTTTCGTCTACACCCGATTTACTAGATTCAAACTCTGGCGAGTCTAAAAATTGATTGGGAAGGATGTGGTGAAGGAAATGATGATCAGTCATTACGTTGATTCTAAACAAGACAAAAGAAACAGAATCTCAAAGAGAGGGTACTAGAAACGTGGCCAATAAAGTTCGAACTCGACTAACTTCCCACTGATGAGCAATCCTAAGCGGTCAATTTTCGTTAAGTTCTGCATGGCGTACGCTTCACCGGCGTGGAGAACGGTTAAATGGGCATACTCCGAGCTCACCATCTTCTTAAAGGTCAAACGTGATACCTGCAAACGTCCCCCGATTGAAAGAAAACTATTTTACAAGTTTATACGAGTGGTCAAAAATAACGCAAAAGTATAAAATATAAAGTTTTGATGGTTGGTGTATTTTGAAAAAAAAAAGAGAAATGAGTTGAAACAAACTTTTCAAATTTCGAACGAAGTCACGCAACCAGGATCAACATAAACACGAAGAGAGAGAGATGGAAAAGGGGTAGTGGGAAAGGTAAATCACCTGTAACGGTTGAAACAACTTTTGATACACGGCCTCCAGCTCGCTCGGAAATTTGACTTGACGCATCGTATACAGGATGTAAATAGTCTGGCCTATATTGACGAGCATAAAGCTAAAATTCCAAGAAAAAACGTCAGCGGCGCAGATGATGTTCCAGGCCCAAGTCGAAAATAGCAAGAAAGCTACGCGCGAAGAGACAGTGACTGAAAAAACCACCTCGAGATGAGCGATGGAAAACGCGACGCGTTCGTACCTAGAATGAGCGATCCGTGTAGGAAAAGGACGCCGTACCTGCCGTTGGGAGCCAGGTAGGCGACGCAAAAGCAAGCGTTGGCCAGTTGAAAGAGGAGATGCTGGGGGTTTTTCCAGGAGGCGCAGGGGAACCTCCATCCGTTGAAGGACTCGCTGCTCGAACTAGATTCGTTGGCGAAGAGACGCGACGAGGCCACTCGCGCCACTGTCTCCGCACCACCGCTTCCGATCAGGGTATGGCTCCAAGGAGGTTGAGGCGGCGACGAAGAAGGGGCGGAGGTGCCGAACCATCGAGACGAGAATGACGCCATCGTGGCCGAGACCAGCAGTTGCGCCAGCGTGGTGACGTTCGCCGAAAGCGACGAGCTGCCGTTCATTTTCTGCCCCTTCTTTCACGACGACCTTTCACATTTCACTGCGAAAACGTAAAAGTCGTTTTGGTAAACTTTGATAGCGCCGGCCTGACGCCGTAACTAAACTAAATCTTACGCTAGCCATCTTTGAATTAACGACTTTCAACCATATGTTGAAACTCGCCGAGATATAGTCAATCAATAAACAGTACCCCGATGTTGAAGCGAGAGCCCCCTCAAGGAAGGTTCTACCTAAGCCTATTACGGACCATTCCCAATCGCGACCCAAGACCTCACGTTCGCCACCGATATAAACGAATAATTTTATTAACGAGTTAAAATAGTGATAAACCAACTATAAACGCTATTTATTCCAATTTATCCACGCGAGAAAAGGGGAAGATAAGTCCTAAGAAATGGCATTTATAATCGCGCACGCGCCTTTGCTTTAGTCTCGTATACGGAACCAGTTACAATAATGTCGCGCAGACTATACCATCCGCGGGTTAAAGCGGGACTATCGAGTAAGGCGGGGAAACGGTTTTGGATCTCCGAAATAAAAAAGCGACTTCGCGGCGGAAGGCTTAACGAAGACGATAGATTCCGGACGAAGCGAATGTAAAGAGATAAAGTAAATACTCACAACAACAATTTGCGGAACGCCAAAGTTGTCGAAAAGAAGAGGAGCGTTTGAACGGGGATGACGGCGCTCTGTCGCCAGCCTTCTTCAACTCGCGGAGACGGACAGGAATGCGCGTTTCTCGGGAGCCCCTCGGCCCTTTTTTTGACAGTCCACTATAGCACTCGCTGGATCGCTTAATTCCGGGGGAACCTGGCGCCTGCGCCGTCGCCTCCTCGTTGTAGTGACTCAACCCGGCGACTAGCAATGGGGATTTCTCCACACAAATCGGGACGTTACCCAACAGCGCCATCGAAGCTCGAAACGACGTAAAATCGGCGCGTTTTCGAGACGGGAGAACGGCGGTCGGTGGAGCCGATAGCGGGGTGCCTTTTCCCGCGTGTTTCTAGGGAAACCGGCGTATTCGCTCCGCGCAGGCGCAATCGCGAAGAGCGAGGGAAGATGCTTTGGAGAAATGGAGATCTCCGGGAAGAGTCGCCAGTGACGCGCTGGCGATTACCAATCGATAAATTCGAGGGAATTTTCGCTCGGATTCGGGGTGCACGCATTCGGGATCTTTCTGAATCACCTGTTTCCAGGAAAATGAGCGGACGGGAGCCGCCGGTACTCCTCGCGATCGAATTACAAACGCGTTTTTGCAATTAAAGAAAACAATTAATTCCGTTGAATGGGGACCACGGATTATTGGCAACTGCGATCGTGAAACACGGAAAGACCATTTACGCGGCTCGGATAATTACGAAAGGGGTTCGGCTCCAATTACTCACGACTGATTTAGGACAAAGCGATTTCCAGTATAGCAATTCCCTTATACCGTATATAGTTACGTAATCATTACAAACAGTTCAATATTTCGGTAAAAGATTAATTAAATTTAAAAGGTACAATTTGGCGTACCGGTAACTATTTCGTTAATTTGAACTTTTAAGTAGGGCTCGGCGGAACAGATAAATTAACAAAAATTTTGATTATTCATAAAAATTTGAGTTAACTGTTTATTCATGGATATTATTCGTGGTTATAAAACAATTTAATACGCAAAAAATAAGTTTTTTTTCGGATAGTTTTCGGTTATGGATAAAAACAAATAAAACGGATATTTCTTATTCTAACCCCGAGCTCAAACCAGTAACCATAAGTAACGTAATACGCGTAAGTATGACGCGAAAAAATATCGGTTAAATAACAGTTTATCGCGGAGCTTTTGCGTAAACGGAAGTAACGAAACGAAAAAGAAACGCGTCATTTCCCAACTCTCATTTTGGGAAACGTTACTTCCAGGTTAGTTTGATGGAGGCAAATCGGTAAGAGACGGCGAAAACTGAAAAAGGTTGCTCATCCATCAAAACAGGGTTTATAGTCAATAGAAGAAACCACTCTATATAAACAAGAGCAAATCGTGATGACCCATTTTTGGAAGAGAAAAACACGAAATGGAGCTTTAAACAGATCCACAGAGAGAGTGAATATATTAGGTATTTGGCAAAAACAGTCTGTCGGCAAACACTGAGTCAAGCGCCGCTGCGGTCCCCTCGTATATTCCATCCTTAGTAATGGTATATATTATTATAGGGGGGATTCGAGAGGCCCGCTAAAAATGTTCCCAGGCTCCGATACGCGCATTCAATATTAAAGAGGAGAGCCATTCTTCGCGGCTCTCCTCCCGAGGGGTCTTCCGGGCAATACAACGGGGATGCCGCGTACGTTCATTTGCCAAACAGAGCCTTATCCCAACGCAATAATTCATACAGAGCTCAAAACACCGGGGACTTTCGACGAATCCAACTACGGGACATGACGATTGCGATCGAGTATGACTGTACCAATACGGAAGCTAACTCCATTACGGATGGGGAACGTTCAATTCGCTTTTAGGGAAAGTAATTCGAAGAACCAAAATAAATTGTATAAAGTATATATAGTATCATAAGCCTATCATAAGGTCCCCATAAGTAAAGGTTTAGCGTAGAGCCCCATGTTTACGACATTGTTCATGCGAGAAGAAAATTAACGTACGACGATAGGGCAGTATATAGCGACATGTTTTTCAAAATTTCTACAACAAAAATGTTCTCTTACTTGGTAGAGCAGCCACGCTCGAGATGATAAATGCCACTGAAACGCGTCTAAATCTCCCTTTTGAATAATAAATACCTTCAGAAACGCAACTCTTAGTACTAAAAGCCAGTTTAAGGTTAGGATAAGTGTTAATTTTAAGTTTTAAAGCGATAGTATTGTGAATAAGCTTTGGCTACGGTGCTCGCGTGGGGATTAATCCAAGGTGGTTCTAAGTTTAAAAACTTTCGCGCATTCATCATGCATTTTTTGAAATTTATTTCAGAAATGCATAGTAGCATGATGTAGCCACTAGGAGGGGAATACCTACCTCTTAATAAAGGGTATGTGATCGTAAAAAATTTGGCCAAGACCTTTGCTTATGGGGACCTTATGATAGGCTTATGATAGTATTCATTTTCCTATACTGGTAATATTACTGTTTTTTTTCCATCAAAATACTTGTGATAGTGCGGATCAAAAGTTGTTATTATAGCTATTTTCTAAAACAACCTCGTATCACTCGTAAAAACGCAGTGTAGTTTAACATTTTTTAAAGTAATTTTTATTGGTATAAATTTGGCACTGTTTCAAGTGTTCTTTTACACCCTCAGAAATGTAGTAGTTTGACAGAGTAGTTAGACATTTTTTAAAACCCTTCACAATTTGATAGGAGATTACAACACTTCTACTTCACTTCTACAGGCTTTGAAAACCACCTTTACAGGTGTGGTATAACATGGTCATTGTATATGAATAAAATTATTAATATACTTTTTTTGAAAAAGGAGAAAAAACGAATTTTGTGCACAAGATAATTTTTAAAATATTTTATTTTAAAACATTATTTACCCGACTAGTTTCGGACACGTTATCGGACCGTCATCAGGGGTATAACGTGTCCGAAACTAGTCGGGTAAATAATGTTTTAAAATAAAATATTTTAAAAATTATTTCGCGCACTTAAAAATTCGTTGTTTCTCCTTTTTAAAAATAAGTATATCTGTGCAAGTCGCTAAAAACTTAATCAATATTATTAATATAGTTTTAGATCATGGATTTCGTTGATAAAGGTAGCTTTAACATAAATTTTAATTACCGTAGATCCAATTATTGTACCGCCAAAGACAAGATCGTTGAAATGGTTTGGAATTGTCCTTTATTTGTTAAGCCATAAGTTTATAATATACCAGCTCCCTATAAGTAAGAATCCGCCATAGATTTACCGATAACAGCGATTTATCCCATAAAAAATCAGAACCGGTATACGTGACTCCCTGCGGCGACTTTTTGCCCTATCTTTTTATTTTCTTCAACTTCCGTCGGTAGCGGAAACGGCTATCTCCATGGATACGAGACGAACAGAAGCGCGCGAAGTTAGCGCGTACAGCGGAACTAGCCATAACGACGCTTTTTTTGAAATTTGACACGGGCGGCGATGGGTTTGTTGCAGGCCCGGACTGGCCAGGTCGGCTGGTCGGTGATCGCCCAAATTGCTTAAAATAAATGTTTCCTAAAGGTCCTTTAGACACGTTTGACGTAAAATCTAGTACACTTTAAAAACATTGTCGAAGGACGGACTTATCTCGAATCGATCTCGTTGGGAATTTAATCAATGCGTAATATTAAATTATCGGTAGAACAGAACCAACGAGGGAGAAAATTCCAGACTCCGGTATATTTGAAGCACTTGTTTGTTGTGAAATTAGTCACAACTGTCCGTTTAGAATGTAGTGTAGTAATCGAAAGAGATTTTTAGTTATTTAATTAACTTTCGCACAAATAGTCTCTTACTCTTATAAAGTATTTTATCAAGAATTCAGATAATTTCAGGTACTACGCTATTAGGTGTGAGTTGCTGTTACTTTATATTTTATAAAGTTCGTAACAATCAATACTAAACACAAATTGGAGAAATAGATCGAAAAGTAAGTTTATATTGGCGATTTTGTTACATGAGTAACGTTTGTTATATTTTAACAATACTAACGTGTAATAAATTAAAGGCCAAAGGCCTATGTTAAAAGTTTTCTGAATTTACTAACATTAACCATGTGTTTTTTTTTAGCTGTAACGTAATTATGTATTTTTTAATCTTAAGTATTTGTTATTTGTTGTCCTCTAAATAACCATTTAGATTTTTATTTCATACTCCCCATCGCCCAGTAAGGAGGCCCCTCTTCTGTCCCTAGCCGAGGGCCCCCAAAGGAGCCAGTTCGGGCCTCAAACGTTGGCTGACGAAATCAATGATTTCGGGGAAATTTAAACCAAACAACTAATGTGTCAACATTTTGGAAGAATATTTTATTCTTTCAATATGAACAGGTATTGCCGTAAAATATTCGTAGTTTAAAGCTTATATCTTCGCGACAACTCGCGTTAGGCTTGAGGAGCTTCGATCCCGTCGTTGAAACGAAACTGGATTCTACAGGCAAGCTCATATTTCGATTTTTCGCCATCAGATGGCGACTTCGACGTCTTGGGAGAAATCGCTGTTAACGCACAGTCTATGTACGATTCTACGTTAAAGGGAGCTAGTATATTATAAACTTATTATTAAACCCATATTTGCAACCGCTTTGCCCTTAAAATATAAAGGTCGCAAAATCAGGTCTCGCATTAATCCGGTCCCTTCAGTACATTCCTGATCAATATGATTGCACTTGATTTTAAATATCTTAAAAATATTAGATTGATTAAGCCAACACCAGAAATCGGGTAAGAGGAACTTGTAGGAGGTGCAGGCTGTACACAAAAAGGTAATTTTACCCTCCTACAAGTTATCTCTACACGTTTTTGGGCTCTGAATTAACCTCTCTTTTGTTGCAAAAGCAAACGTAGGATATTGTTACAAATCAATTATTATTCAAAATATTGGAGTAAATATACCTCAGTAAAGCAAACAAAGGATTTTCTTAAAAGTGTGTTTAATGGTAATGTTTTACACTTAAATAAAATACTAACTTCCTTGATAATCTTAAGAGAGTTTAGAAAGTGTGGTAAGGATGTTACCGAAGTTTACAAGTGTAATTTTCACATTTAAGAGCCAAAATAAACTACCTTATCTATTGCCATTGAAATATATAACAGTGTATTTTTTCAAACAATTAAACACCCAATCTTCATTACTAAAGTTTTAATGCCGTTTTTATTATTTATTTGATTACTCGACCAATATCACTTCAAATCATTGTCGAAGCCTTATGTATCAAATATGACTTATTTTAGATTTTCCAATAATTGAATCCAGCGATTTGAGCGTTGGTAGGTCAAAAAGAGACTAAAACGCCTGTAAAAGTGTTTCAGCCGTTTCGCTCTGGTGCTCAGGGTGAAGTACACCACCAGGTTTTTTCCCCAGATCAACGCATTGGGATTTCGGATTTTAAAGAAGGATTCATTTGATGAATTAAAATTAAGTAAAAGGAGAATCATTACCTCTATTTTTAATACTTTAATCATGTTTTAAAATGATTCTTTATCCACTAACTAAACATTTCACATTTTCTGAACACCTATTACGTAATCAATGATAAACTATAACGACTACGGATTGATTTTGTACACCGATTATGGGATGATTAACAAATTGCTATTATTATATTATATTATATTATATTATTATTATAATCATTTCAACCCAAGTGCTTACACCGCTTATCGTAATCATTTCAGCGAAAGTGTACTCAGATTACAATAGTCATTTCAGCCAGATTGCATACACAGATTATCGTAGTCACTTTGGACAGAGTGAACACAGATTATCGTAATCAATTCAGATAGAGTGTACTCAGATTACCGTAGGCATTTCAGCTAGAGTGTACACAGATTATCGTAATAATTTCAGCCAGAGTGTACACACAATATTGTAGTAACTTCAGTCAGAGTGAACACTGATTAACGTAATCATTTCAGAGAGAGAGTCAACACCGATTAACGTAGTCATTTCAGCCAGGGTGTACACCAGTTACCGTAATCCAAGGTGTACACCATTTACCATAATCATTTCAGAGAGAGAGTGAACACCGATTACCGTAGTTATATAAGCCAGGGTGTACACCAGTTACCGTAATAATTTCAAAGAGAGAATGAACACCGATTACCGTAATCATTTCAGAGATAGTGAACACCGATTAATTACCGTAGTAATTTCAGCCAGGGTGTACACCGGTTATCGTAGTCATTTCAGACAGGGTGTACACCAGTTACCTTAGTCATTTCAGACAGGGTGTACACCGGTTACCTTAGTCATTTCAGCCAGGGTGTACACCGGTTATCTTAGTAATTTCAGCCAGGGTGTACACCGGTTACCTTAGTCATTTCCGCCAGAGTGTACAGAGTGTGTACACGGCCAAATCATTACTTTTTGTAAGCGTTTAATGTCGGTTATTTCGCGGGGTCAAAAAAAACGGATTACATTTCACGCGCATCTAGTGTCCACTACCTCTAATAGACTGACGACAGTGTCATCTCCCACAAAGAATCCTCTTCTCCGTTGTTAATACTGGCTTTCAACCGGAAATAGAAAGAGTGTCGACCAGAGAGCCCAACGAAAAGAGATTTCGCTTTTCAAAAGCATCCCCCCGCGAGATATATACCATTCAAAAGAATCAAAAGTGAAAAGACGGTTCTTCCACAAATGAGAGAAAGCCCGCGCCCGGGAATTCTTCTTCCAACTTAAAATAGCGGAAAATGCAGTCGGGCACAAAAATGTATTTACGAAGAGAGCGAAGTGAATCTTCAGAGAAAGCTACCGTTTCTTGCTGGAGTTTCATCTTTTCTTCCCTTTGGCGGCCAATTCGAGGTAAAAAGATTATTGGACGATTTTTCTCTCCTGGGATAAAGTGGAGGGCCCATTTCCGCCCGTTTAAGCGGACGGAAATCGAAAATTAAACAAGCGGAATTAATCCGTTTTAGAGATATATTCTACGTTTTTACGCTTCGGCCCAAAACATAAATTAGAACACTCCCATAATGCTATCTAAATAGAACCTAGGAGCAACAAACACAGAACCCCACGCAAGGAGAACGCAACCCGTCAAAAGTCGTGCATTTTCTCGCGTACATTTTTCATTGGTTAGACGCTTTAGCGCCTGCTGCCGTCGGAAGGGAAAAATTCGGAAATTGTCTTCCCCCTTTCCGTAAAACGTTCAGCGTAAAGGTTCGTCCAATGAAATTTGTACACAACACTGCGTTAGCGCGTTTAAAGGCTAGCTGCGTTATCCTTGTATTTGTTGCTCTTAGATAGAACCATGAATCCGCCATTTGCCTCATTAAAATCCAGATCACACTATCGCTTGAAAACTGTTCTCCCTAAACAAATTTGAAGGAATTTAAAAACCTAGAAATAGCTCGTAGCGATAGGTCTTCGAGCAAACATACAGACGTGAATCTCGGACCAAATAGATCTTCGAGTGGAAAACTAAATTAAGGGTTTTGCTTTTTTATCCTTTTTTATTATGGACTTTTTTACTTATTCGCATTTTTATCACTCTTTGTAATGCAGTCCATAGGTGGTTCCTCTTAACTTAACAAAGAGTGATAAATTCCAACGATAGACCGGTTTCGTCCTATTTGGGACTCATCAGTACCGTGCGGGAAATCTGGCTCGCGACTATTGACGGCTTTTAAAATTCATTTTGCGCTTGAAAATACCTCTACATGTTATGGTCAAAAAAGCACGCAAAGAAGGCTATGTGCCCAAGACATGTACCTGTAGTGTCGCGCGCTAAAACGTCATTTAAAAATCCGTCAATTACACTGAAAAGAGAAACTAAGCCTAAACATAAAAAAATTCAAAACGAGTTGCGAAGCAACGGAAAGCCGAAATGGGGGAGAGTGGTCTGTACGTTTGCTCGAAGACTTATTGGTACGAGTTATTTGTAAGTTTTTTAATTTCTTCAAATTTTTTTGGTTTTCCTTTTTTGTCGCTTTTCATTAGGGACTATTTCCTATTCGCGTATTTTATGGTTGTAGTGTTCTTCGGCAGTGCTTACTCCCTTTGTAGGGAATATTCGCCTTTCAAAATTAGAAAAGGGAATAGGGAATAGGAGGTTAGTGATCTGCGTTACAATGAAATCAACATATAATTCACTGTTGTTCATAGACAAAGAAATTTTTTAGTTTTTAATAAACCTGAATAGAAAGTCCATCACATTAAATTATAGCAAATTTTTGGAAATTCAACAAAGAAAACTTTAAGGAACTTTTAACATTTAAGAGGGCAAAATATAATTTTTTTCAGTTTCCCCTTTCCATAAAAAACTGGTTAAGGTTAAGAGTAATAGCAAAAGTAGCGTAAGACACAAAAGTGTGTCAGCACTATTTGAAATCAGACCTGTAATAAAATGGCAGCTCTCACAAATAAGGATATAAAAGAGTGTATAGACTACATAACCTACTAGTTCGAATAGTACTAGCAACATTATATTTAGTCTATGGTCTGGCTCGATTTTCTCTCTGCGATTTACTCGCCCGTAGACATACGTTCTAAAACGACTCACTCGGCGGCGCTGGAGTACCTCGATTTTGATGACGTGTTTTCTCACCCCCCTTCGTTTCCCTGTTTTACTTTGCGACAAACTCTCATTAACTACTATACCGTTCTGACACACTTTTGGGTCTTACGCTACTTTTGGTAATAGTGAGTGTAAGGAGCTGTTGGTTCGCGTGGCAATGAGGGGTGGCCTCAACCCTACTACGCATTGTAACCCTGCCACCCGATTTAAAGGCATTAAACGTTGATAGCTGACTTGGGCCTTAGGTCGTACCTTGGATATTAGCTTAGCGGATTACTTGCGTACTTAAAAAATATACTGCCCTACGTTCCAGAAACGCATTATCTCCAAAAATGGAATTTCGAGATAAATCGTTTTTTTCATCCTTATGAAAAAGTTACGGGGTTTCTTTTAGTCCGCAATCTAAATATGACAACAACTATCACTAAAATTATGTAAATCTCAGAATAATTTGACATAACGCATTTTGTAAGTTTATATTTGGCTAAAACTCTTGGCAGAAATGCATTTTGTGGTATAATAATAACCAATAATAATAATAATAGTAACGGCCATTGTGACTGTTATCCTGGGAATGCAGCTGAAGAAATTAGAGCAGACGAAGTTATACGAAATTAAGACTTTTATTGGTTAATAACGACATAATGCGTTTCTGCAAATTTCCGACGGTCGTTAATGCGTTTCTGCGGAGGATTTTCGAAACTTTTCGATTTTAATGCGTTTTTGCTTTTTTACATCTCGGAGACTAGACCAGATAGAAGAAAACGGACTTCAAATTTAGAATCAGCGCCTTAAAATCAGTATGAAGAGCATTCAAACTGAAAAAGTCAAAAATGGTCGATAATGCGTTTCTGAAACGTATAGCAGTATATTAGACTCCACTTTGGGAAATTTTTGGTTACTAATGAATTTAAAGCTGAATTTTACATCCAGTAAATATTGGAAGCAATGCATCGAACAACTGAAAGTACATGACTTAAATATATTATACTTTTATTATTATTTATCTGTTCAAAATGGGCTTATTGAAATCACAGATCCCAAAAGCGGTCCCTTGGAGATTAACTAGTAAACGCTATAGTTTTACTTAGTAGTGAATCTTTAAGGCTTAAGAGCATAGCCAGGGGATGAGGCGGGGTAATAGCCTAGCTGATTAATATATTTAAAATATCTGAGAAGGCTCGAAAAGGGGGTGAAAATTTAGTACAGTGAAATAGCTACAGGGTAGGGGGGATGACACAGAAACCCCTTGTCTACGTCACACAATTTCGAAAATTAGGTTCAATTGAAATCGGAGCCATCTTCTTCGTGATTGGACAAAATTGCAGCTCTTTATTTGCGACTGAAGTTGAAAATATCATATTAAGTAATACCAGAATTGTTTAAAATTTACCTTCGGAGGCTCGAACAAACATATTTAGAAAAGCAGCAGTGAATAACGTTAGCAGTAAACGAAGCAGTACTTGAGATAATAGTAATTGTAAATAAAATCTAAGATCCCGTGAAGACGAAATATTAAATTAAATTTAATTAATTAGATTAAAACGTAGTTCGTCGAGTTTAGTATAATTTCTTGTCTTAAAAAAGTTGGCTTATTTTATGATTAGTGTATAAGGCGGCTTCTTTGAAGATAATCGGCTCAGTCAAAGCGGATGGAGTGGGGGTGGACTCGTTTCCCTGACAACGGTTGCGAACTTTCTCTCTCGACTTGACTTTCGCTAAGTTTAATACATTTTGCATTGAGTACAAAAATAAAATACAGAAGATGGATCGAAACTGTAGCTTCAAAGAAAAGCATTTCCACCCTAGATTTGGTCGACGTTAAGAAACTATGATTTCATCCTCGACTACTGGGTTGAGATCCTTTTGCGATTAAAGCAATTCCCGGGTGCTAGAGCCGGCTTAACTCGTTCTTGAAGAGACCAGTTTATTTTTCCACACAATCTCTAAGGATTTGGGTGTATTAGTTTTACGTATTGTGTAGGCGATGTCGCCGCCGTTGCCGCCGTCAATTCCTATTATGTTTATTGTTGCATAAATAAATTTTAATTTTAATCCGCAGGTTCCCATAACCCACGTGACTCCACAACCAACGTACGCACGATTGCAATATCTGAATTTTGTACCAATTCAGCATTAAGTTCAGGGTAAATAATACGTCAAAATACAGGGTATTACAAACCCTCTATAACCCAACATTAATAATAATCAGCTAGGCTAATACCCAAGGCACCACCTTAGGCCTAAGTCATCATGCGACTTTTGAAGCCCTTAATTCAGGTGGCCGGGTTACGGCGATCGGGGCCCACAAGTTAGTCAATAGGTGATACTATAAAGTAAATTTAGTCTTAACCAACTTGTTAAAATGGTACTACCATAGCACAGCCAACTTCGATTCGGTAACTCGTGCGACGGCAAAGAAAAAATATTCCTTCCAGATACTGCAGACAGCTAATTAACTTCCACCTTTCTAATACAAGATGTTTTAAATAATAATAATAATTAGATAATTTAGATGAATCGATCAATATTTAAACCGCCATTAACAAAATAAAATGAATAATAGTTCATAAAGGCATTATAAGTCGCTAGATGACTTGTGCCTTGGGTATTAGCCTAGCTGATTATTATTATTATTTCTTAGGATAGATGGCGCGGCATTTCTCCACCAAGTCACGTGACTACCATCGTTTCCGCCCCCTTAGACTTTATAGTTTCACCTATTGATTTTTGGCGATTTTAGACTAAAAATCTTGAAAATATAATTTTAAGTCAGATTTTTAGCCAATTCGCGGGACCCCACAGCCCGCTTACGAACTATTGTGATATTTGAATTTGGTACCAATTGAAGATTAAGAAACTAGCTCCATCTATCACCGACCTTTAAATCGTTAACGAAGAGATTTTAAATAAACGGCTTGGTGGTCAATGCACCACTTGAAGTGCTGTCGCTGGGTCAATTTGGGAGTTCAGGTCCCCCCAGGAAATGGGCATTGGCTGTACCAAGTACCGTTAAGGATATAAAAGAAAATGATAGATCAATCGAAAGGTGATATCGAACCTTGTTGGAGCTATATCAAGTTGGGAACTCGTGATGGGGCTGGGAACTCGTGATGGGGCTGGGAACTCGTGATGGGGCTGGGAACGTGTTGTGAATTTGCCGGTTACAGAAATTCCCAACACATTGGGGAGGGGGTGTCGAGGGGCTGATCACTCCGCGTAATCGGTGTACAGAGCCGTACCTTTGACTGTACTAATGGGATTACGCGTAATCTTTGAAGTCCCTGCCTTTGGCAGTGCTAATCTAAGCGTAATCCGGCGTAATCGGTGTACAGACTTTCTAAGAGTGGTTAGCCCCTCGGGGGGTGTAAACCGTGTAATGCAAAGCGCCGATTTGATTTGGGTCAGTGGCACCGCGGCGCGCCGATTTTTCAAAATTCCTCGGCGGCGTTGCTTTTTTACGGCAGTGGTGGCGTGAAGGGGTAAAAATTTAGCCTCCTTCTGAAAATTTGGGGGAAAAAATTCCAAAATGTTTTTGAAAAAAAAAAAAAAAAAAACTCAAAAATGTTTCGGCGCCGAGACCAAAATTTATCGGTGGCGGCGGCGGCGGTTCGGCGCCAGAGAAAATATCTGTGACCATTGAGTTGGGAATAAATAGAGGTACAACTAAATCTGGCTGGCGCGCGACCAATTTCGTTCAATAAGGAGACTTTATCAACTTTATCGTTCTACCGTAGCGGCATCTGTCTCTAGTGGTGGCAACTATATTGCAATTGATTTTTTTCGCGAATCTGATGCGAAATTGAAATGTATGATTTCTCGTAACAAACAAACCTTTGAAGTTGTCTAAAAATAATTTTATTCTGTCAACCCGATCCTTTTTAACTCAAGTTACGGTGAGTTAGCTAATAATTATTTATTATATAACTTTACAAAATATAGATGGATTTCGTACAGTCTTATCAGAACAGGTCCCGCGTCACCATGGCAACCGAAATCGTAATTGTAATTCTAGCAGTATTATTCCCAATTCAATGTATGTGACGGCGTCGTTGTATCGGCGGCGCTATGCTTTAATAGCGTGTATCCAAATGTCCCTGGCATCTTGTTTCTGTTCTGTCGTTTCTTTTCTTGCATTTCTCCTTTTCGCCACTAGCTCGGACAGGGTTTGAATAGACGCTAAAAGAAATTATTCGCTCCAAAATAAAAACCGTCAAAAGGAAGGGTTTTTAAATTAAAAACGCGTGAATCTCGATGATATCGCCCATTTTGTCGTAGCACGTGTAATTATTTATTCTGATAATAAAATAGAATCACGTGGGCTTAGCAATATTTATCCGCATTTGTCTTAGCCAATAAGATTATCCCTTCCGAGCAAGCACGCGCCAATTTACACAATATAACCGTTGAATTTTTTCAAATCAATTTCTTTTAAGATCTATAGAGCCTTAAATTTATTTAATTACTCGGTTGCTATAGTAACCCAAAATCAGAACGAACCGATTTATGTAAAGGAAAACTTGAACCCGAGTTTTAATTTCCGTGTAGCTCTACCAATTTTTTATTTATTTTTATTTACTCAATGCCGATATTGACCGAAATTGAAATATTAATAACGGTAATTTTTACTAATACCACATTTTTCTAATTTGAAACTACTTCTAAATATAAGTCGCTAGATGACTTGGGCCTAAGGTGGTGCTTTGGGTATTAGCCTAGCTGATTATTATTATTAAAATGTGATAACGACAATGTTAAATCTAAGATAAGTACTTTTTATACTATTAATTATGAATGATTAAAATTATATAATCTAATTCATAAAATAATTAAATGTAAGTTATAAACTATATATTAATATTACAAAATATGAAGTATTTTTGTTTTAATCTCTCTATTGCATAAATAATGTGGAATTTTTAGATATTTCAATATTCTATCAGGAATGTATACATTTGGAATGTGAAATGGAATATGAAAAACGTTGAAACACGTGTTATACCATTATTGTCTGACCACCTATGGTAAGAATTGATATAATTTCAAATATTTTTAGCGAAATTGTTCTAAGAAACGTAATTTCACTTATATAGATGGTTTGAAAAGAGATTAATCCCGATTCAGCGTAACACGAGGCTAAAAAAAATCAGGGCTGCAAGCCACGCCCATTTCTAGGGGGCTCAAGGCATCCACCCATTCAGTGGCATGGAAGAGTTGTTAGCATTTTCGCCTCGTAGCAAGAGGAGTCGGGTTCGATTCTAGCTGGCGGCACTGGGGGAAAACTAGGAACCACTCCTACCTTGCTTAGTTTGCAAGTTCTCCCGTCAGTGGTTAAAGGGGTTTTCCCCGAGCTCTCCGGTTTCCCCTTTCCATGATGTTAGCGGTAATAGTTAGTGTGACACGAAGGACCACTATCCTAAGCATTGTAACAAGGCCCACATGATTTGAAGGCATAAACAATCGCTAGATAACTTGGGCTTTGGGTATTAGCCTAGCTGATTATTATTATTATTATTATTATTCCATAGATATTCCAAATGTATACATATAAAATTTGGCGCTGCATTATATTTGATAACAGCATTGAATTTTTAAAATTAAATTGAAAGATCTAACCACTTTAGAAAATCGAATATTTAGTATAAGGAAGAGAAGTTTAAAATCAAAAGATTCGGGCTAATCGAAGAGGTTTGGGTCCGGGCCAAAATTTAATTCGTATATATAAAAATGTCTTTCCAACCAAGTCGTCGGGGCTCTGCAGCCTCATTAGCAATAAAAGGGAGCCACGTTCTTACGATTCATAATTAGTAATAACTTTAATGGAGTAAAACCTCTGCGAAGACTCCACTAGCTCGTGTTTTTATACGCAGAATATATGGTATTATATGTTCCAAAGAAGATCAACCTATTATTTCGAGATTTACCGGGAAAAAAAGCTTTTAAATGTTGATTGAAATTCCGCGCTGAAACTGCAGCATCAGAAGTACAAAAGATATATTTTACGATGGATAAGAAAATATAGGAGTTTTTTGTTTTCAAAAATACTAGCTTTATATAGCGAATAAGTACAAAAAGGTTCATGAGATAATTAGACAAAAATACAAGGTGAGGTAAAAGTATAAAGATACACTACTTAAAAACACTAAATATCACGGGGTAAACCAATTTGGTTCTGCATCGACACCCCAACGATAATTTATATCACCTAAAGATTTAGCAGATTTTAATGCTGAACGGTACCTTGCCGCTACTCGATTAATGATAGATTTAGCTCTGGCTTCCACATAGTCATAGAATGAGTTAGCTGCTAATGAAAGTTGTGAAGAATTAGAGTATATCTCTGATAACACGACCTTCACCAGCACAAACATAAAATTACAGAGGCAGTGGAAAGGAATTGCAAATAGAGGAGAGGAATATTAAATGTAGGAGAGGAATATAAATTGTAGTAGAGGAATAGAAAATGTAGGAGATAAATATAAATTATAGTAGAGGAATAGAAAATATAGTAGAAAAGTAGAAAATGTAGGAGAGGAATATAAATTGTAGTAGAGGAATATAAATTATAGTAGAGGAATAGAAAATAGAGTAGAGGAATATTAAATGTAGGAGAGGAATATAAATTGTAGTAGAGGAATAGAAATGGTAGTAGAGGAATGGAAAATAGAGGAGAGGAATATTAAATGTAGGAGAGGAATATAAATTGTAGTAGAGGAATAGAAATAGTAGTAGAGGAATAGAAAATGTAGGAGATAAATATAAATTATAGTAGATAAGTAGAAAATGTAGGAGAGGAATATAAATTGTAGTAGAGGAATCGAAATTATAGTAGAGGAATAGAAAATGTAGGAGATAAATATAAATTATAGTAGAGGAATAGAAAATATAGAAGAAAAGTAGAAAATGTAGGAGAGGAATATAAATTGTAGTAGAGGAATAGAAAATAGAGGAGAGGATAAGAAAATATAGAGGAGTTGAGTAGAAATTGTAGGAGAGGAATATAAATTGTAGTAGATGAATAGAAATTATAGTAGAGGAATAGAAAATGTAGGAGATAAATATAAATTATAGTAGAGGAATAGAAAATGTAGGAGATATATAAATTATAGTAGAGGAATAGAAAATATAGTAGAAAAGTAGAAAATGTAGGAGAGGAATATAAATTGCAGTAGAGGAATATAAATAATAGTAGAGGAATAGAAAGTATAGGAGAGGAATAGAAAATAGAGGAGATGATAAGAAAACATAGAGGAGAGGAATAGAAAGTATAGGAGAGGAATAGAAAATGTAAGAGAGGATAAGAAAATAAAGGAGAGGAGTAGAAATTATAGTAGAATTCCAGTTCTAATTTAGAACTTAAAGGGAAACGGTCAAGTTTTTCCAAATATGGCCTTATTTCTGAATCAAAAGATTAACAAGACGTTCAATATACTAACACGTACCTTTTTTTGTCTTGAAAAAATAGCTTTTGGCCCAAAAAGTTGAAACGAAAAATAACGCCAGGTGTTTGGGTTAGAATGTTCGCCGCCATCTTAGGGGCTGCCGCCAGCGCCCCTAACCCCGTATGAGCGATTTGCGAACTATCCTAACTTTTAAAATCACGCAATTTAGGCTTAGGTCTCTTATAACTGGAACGCGCCGCGCGTGCAAAACATTTTTTTTGCGTCTTCAGCAGCGCGCGCTTTTACGTTGTTTTTCCGTCTCACCGACTTCTCACCAGGTGTCGCGTTGGACGCGCGCTTTTTGGTTTCCCGAAATTTCTTTATTTTATTAAAAATTAACCACTCAATATTTTTTGATGCGGTTTTCGCCATAAATTTTAGTTTTTAATGGGCTATAGGGCTATCTAACTGGTTAAAGCTTGACCGTTCCCCTTTAATTCAAAACGAATAGCTTTAAATTGAAATGTTCCTTTGACAACCTTCAGATCCATCGGAATAGATCATACCGCTAGACATCTTTTCACATTTTGTTTCATTAACGTAGGTTAATTGCTAACAAGAGTAGCTTCACATCAAACCAAAGATAATATAAACCTCGTACCCTAGATTTGAAATCAGACGCTTCGTTACAAACCGTCAATTAGATTTCGAATCTAGGGTACGAGGTTTATATTATCTTCCCCCTTCGCTGCACATTAGTCTATTGAATTTTTGTTTTTGGAACAACAATAGGTGATTATGAAAAAGAATTGCGCGCAGAGGCTCACGGGACGGGAGTTGGTTATTTTTTGACAAAGCGTCGGCTGCTTAAATTCGTCTGCACCTACCGAGGCCCGCGGTCGTCCGCGTTTAGTAAAAAGCACCAACCATGGATTGATTGTTTGAAAAGTTAGTATTTTTCTAAAATTATTAAAAATACATAAAGTTAACAAATTTATTATATATTTTTTTATTTCTTATAGTTCTAGACCAAGTATTGATAAAGAAACAAGCCCAATTTTAATAGAAGACACAAGGCTATATTTACATACATGTTTCCATTATTCCTGAAAATGAATTAAAGGGGCTGGAAAGTGGTGTTTTGAAAAACGTCATCCGTGACGTCATTAACGAAATTTGGCACGTAGAACTACTTTTTCTCAAGTTCGCGAAGACGTAAACAGGCACTGCTGTGTTGTGATTTTTGTATGACGAAATCCACTGGGTTAGTGTTAGCTGAGCTCGTAGGAAGTTTTAAAATTTCATTAAATTTTATTTATTTTATTCGTAAATTTTTAAATTATTATTTGCGAGTTTCATCGAAAAAACGCTAGATAAATCGAAGCCAATTTCCTAGGGCCTTGGTTTCACTGGAGCATTTTGATAAACCTTGGTACTCAACCACAGTTCTTTTGTCTTTTCCCACTTATCAAATTCACCAACAAGAGATATTTTCCTATCATAACGTTTCAGTTTTTTATTTGAATTAAACTCGTTCATACTTGAGCCAAAACCACGTCCACGAAGGCCCGAATATGTTAGTTCGCGTATGAATCTCTCTCGTGTCGCTCAGCGTTGCCAGATCTAAAATCTGAAATTATCGTATCTAGGCCAAAAAATTTTCGATTTTCCTGGAAAATTATCGTACATTTCTTTTTGGCGATAAATTTTAATTCATACATAAATGCGTTGAATTTAGATGATTTTTTAAAGCACTAAAGGAGTTTTATTTCAGGGAAATAAACAAAATGTCTATTATCATTATTAACTGAACTTAATATGTTTAAAAATGCGGTAATAGCTAGGAGTAATAAACTC